>NW_012107808.1:5524578-5556946 GCF_000951045.1 Mandrillus leucophaeus | reverse complement strand
CCAAGCCCCCAGTCAGCACCTGTTTCTCCCCCTCGAACCGAGAAGCAAACAGAAACCATTCTACACCTGCTGTCGCTCCACTTCCTCCGGGCCCCAACCTCCAGCCAGGTGTCCTCATGGGAAGAAAGGGCCCATTCAGGACTGCGGCTAGTGGTTCCCAGTTGAGTTCCTCCAACATGGCAGGAAGAAAGGAAGGCACAGTAGGAGGCAGCAGAGCCTCGTGGTCAAGCCCAGGGCTCAGAGTGGAGCCCACCTGCTGCTCATGCTGCGCGTCCTGGCTCTGAGACCTTCGGGCAGGCTGGGGTTTATCTATACATTGAGTTACAAATACTGTGACTAGTTCATAGGGTTTATGAGGATGAAATGAGATATCTGCTTAAACCACATAACATAGTGCATGGCCCTACACTTTGGGAGCTGGTGTGCCCGCCCTGAGCCCCACACATTCACACCGTGTCATTTTTACAGCTGTGCCACCTGCCTCCTCACCTTCACCCTCCACCCCTCACACACCCTTCCAGGGGGCCCTGATCCTGTAGGCTGCTTCCCATCTCTCCCTGAAGTGCAGCCTGCCACCTGCTACCTGTCCTTTGGAGAGCCTTCCAGGACCTTTTCCCACTCTTGTGCGTGCTTGACCATCATGAACTTAATGGTGTTTTCCCCAATAGATTTCACGTTCTCTCAGGCCCAGAGCCATGTCTAATTAATAGTGACTAGTGGTTTGAGAGTCTGTTAATTCTCACACCTAAAATAGAACTCCACACAAAAGAGGCGCTCAATATATGCTCACTGAGCAATCATCAATAACGACCAAGGCTCAGAGAGGTGAAGTAACCTGCTCTGTGTCACAGAGCTTGGAGGGGGCACATCTGGAATTCCAAGGCCAGTCACACCAAGGCAGGTCTGAGTCCCCCTGCCCCTCAGCATCCTCCTCCCCCAGATGGGGATGCACCTGGGGAGCAAAAGCAGTGGTTCCCAAGGCTACAGTGGAGCAACAGGCTCAGAAACGGAGATCACGGAGTCACCCCTGTACAGCCTGGGGTGAAGGACATGCCATGTTGCCATGAAGCGCCATTTCAGCCCCTTGTTGCCTGCACAGGCCCAACACTGAGCAGCTTGGCTGGGAATCAGGAGGGCAAGTAAAGTCTCCCTCCAAACAAGCCACCCCGCAAAAGGCTTGAAGGAGCCCCCGTATTCAGAGACCACCCACTTTAATACAGATAATACTCTAATAGCTTGTATTTATTGATTTCCACACCTGCTAGGGACTGTTCCCAGCATGCGTGATTAAGAGTATCTATCATCGCCAGGCACGGTGGCTCATGCCTATAATCCTAGCACTTGGGAGGCCGAGGCAGGTGGATTCCTTGAGCTCAGGAGTTCGAGACCAGCCTAGGCAACAGGGTGAAACCCCGTCTCTACAAAAAATACAACAATTAGCTGGGTGTGGTGGCACATGCCTGTAATCCCAGCTACTTGGGGGAGCTGAGGCAGGAGGAACACCTGAACCTGGGAAGTGGAGGTTGCAGTGAGCTGAGATCACACCACTGTACTCCAGCCTGGGCGACAGAGCAAGGCTCGGTCTCAAAAATAATAATAATAATAAATATATATATATAATTATTTGATCCTCATGGCAACCTTACAAGATGGGTGCTGTCAGCCACCATCATTGGCATCTTACAGATGGGGAAACTGAGGTGGGGGAGAGAAGCAAGTTACCTAGTGTCCCGAGTATCACACTGCTTGAAATTCCTGTAGCCTGGGTGCAGGCAGGGGGGCTCCAGCATCTGTACTTTTTACCAGTTCGCCACTCTGTTTTGATGTGATTTTTTTTTTTTAAGTTAAAGGTGAGGTGGGGATAAGTTCCCAAAGGTGCTCATTGAGTCCCACTGTGGTGGAGTCACTTTCTGTGGAGTCCTCACGACAGGCCCTGGAGGCAGGAGACCCAGAATCACCTGCTCCCACAAACCCACGCCAGCCTGGCTCAGCCATGCTTCTAGAAAGTACTCCCAGGAGGCTATTCCAACACTCCAGGGGCACCCCCTGACATCCCCGCACCTGCCTGCACATCCTGTCCTCTCCTCCCCTTCTTCCGGCTCCTTCCTGGGTCTTGGGGCGGGATTCCGGTGGGGTAGGGGAGTGGGAAGCACACTCCATCCAGGCTGAGGGAGGAGTTGTTTCCAAGCCCCCAGTCAGCACCTGTTTCTCCCCCTCCGGCCCACGGTAGGAAGGGAGCTGCCAGGCATCCCGCCCTCGAGGCCTCTGAGTGAATGAGAGCTGTGTACGAGCTCGGAGCCTGGAGCCTCAGGATGTGGCAGCTGCTAGCTGTGTGACAATGGATGGGTCACCGAGGTCCCTGGCACTGGGTGGGAGGTCATTAGCGCTCCACGGCAGGATAACCTCTAAAGCCCTTCCTCGGGGGACCGGTCAGCACATGCAGCCTCAGCCCTCTCCTGCCTCACAGTGACATCACTGCCTCTCGGGGCAGTCCCCTCACCAAGCAGCCTGTGTCCCCTTAGTCTCCGTAATCCTCCAGCCATCAGCCACTCTGCCCTAGCTCTCTCATGAACATTGCGGGGTTTGGCCAACAGGTGTAGCAGCAGAACACCTACATCAGGGTGCCTACCCCACAGCATCATTATTGCTGAGTGGGAGCCTTTCTTTCCAGATGTGCACTCATCAGTGTCTCACTGGTAGTTCAGAATCAGGATGGGAGAGAATTAACACCACAGATGTGGGAAAATGCTATAACTTGGGGCTTTTTTTTTGGTGGGGAAGGGTGTCAATTGTTAAACATTTACCAGCATTTCCCTGAAGCCCAGGGTAGCAGGCAGAACAGAACCCTAGCTTCCACCTGCCACGTCCCTCCCTATCCTCCTCTTCATCCCAGGAGCCCAGCTAGGGACCGGGAGACTTCCAAGTAGACGGTGCCCTTTATGATGGCGGGTGGAGTTCACACATCATGGGGCCAGAGCACTGGGACACGTGCGTCTGTATCCCAGCCCTACCATTGTCATGGGGACTCTAAAATATCATCCCCAAAGTCACAAAGCTGCCTGACCTCAGTTTTCTCATCTGCAAAAGGAGGCTTGCTGGAGATAGCAAACAGAACAGAGCCTGGAAATTATGAAGCCAGCCTCATACCAGATACTGCTGTTTGTGCAATAGCCCACTTTTCTAGTGCTTCCCCGACCTTTCCACAAGTTTTTCTTCCTCCTAATTCACTTTGATCTTCACGAGCTCTTAGAAAATCACCCAGTGAAGTGTGCCTAAAATTTGGCAAACCCAAGAACAAAGAGTTGCTTTTCACAGAAGTACTTATAAGACATGCCCAGCTCAAGACCAAACTGTGAGCTAAAAGATACCGTGAGCAATCACCGCTTCAAGCTTGTCACATGTCTCCTTTCACAACTGTGGCAACTGAGGCTTGTTCAAGGCCACAGACCAAAGTACCATAGACCTGAAACAGAAGCAGCTAGTGTCACACGTTGAAACGGGCAGAAATGGCTGCCTTCCACAATTTACCTACCCGAAGTGTGACGTGTTTCCGACTCAAACATTTCTTGAAGAATTAATACTGCACAAATCAACTTTAGTCATCCAGCACCTGTTGGTGTCACCTCCTCTGCTGGGCTCTCTGGAAAGGCCCATTTGCCTTCTCCTCTGTCAGATGGAAGAGTTAGAAGGCATTTTCAAAGCTTCCATGCATCCAGGAATCTGGATAAAAATTAGCCTGCACCAAACAAACGCCTTTAAAAGGCAGTAGTGAGGTGGGTGCCCTCTTTCCGCAGTGCCTGACCACTGCTGCCACAGTGTAGGCACAGAGATGTAGGGCTTTCCAGCAATGACAGCCCAGGGTCCATCCTCCAGTTCCTGGGTGTCTTGGTCTGGCTTCCGAATCCCCAGATGGCAGCTTTGAGTGCTCCTTTTCCATCAGAAGACAACGCAGCAGCAGCTTCTTGCTTTCAGGTCAGCCCTAGGAGTAGCCTCAGAGGTTACAGCTCTCTCAATGTCCAGTTCTATATTCTTACAGGAGTGATTCCAGAGGCCCGTTTAAAGCCTGTTTCTTTAGGTCTTCCATTGTTTTTGTCAAGAAAGAATTCCCTGTATTAAAGCCTTTTCTGTTTAACATACCTAGAGTGGTTTCTGTTTCCTAATACATCTATTCTTAGGTTCCCAGATCTAGGCAATTTCATGCTTTGTGAATTTAAGGAATGGCTACCTGAAAGATCTATGATTCTCTGTAAAGTCCTTCCTGGACCCTACAATTATCTCCAATACATTGTCAGGAAAATACTGAAGCTCTACCTTCCTTGGGCCTTTCTATTAAGAAGCATCTGAATTTACACTATGTTGGGCTTTTTCTTACACACACACAAGACAAATAGAATATACACTGATCCAGTTTGATCCCCTACAAGGAACATTTTAGAGGCTCACACCAAATATACCCCATCCAAGACTTTGAGGGGACAGAACCCCCTGTAGACTGATAAAAAGCTGGGGTATCATTCTCCCTTTGTAAACTCTTGTAGCTTGATTTTAAAACCAGGGCAAGGCCAGAGTCTTCCATGCCTGGTCAGCAGAATGAACCTTTGAGTCCAGTCATGACATGTCCCCTCCTGCAGGGTCATCACAGGTCACTCACTAATGGAGAAAGACTTGGGGTGGTATTAGCTGGGGCAACTGTCCTCTGCTCCTCTTTAGACTCTATCCACATGTACAGGGGTACAGATCACCCCCTAAACCATCATAAGTGAGATCACTCTTAGGAAAAGCAAAATCCCATGTTCCTTGGCTCTCTTCCGAATTCATCCCAGTCATCTGATTCAAGAAGTAATTTCAGATCATCTTCCCATTTCTGCTTCATGTTGTATCATCAAAAACACGTGTCCAGTTGGTTAGTAGAATCAGAAACATACGTCAGTCTCAATAGTAGAAGAGGCAGGGATTTTCCTGAGGAGTTAGTGTCAACCTCTGAAAGATGAGGCAGCAAGAAAATCACAAACGCTAAGAACATGCTTGCAAAATGGGGGAACCAGGCTCTTCCCAGCTCCCTCCCCCACATCCTCCTCTCCCTATGACTGGCTGGCCCTGGGCCTCTGCAAGCCCCACCCCTACCCTCAGCCCTAGCCCACACTCTGGGGTAAACCCAGAGAGCAGAGAGTGGGTCTCCCTCACCCACCCCCATCATCAGCCCAGACTGCCCAGGCTTGCTGCCCATGTGCCCGTAGACTTGGCCACAGGAGCCCCATAGATGGCCTTGCTCTCTGCAAACAGGAAGCTCAGGGCTTGTCCTAGACACTGTCTCCTGAATCAACTCTCAGTCTGGCATATTTCACAGCTTTCGTTTCATTATGCTTCAGTAGATTTTTAAATAAATTTTTTCATTGAAAGTCATATATACATGGTTAAAAAAAAAAAAAAGCCGGAGCACAAAAAGATATATAATTAAACAGGAAGCCATTTTCCCTGGTCAGATCCAATACCCTATGCCCCAGAGGTAACCACTTTCAAGAGTCCTATAGGTTCCCTTCCCAACAAGTCATCACATGCACAGGAGGGGCCATTACATGCACAGGACCAACAGCTGCTAATGTAACAGATTTTTCAGACTCTCCCTCCTTACTATGTGTAGAAAGCCAGATCTTTGCTTTTCCAGCCTTCCTTGCAGCAGGAGATGGGTACGTGACCCTATCCTGGCAATGAGATGCACAGGTGAGTTAGCCTGTGGCAGGGAGACAAGGGGCCAGGTGGCATCTAGGAAGCTCTTTCTTTCCAGATTTAAAAAGAAAAGACAATGTGCCTGGCATTGGCCAGTCCCTTCCTCTTTTCTTACGCTCGGGTGTGATATTTGGAGCTGCAACAGCCATCTTGGGACCATAGGGTAAAGTGTCAGGATGAAAAGTCAACACATTTTATGAAGGCGGAGCAGAAGAGAAAGAACCCAGATCTCTAAAGACACTGTTAAGTGAATGAACACACACTCCCAGCTGCTAACCTCCAGACGTGGTGTTCCATGAGAAAAATAAACCTCAATGTTTTAACCAGTGCTAGTCAGGTTTTCTATTACTTATAGAAGAACCCATCCTAATTGATACAATTTAGAAGCATCATTAGTGAATTTACTTTTCTTCAAATGGGTGCAGACTAGACAGTGCCCTGCACTTTGCTTTCTTCACTGAGCATCCACCTTTGCAATGTTTCCCATACGCATTCACATAGGCCTAGCTCATTCTCAGCTTCTTCAGTTTTCTGCTGCACAGAACACATTATAAATAAAGCTGACATCCTACCAATGCACATTTTCATTGGCTGCTTCCAATTTTATCCTACTACAACGAAGGCCACAATAAACATCTCTGTATCTACAACTTAGTGCACTTGTTTGTCTCTGCAGAGTAATTTGCAGAAGAGGCAGGCCAGAGACCTCACTCCATGGATTGGGCACATTGAACCTTCCTTGGGTCTCCTGGGCCCACCATTGCCAAGGGCTCTCATCTCGATTCCCCTTTTTCTCCACTCGCTCTGCTGCCCATCCTGAACGCTAGGACATCCACCACCTTGGCCAGAGCCTTGGGTTCCCCCAGCCTACATCTCAGTTTGGGTAAGCGGCCTTGAGCTTCTTCCTTGGGGACTGAAACTGATGCTTGCTCTCATCTGGCTCTTCCTGCAGCCCCTTGCTCTCACCCAACCTCACCCCAACACCTGGGTCTGCTCCCCAGCCCTGCACCATCCACCCCTTTCCAGAACCTGCCCCTTCCTGTTCAGGTGAACAGGCCCACACCAGGCGGACTGCCAGGCAACTCCCACAGGAAACAGAGCAAGCAGCCACACCCCACCTATAGCCAGGCCCTGGCCCTGGTTTCAGCACCTGTAACCAACCCCTGAAATGCACACCAGAAACCCAACCTCACACCCCAACCAAAATCCCATTTGTCACCAGAAGCTGACAAACGCCATTGCTGGGGACACACCAGAAAGGGACACACCAAGATGGAGACCAGATGTCTAAGAACACACAAAACAGACATGCAGATTTAGGTACCAGTGGAAGCAGATGCATGGAACATTCCATCAGATCTGACGGGTTTATGCTTACCAGCCTGTGCCCGGCTAGCCAGGGAATGCTAAGAGCTGAAACACACAGGGAAATGCTCTCAGCACAGATGTGCGTGTGACATTTTCAGGGTAAACTCCTGTCTTCTAGGGCAAAAAGCCATCTTCTCTGACTGGCAGATTCACAAAGCTGATTGCACCCAGGCCATAGCCTGCAGTTCCCCCTCCAGCTCACTCCTCTTCACTCATCCCCACCAGCCAGCTACACACAGGCCTTACGGAACATCTGGAAGGCGGCGTCCTCTAAGACCACCTGGTTCAGTCTTCTGATTTTACAGATAAGGAAACTGAGGTCCAAAGAGGTCAAAAAAAGTCACCCAGTTGCTTTGTGACAGGGCCAGGGACAGAGACACTAATACCGCCTTCACTGAGCACCTCTCTCCTCCACTCCCAGCTCTCCTTTGAGATATGTAGTATCACTCCCTTTTCATTGATCAGAAATTGGAGGTTGACGAAGGTCGAGGAACTAGCTCCGGATCACACAACTGGTGAGGAGCAGAGCTTGGGTACAAACCAGCCAGATGACCCTCCATCCAGGACTCCATCTGCCCCATGACACCACTCCTAAGACAAGAATGAAAACTGTGGGTAAGAGAGGAAGAGAGGGCATGCGTTCACCAAAGGGAGGGTTATTATTAAGCAAAGAAAATAGTGTCTCAAACAGAGTATTGCAGGTGTTCAGCAATCTCCTGAAGCAAGGAAGTACACACAAAACAATGGATGGCAGCACATCAAAAGGACAATGGGGCCAGGCATGGGGCTCACACCCCATGGAATCCCAGCACTTTGGGAGGCTGAGGCAGGAAAATCACTTGAGCTCAGGAGTTCAAGACCAGCCTGGGCAACATAGTGAGACTTCTCCTCTACAAAAAATCAAAAAAATCAGGCAAGCATGATAGCACATGCCTATAGTCCCACCTACTAGGAAGGCTGAGGTGGGAGGATCACTTGAGCCTGGGAATTCGAGGAGGCTGCAGTGAGCTATTATCTCAACATTATACTCCAACCTGGGCCACAAGAGTAAGACTCTATCTCAAAAAAAAAAAAAAGGCGGGGGATGGGGGTGGCACAGATCCCGAAAAAGCTCCCAGTGGCCAAAGTTGGAACAGTGTGAGCAAGAAAGTAACTACTATTGGATTGTAACCCAGAGAATACAGTAAGTACCTATGAACCAACATCGATAAAAATAAATAATTGAACAAATAACAGGAAGAAGAGACAATCCACCCTTAAAAAAGAATTCCAAATAATTTATGTAGTTACCCACCTCTTCAAGAGGTGGAGCATGACCTTCCCTGCCCTCAGGTGTGGGCTGTGCTTGGTGACTTGCTTCTCAAGGGCAGGTCTGAGAAAGGAGTGGGGGAGGAGAGAACTTTACTGGGAGAAACCTAACAAACGCAGCTCAGCCAGAAGCTGAAGGTCATTGGTGGCCATCAGTCCTGTTGATAGGTGCACACCTTTGATCTCATACGACAAGAATGTCACCTCACCTCTGTGGGCTTCCCTCGAAAACCCATAACCCCAGTCTAACCATGAGAAAAATATCAGATAGCCCAAACTGAAGGGCATTCTACAAAAATACCCGGCCAATCCTCACGACAGCTGTCAAGCTCATCCAAAATAAGGAAAGTCTGAGGCCAAAGAAGGCCACCAAGATGTGACAACCAAATGCAACGTGGAATCCTAGAGGGGAATCTTGGGACAGAAAAAGGCTTTAGGGAAAAAACTAGTGCAATCCACACAAACCGTGGAGCTTAGCTGACAGAACCAACCAGTGTTAGTTCCTCAGCGGTGAGGAATGTGCTAGGGAAACGCAAGCTGTCACAATGGGGAAACCAGGGAGGTGTATCCAGGAATCCTCTGCATTATCTCTGCAATGCTTCTGTAAATGCACAACCGTTCTAAACCGAAGGTTGCTAGTTTATAAATACACCGAGAGGTCCCCCTACCTTGCCAGGGCAGTCGTTCCCAACTGACCACCCATTAGACTGGTTGGGGAGATTTTCAAAACTTTCAAAGGCCCTGCCTGGGATGAAGTGAACAAGAATCCCTAGGCCTGGGGCCTGAGCATCAGGACCTTGAAAAGATCCCCTGGTGGTTCTACCATGCATTAGGGTTGAAGCCAGTGGCCAGAGTAGGACAGGAGTTCACTGCACAGGGCTTCCACGGAGTGAGATGGAGCTGGAAAACGATGCTGGAACTCCTGAGGCTGCAGGAGGGCTGCATGGAACGAACCGCCGCCCCTCCCTGCATTACCTCTGAGGGGCTCCTTGTTGGATCCTGGACATCTGTCACTCCCCTGTCCTTGGTCAGCCACGGCTGGCGGGATCAGGTGGTGGAAGGGTTCAAATTTCCTCTGGGTGTGAAAATGCAAAGTGACCCTGACCAGCTAGGAAAAGAGCAGGTGTCCTCTTTCATCCAGCTGGGGTCACTGTCCCCTAAGGGGCCCCAGGCTGGTCCTTCCTGTCTCACTGAGGTCTCAGACCTCATGCTCATGGGGACTTGGCTGAACTCCAGGCCGTCAGCCCAGCAGCGCTAAAGCTACAGCCAAGCCGCAGAGAGACGTGGCCTCCCGCGCCCCACGTTGCTGGGCAGAGGAGGGAAGCATTTCAGACGGGCAGGCTGGCCCCTGGCCAGCAGGTCTCCAGATGCCATGCAACACACACCTGAGCAGGGTAAGAGAATAGGTGTGTGTCAACAGTATTTGAAAAAGAAAATAGCTGCACAAATACAGCACTTGTTAACACAGGTGTTTACAGGTGGAATTATTTTTCCAGGGCTGCTATCTCCCAGCCTTCTTTGTGCGTCTCAGCTCACACCTGCAGGGACTTTCCTACGAAGCCAAGGCACAAAGGGGAAGTGGATAGTCTGTATCGATTTTACCACGCGGGAGGTCAGCGATCAGCTTCAGGCCCGGCTGGTTTTCACAGTTTCCCTTGCTGGACTCACTTCCATGTTTTCAACCTGCTCTAACAGGATCCGGCCTGCGCTCCACTTCCTGCTTGGCCAAGGCAGCTGCTGTGACCACCCCAGGCAGTCCCAGCAAGAGGCCATTTCCTGGGGCCAGGGCACGCTGGCTACTCTCAGGACATAATTATCTATCTGGTCCTTGTCTTCTCTCCCCCAGGAGATGCTCAATGTTTGTATTTTACAGACAAGGAAACTGAAACACTTGTCTAAAGTCACAGAGTTAATAAGTAGAGGATGTTGTGCCGACGTCAAACCAGGGCAGAACCCAAAGAGGCAGCTGCAAAGGGCTCCAGAAGTGTCTCCAAGGTGACCGCCCCCCACCACCGCCCACGCCAGGAGCAGCAGTGACCCCACCACCACCACCGCCGCCCACGCCAGGAGCAGCAGTGCTCTCTGTGGGACACCCAGAAGCACAAAAACATTCAACTTAAAATAGGATCTCATAGAAGAAAGCAGCCTGTCAGGTGGTAACAAGTCCCAAGGTATTAAAAATTATGGAAGAGAAACTTAATGCCTCTGAACAGCACACTTACAAATGGTTAAGACGGTCATTTTTATGTTATGTGTGTTTTAACACAGTTTTAATTTTTTAATTAAAACATTTACGAAAGAGAAACTTCAAATGGAGAACATTCTATTCTAGAGGGAGACCTAGCCAACTTTCATCACCAAGTAGCCTGTTTTTGGTAAACGTACCCGTTTTTTGCATTCTGAGAGAGAACTCTGTCCTCTGGAAAGACCGTCTCTTAGATGAGCCTTTTAATTCATGCAGATGTGGGCCGGAGTATTTGAGCATTTCCCGTTATGTGGGGGAAGCCCGAAAAGGTGAACTGCCCTAAATGCAGATTTCTCAGTGTGAGGTTTTAGGTGCTCTGCTTCACATGTAAAAGGCGAGGCAGGGGACAGGAGTGAAGACAAGGTGGGGAGGGGACAGAAGAGCAGGCCCTGCCCCCACCCCAAAGGCAGTGAGGAAATGCCCCCACCAGCACCCTCTAAAAGGCTGGCACAGCAGGCGGGCTCCAGGAGGCCAGGAGGGGATGTCAGCCTCCTCAGTAAAGCTGTTGAACATGGCTGCCCTGGGGACACAGGAGGGGCTCAGTCACACTTGGGGAGAGGCCAGACAGAAAGAGCAGGGCCAGCAGAGATGCTGAGATCCTCTCCTCAGCCAGAGGCCACTCGTGGAAAAGCCCAACGGTGCAATCTGGGCAGGAGGTGACAAGGGGCAAGCAGGGTGGACTCCCTCCCAGGGTGCTCAGAGAAGCCTGGCAGAGTCCGAGTGTGCTGCAGGCCCCCGAGATGGCAAGTGGAGAACACAGGGACATTTGCCGTTGGGAGCTTTTGATATCCTTGTTCCTACAAGCCAGGGGGAAATGTCACGACTTGATTTTGGCAGCAAAACCCTTCAGCCCAGCTTGAGGAACAATGAGGCTTCAAAAAATGTTAAGAAACATTGCTCCATTCCAGCCTCCCTCCTTCACCTCCTCTCACAGACTAGCACCACCCACGTTCCAAGTCACAGATGAAGAGTCCGAGGGTCAGAGGGGTGGGGTGTTCACAGGAGGGTCTGTGGTTTGGAGGCTGTCCCAGGTTGAAGCCTAGGTGTCTTGGTTCCCAGGATGAGTCTTGCATCCTCTATGACACTTTTTCCCAGGAAAAGGAGTTTCTCTGAGAGAAGGGGGGAGTCTGGCCCCCTCCAAATCCCTGCTGTCTCCTCCAGAGGCCACCTCCAGCCTGGCCTCTCCCTCTGCCTGGCAGACGAGCCAAAGAGGTCCAGTACACAGGCTGCGCACCGCTGGAGGCCAGTGACTACAGGGCTGGCAGGGGGAGAGAGACAGACCTGAGAGAGGATGAGATTTTCAAAGCTCACCACCGAGAAGCTGAAAGGTTTTCCATTTGAACTATGACAAGTCTCTAAAAGATAAGATGGTGTCTAATTAGACATTATTTTATGTCATTCGAATTAAGATGACCTCATATTATAATTACAGATCTGCTACATTACTTGGAAGTAATTCGCATAACAGGCTATTCTCTCTGCCCGCCCTTTAGGAAGCTCCGGGCTCCACACTGACCTCTCCCGCTCCTCCGCCTTCCATCAGAGATTGTGCTTTTAAGGGACAGCTTCTACCAGGGTTCACATAGCAGCAAGCAGAGGCCTCCCCTGCACACACCTCCATCCACAAGTGGAGATTCAGTGGGCACCTGTGCACCAAGGACGTGGGTCACACAAGGAGACGGACCTTTCATCAAAGGACATTATTCCTCTTACTTTCCATCAGTCCAGGGATCCCCTCTAATGGGCAAAATGTCCCCCACACCCACACTCATACACACACACACACAGACACACACACACACACACACACACAGGTACACACAAACACGCACAGATATAACACGCCCACAGAGGCAGTTCTGTGATACGGATTTGTGTCCAGTTTTAAACCTCCACCCACCCACACATGGTGCCCTGTCCTCTGGGCCCTTCTTGCTCCAGGGCCAGCATGTTTCCCAGCACATCCTGGGTCCACTTGATGTGTACTCACCCGCCAAAACCTGAAATGTACATTCTCAGCCGAGCCTTGCACGAATGATCAGCTCTGGTTCCAGGGGACTGGCTCTTGCCTGAGCACCCAGGTTGAGCAGACTATTTCTGTTCCCTCCCATCCTGCAATTTCACCTGGGATGACAGCCACCTGGGCCATCACTCAGAGGCACCTCCAGTAACAACGGACCGAGCTCCCCAGGGAGCAGCCACCTCTCCAACGTCAGGGACATTCTGCAGCTCCCTCCGACTTAGCACTGCTTCATGTCTCCTGGCGCCGACTTCCCACTCCATGATGTGGTGACATTAGCGCCCGTAAATCATCATGAAATAAAGAGAGATAATTAATATTTAGCTTTGCCAGAGGGAAGCACTTAGGTGAAGCCATCCTGTAGTCAGACGGGTTGATACCTGTCAGCTGGAGGGCGGGACTAATGAGATGCATCGGGCGGTGGTGACAAGGAGCTAAAAAGCAGCTCCTCGCCTCCAAAGTGACTACCACAGGACAAGCGGACTCTGAGGGTGCAGGCAGAGGTGAGCCCGCACACAGGTGGTCTTCCATTTCCCACCCACATCCTGGGTTCTGGGGTCCTGCGATGAACTTCAGGCCATCTGACTAGGCTTGAATACCCCCCAGGATGGGGTGTTCACTTCCAGTCCGGTAGCTTTGGGACAGTAGGAAAGAGAATTGGGGCTTTGGTATCTTAAAGGCCTGGATTCAAAGCCCATTTGCCCCTAGACCCACCCCTTCTCCCCCGTTCTGTGCCTTCTTTCCTGGGGAGACATCTCAGTGCACACACAGCATCCTCACCAGAAGCCTGGGTACCATGCCATCCACCCCTCACCCTCAGCCCCCATATCCAGTCCATTGCCTGGCCCTGGAAGCCTGCCCCCTTCATCTCAGGTATCCGGGCCCCAGGAAGACCACCTGCCACCACCAGTCGTCATCAGCTTTCTCCTGCTTTTTGCAATGGCCTCCTACCTGGGATCCTTCCTCCAGTCCTCCCCTCTACTCCTCCATCCCAAATCCATCCTCCAAACTCCTCTCCAGGTAAGGCTTCCAGAATACACTCCTGACCACACACTTTTCTACAGAAAATTGCCACATGCAGGACAACCGCCAGACTCCTCAGTGCCACCTCCCCAGAGCTCCACACTCAGCCCCAACACCTGTTCCTGTAGTACCTCTAGCCACAGTGTGAGTCTCCCCAACCCCAGCCCTGCCCCATGCATGTATACACATGAGTGCACATCCACACAAATACCCTCTGGCCTTTCTGTCTGCTGCCAGCTGCTTCAACCTCCAACAACTGTGCCTGCGGTCATGCAGCCAGGCCTAGATCCAACTGTGCCTGGATCATGTAGCCAGACCACTGGTCAACAAGTCACTATCCACTCCTCAAGTCTCAGCCTGCTCATCTGTAAAGTGGGAATGATAAAATAGCATCCACCTCTTGGTGTGGAGGGGTGCTATAACCTCCCAATGAAAAAAATGTATCTAAAGCTCTGGGACCATGTCTGGCGCATGTAAAGAGTTTGATAAATGTTCTTTGCCTTCCTCCAAAAATAGCCAGGGCTGCATCTTAACAGACATCAATCGGGGTTGGGCGAGTGGGAAAAGGGAAGGAAGATTGGACAGGGCAGAGGGAGGGGCAGGGCTCTTTCAGAGGGCGCCAGAAGGGTGCAGTTGTCCATCTACACAGGTTGGCCTGCAAAACGTCTCTGAGACAAACTGTAATCTTTTTTTTTTTTTTTTTTTTGAGATGGAGTTTCGCTCCTGTCGCCCAGGCTAAAGTGCAATGGCACAATCTCGGCTCACTGCAACCTCTGCCTCCCAGGCTCAAGCAATTTTCTCCTGCCTCAGTCTCCTGAGTAGCTGGGATTACAGGTGCACACTATCATGCCTGGCTAATTTTTGTATTTTAATAGAGACAGGGTTTAACCATGTTGGCCAGGCTGGTCTCGAACTCCTGACCTCAGGTGATCCGCCTGCCTCGGCCTCCCAAAGTGCTAGAATTACAGGCATGAGCCACCATGTCCAGACCAAACTGCAATAACTCTTCTGATGATTTGGATGAAAAAATATTTACACAACAAGCACATCTGAGATTAAAAAAAAAAAAAACAACATTAGAATCTCTTTAGACTAATTTGCTCAACACAAACACCAAATCCAAGCTGCTTCAAAATGAGAAGGAGTGAGATGGTATTTCTCCTTCTTCCACGGCTCAAAGACACACAGCAGAACAGTGTGGCTGGGAGGAGGCAAGGAAGAGCCCTTGGCACTCACCGCACCTGCCAGGTGGTTCCCCAATGCTGGGGCATCCTGGGCTAGTGAGTGTCTAAAGGAAAAGGATTTCTCTGGACGGAGGGCTGCGTACTGCTCTGTATTCGTAGGAGAGATCTTGTACACCAGTGCCCCCCACCCGCCATGGTGAGTACCATCTGCACACCCACACAGGGTCCCACACACATCCAGGCACCTGGAGAGAGGGCAGGAGGAGGAGACAGCAGAGAGTCAGGGCAACGGTCATGAAAAGAGAAACACAGAGGGAGACAGTTTAAGAGAGTGAGAGACACAAAGGAACGGGGAGACAGAGAGAGGTGTAGGCTGAAAGAATGAGAAAGAAAGGGCTAAAAATAAAAAGACAGAGGCACAGACAGACACATAGAGGAAAGAAGAGAGACAGAAAGAGAGAGAGAGCAATGGGAGCATATTGCTTCTTCTCTGTGTCGACATTTGCACACGTGGTACAAAAGCAGCAGTGCAGGCAACTGCACAAATGGAGACAATGGGCAGCAGCAGCAAACCGTATTAACAGTCACTGCAATCTCCGCTACCACACACATCAGTTTCACCAAAGAATGCCCTTGATGAAGCAGGAAAAAGCATTAATTTCATTACATCTCTTTACTTGATGACATATTTTTAATATTCTGTGTGAGGAGATGGAAAGGACGCATACACCCTTCTACTATGTTCTGAAGTGAGAAGTTGACTACAGGAAAAGCACTTATGTGAGTTACAAGCTAAACTAGCCACTTTTTTCATGCAACATCATTTTTACTTGACAACTGACAAACTATATTTCTTCAGACTTAGGGATTTGGCAGACATCCTCTTGAAAATAAAGTAGGCCTGTTCATTCAAGGCAAACAACTGACAGCATTTATTGTCAACAAAATCTAAGATTTCAAGTGAAAATTAGAATTTTGGGAAGCTTGTACTTGACTGAGAGCATTCCAAGACTTTTCCACAGAGATTGATGCTGATATTAACTAAGGCAGCTTCTGGATATTGAACAATGAAATGTGTCAACATTTGGAAGATTTTCATAACTCAGTAAACCAGTATTTAATATGACAATGTAAAATCATGCATGGGCAAACGATCTATTCAAAGAACAGACAGACCAACAGACATTAAGAGTACTTAGTCCCTCTGAAGACTGGATGCTTCTCTGGAAATGAGAATAATAACCTCCCTTGCAAGAACATGCTATCAGTGTCTGACATGTAATAGACATGTGCTAGCTTCTGTTCTTAGATTACAGAGGTGGTAGATAAAGTATCACCACGGCTCTACCCTCTAACTTTAGAATGCCCCCCAACACCACACACCAAATTACCATAGGATGCTCCCAATATGATATCAGCTCTTTGCACTTGGCTGGGCTGGACTGCTAGAGCCCAGTGCAAAGTGGAATTTCATCAGCATATTGATCATCTTCTAAGCATCTTCACTCACAACTCAGTAAACAGCCAACATTGACCTGAAGAGTGACACACTTCAAGTATCGGGCCATGTGTCTAAATAGCTCCATATCCATGTGTATGTGTGTATGTTTTTGTTACTGAAAGGGCATTGGGTATGGGGGGAGGGTATGTCTATACCTGACTACAGAGAGTGAAGCTGGCATTTAAAATCTACTACACTTTAGCAATTGTGAAATATGCAATGCATCCTTATTTATTATAGTCCTCATTCTGTATAAAAAAAAAATTTGTGAAGTGATGAATTTGTTAATGAGCTTGATTTAATCATTCTACAATGTAAACATGTATCAAAACATCACACTGCACCCCATAAATATAGATAATTATTTGCCAAGTAAAAATGAAATGGATAAAAATGAGCTTGGTGGAGCACAGAGCTGGCAGCACTGTCCTCAGCAGCTCAGCAGCTTGCTCACCCCATCCCACGAGGGATCTGCAAGACGCCCACACTGTGGCTCTTAGGGCTGAATCCCAACCCAGCAGCCCGTTCTGGCCCAAACAGAGGGTATGACCCTTACCCTAGGGTCAACTAAAGAGAGAAACCAGAGTTCGCCCATCTCTTTCTCCACCTTTCCCCAGAGGTATGGAATATAGATGGTGCTTCAGCACACAGGACTTAGTTCTGTCTCAACGGAGCCAGTATCTCAGCCTAGCACAGGCCACTTTGTGACCCTCTGTCTTATCCCCCAGGAGCACAGCCACATGGGCAGAAATCAGAGTGATGTTCTTCAAGCCAAGAAACACCAGAGATGGCCAGCAAAATACCAGGAGTTGGGGGCAGACCTGGGACAGTCTCCCTCGCAGGCCCAGAAGGAACCAACCAAGCCCGCACCTTGATCTTGGACCCTTGGTCTGCAGAACAATACATTTCTGTTGTTGAGGTCACTCAGTTTGGAGTACCATGCCATGGCAGCCATGTAAACTCATAAATCTGGCCAGAAGCTGTCATCACACCTATTTTACAGGTGAAGAAACTGGAGCTCTGAGAGATTAGGGACTTTGCCCAAGGTCACTTGGCTAAAAACTTGCTGAGCTAGAGTTAGCCTTTCTTTTGCACAGCCCCTCAACTGCGGGTGTCTCCGCCATCTCCCTGGCCCCGCATGAATCAGCAAATGGTGATTTATTCACCTGTAAGCTCTGAGGTGAACAATCGGGTTTTCTAGCCTTAGCACGAAGCAGAGCTTTAAGATGACAAACCTACTTTACCCTTGGCAAACCCCAAGTGTTGTCCTGAAGGAGCTGATCACTTACACGTTTAAGGAGCCATATAGAGAAAGGGCCGGCATGGGGCTCCAGGCCCCAGGTTTGAACCCAGCTCTGCCTTTCTCCAGCCGTGGAAACTCATTACATTTCTCTGTATCCCAACGTCTTCATCAGGACCAGGGATGTTAAAGTTGTGGGAAGGATTACATCAGAGCATCCAAGCTTAGGGTGTGCTGTGGCATGCAGTCGATGTTGAATGAGTGACTTTGTTACCATCATCGTTACTACTGTGCTTTCTCATTACAAAACCAAATGTATTCATGACAAATTTAAACTCGAAGCCTCTGTCCCAGGACCCGCTACAGGCCTCTTGGAATCACCTCCCTTATTCGTGGAGAGAATACTCGGGAGGATGAGGGAGACCCAGGGCTGACCTGGAGGGGAGGTGGACAGCGGGACAGCAGCCCTCCCACAGGAGCCAGGCGCCCCTCTTCCACCCATCTCCTTGCCACCCGCTGTAGCTTCCTTCTCAACACTACCAGCTAGAAATGGGACTTGGCTTTTTAAACTCAGCCCCGATGCGACCACACTCAAGCTGGAGAAATGCATGTCCTGCTCCATCAGGACAGGACAGGCAGGAGGACCAGGAGAGGCACTCCCAGGCCAATGCGCATGAGCCTTGGGTCCAAATCTCAGCAAGAAGATCCAAGAGAAGACCCAAGGGAGGTCTTCTCCCCCGGAGTCAGGGCTTCTTCCCTGGAGAGAGGGTTGCAGGTGCTTCCCATCCTCTCGGGTCCGTGAGTGACTGCTCAAAGGGACAAGGCCTCCTGGGGAGGCACTTCTGTCCCTTGTCAGGTTAAGTCCTTCACCGGTCCCCACCACAGACAGGACAGGGCGCACTGAAGCTCCACTGTGCGCATCACAGTCTTCCTGGCTGGGACCCTCTCGCCCATTCCCCAGACCCTTCTGCAAAGTTCAGGAGTGAGGAACTCGGCGGCGTAGCCCCACTGCAGGCAGGGGTTGGATCCCAGCCACACCACTGGCCATGAGCTCAGACACATCGCCAGTCACTTGACCTCCCTGAGACTCAGATTTTTGGCCTCTCAGTAGGAAGCATCCAGGGCAGACCAGCGAGGAAATGCAATTGACCCCTGACCAGACTCCCAGCCCCGCGGCCACCCGCTGCGGGATCTGCAGGCTGTGGAAGGAGCTGAGTCAGGGGTGCTTGGGGGATGTATTGGGAGGGGAACCTGCACCCTCGCTGGCGGGGGTGGAAGGGGAGGCAGAGGCCAAGGGCTGCCTTCAGGCACCATCTCAACGAGAGAATCAGGAACTAGAGCCCCCAGCTGTGAGGGCCCTGTGAGATTTCTTCAACTTTTGTCACTTCCCCACTTTTTCCCCTTTGGTTACCACCCTTCTGCCCGGCGTGACTGTTAATTAACCCCTTACAGCTGCAAGGGCTGGCCTGCAGGGTCAGCAAAGACAGGAGCCAGAAGACAGCCCCACCCCAGCCCAGGCCAGTCCTGAGATGGGGCCAAGCCAGCAGGGCCTAGGTCCAGGCTGAGTGGGTGAGGGGCGGCCCAGGCCTGGAGCCACTGCAGCCAGAAAGGTCCTGGGCCCCCAGCCACCCTCTGGGTAAACTCCTGGTGAACGTCCAGGCCTGGTTGTGCCACAGGCCCGGCTCCCAGTAAGTTGCTGCACGGGGAGGAGGTGATCTTGCCCTGCAACTGTTGCTTTGCTGGTTATGCTCACCTCTGCCTGGATCCACCCGCTGGCTGCTTCCGTGTCTCCTCCACTCCCAGGCCTGGGGGAGAAAGCCCAGGAGGGAGGCACAGAGCGCCAGGCCCTTGTGGCTGCCCTGGCTCCACGCAACTGAACTCAGCCCCAGGGGATCTCTGCTCTGACTAGAGAAGGTCCAGGGAGAGGAAGGGGCTGAGGAGGGGAGCAGAGCACACCCCAGCACACTCCATGATTCGTCTGGACCCAGCGCCTCTGCCAGTGTCCGTGCGTGTGCACGTGTGTGCACTGGGGGTAGCGTGTTTGTGGCACTTTCGACCTGAAAACACACAGTCTCTCTCCAATCCTCACAGCAGTCTCATGAGCAGAAACGTTTGTGTCAATACACAGATAGGGACACCAAGGTTTGGACTGACTCAGTGACTGGCGGGGATTCTCACGCAGCCTGGGGGGCTCCCACGGTGGTCCCTGCGGACGTCCTGGAACTCTGCTGCAGGTGGTCGCGGTTGCCAGGCAGCACCAGCCCATCTCTGAGACTTCCACACACGGAGGTTTACTAGTAACTCATTTGCATATCAGCCTCTTGCTGGCAAGATCTCTTCCCTACCCCAGCTCAAAGGCTCGGTGCTGCCATCCAAGCCAGCTTCCTGTGTTCTGTCCAGAGCAGAGGAGAGAGAACCACCCACCTAACACCCTTCGTGTAAAAAGCCGTAATCCTCCTGTGCTTGCAGACTTCACCACCAGCCTGCAGCCTCACCTTCCCCCAAACTTCCCTCCCGGTTCTAATTTTTCAGTCTTTTACTCATCTCTGGGGGAAGCGGCCCGGGGGGCGGGAGGCACGTGGGAGGCCGAGAGCTCGGTGTTGAAGTCGGTGGCAGCCCCGGGCTTCTGCCCACCCAGCAGTACCGGCCCCACTGCTGCCTCGGAGAGACAGAGTAAGATCCACATCCTAGCCCAGTGCCAGGCCCGGGGAAGGCACGAGACGAACAGGCCCAAACCAGCCAGGACCTGGGCAAGCCCCTCCAGCCAGTGCCTCTGACCTCAGCCCCATGAGTCCAGATCCTTCCTCCCTGGGCAGATCCCTTCCCACCCACATTGGATGTCCTCTGCAAAACATCACACGTCTTCTGTTCTCCATTCCTGGAGATCGTGACACCATCACACAGGCCTGAGCCCTCGAGACATCACTCTGAGCCCTGCTCTGTGTGATGGCCCGTGGAGGCCCTGGTCCTCCAGCTTGTCATCCAGAGAACGGGACTAATGCTCCCTTTAGCTCCTGGTTTGGGGGTGGGGGAGGTTTGTCACTCAGCGAAGAGCAACGGCCTAACTGAACTCTAGATAGGTAACATGTATCACTCTCTGCAATCTGCAAGCTTCACACTCTGCCTGGGAAGATTAGATTAGTAAGCGCCCGGTCATCGGAAAATCCAGCTCCAGATACCTAGTATCTTGTTTTCTTCCTTCTGTGCCCACAGTGTTTCTGAGACTAACTTGGCTGGCATTTTTTCAAGTGTAGAAACAAAGCAGGCAGCTTTCTCCTTTCCAGGCAGGGCGTCCCTGACTTCAGTCATCTCCCACCCTTGACTCTTCTCCCAGACACCTCCTCCAGCCCTCTGAGTTTTCCCAAATGGGGCCCAGGCCAGACTCCGGCTATGTCTTGGGGCCCTAGGCACCAGGCCTTCCCTCCCTCCCCTCCCTCCCCTCCCTCCCCTCCCGTTTGCCGATCATTGTCATCGACGCTGGGTTTTCCAGAAAGCAGCACAGGCTGTGTGTCTCAGGGTCCTTCTCCCATCTCCTCTTGGCCTCCTGGTTGGTGGGCTCCACACAGCAATACCAGCCCCCACGCATCCTGACAACTACTTCCCAGAATCGGTCATTTGGCGGGATTTGAAATCATTACTGCTTCCAGGCCTGTTTGCATGTCACACTCCTGGGAGAGATTATTAAAAGCATAATTTTTAAACAGACAAGAGCAAAGCAGCCCATTTGGCTAGGGTCTGATGGCTACATCACACCCTGTGGAGAGAAGGACAGCAGTGAAGTTCTGTAGGCAACTCCTGCCGGTCTTGCACGTGATGGAAACTCAGGAGGTCACGAGGCCCCTCAGTCGTTCGACCTGACATCGCCAAAACTGGAGGTCTCCTGGGAAGCTTTCTTTTTTATCTCCATTCCAGGAGCAGAGTCGGACTTGCTTTCTAAGCTGGGGCTTCTCAGATGGGGCTGAGCCCGCAGAGGGTCGGGAGAGCATGAGTCTGGGCCGGGCTGTCCCTTCCTCCCACACTGGGTCCTGCCACATCACTGCCAGCCTGCCAACACCCCCTGACCTGGCTGTCCACGTGGCCTAAGCTTTCCTGTCTTTTCAGGCCAGTCTTAACCTTGGATCAAAGGATCCAACTGAGGCAGAGACTCACCTCTCATAAGATGCTGCATCTGGGGCATGACTGCACTTGGTGAAAGGGGAGAAAGTAAAGGGAGCTCCTGCGTGGGTGACAGGCTAAACTTGCTGATGCCAGGACTCAGTGGCTCTCGGGGAAAGAGGACGCCAGGCTGAACATTTTCAGGAAGCTCCAATCCAGCTAGCCAGCCTTTCCTGCTGGCAAATCAGCTCCCAGGGCCTGGGCTCCCGGGGAGAAAGGAATCCAGAGACCTTAGACAGAGAGACATCAGGCCAAGTGGGGACCGAAAATTTTACATCTTAAAAATATCTCAGCTCTTTTCATTCTCTGGTTGAACTTGTCGAGTCTTCTCCTGCCCAAAAAGCAACTGCAAGTGAATGCCTGGACCAATAGAAAATGCTCAGGAGGGCCCCGGCCAGGCTCCCACTGAGCCCAGCCCCTTCTCCCTCAGTCTCCTTCTTTCTCTGTGTCTCTCTGCCAGTCCCCACCCTCTCTCCTCTCTCCCTGTCCTGGCCACGCCATGGTCCCTCTCGTGTGCATTTCTGTCTTTGCTCTCCTGCCCCACGTCTTTCTCCCTCTCTCCTTTCTTTCCACCCTCAATCTTCCCTTCTTAGCCTGGAGAAAGCTGTAATTTAGGGCCTCTCTCCCCAAATGAATCTCTCCATATCTACAAATGTTAACTTCATTAATTTGGGAAGGATTTATCAGTACAGAGGTTAATTGTCTTTCCCTGACATGTTTTTACTGAATACATCTGGGTGACAAAATTAATTTCCTCATTAGCTATTTTTGAAAGTGGAACAAGCTGAGGGGAATCAGTGCAGGGAGAGTTTGTGCCATGTGAGCTGTTCCGGGCTCCCCACAATCTGCCTGGGTGCTCCCTCCCATCCGAGGTCATGGGGGCCTTCCGAGGGTCTGAGCTCTGCAGGACATCCTGGCTGAGACAGGCTGGAGGCAGGTCTCTCTGGGCCCAAGAGCTCCAGGGATGGCCTTAGGCTGAGTGGGGCGACCCAGGCCCACCTGGCTGCCCCAGGGCTCTTCCTTTCCCTTGTGGGAAAGTGACTTCTTGGTGGGACACCCAAACCACTGCTCCTTTGAACAGACGAGGAGATGCAGACAGAAACCGAGATCTCCCAAACAGCCCCAGCTCAAGACCTGTTCAGCTGGATCCAGGAAGCCAGACCCAGGAAACCAGACCCAGTTATTCTGAGGGCCTTGGGGGTTAGAAGTCTGTGTCCTTCATCGGGCCCTGATTAGCCAGACCCACAGGTGCTTCCTGGGGTGACTTCCAGCCCGGATGCCCCAGTGTGGAATGGCCCCAGGACCACTGCACTTCTCCCTAAGGGAGAGGAGGATGTGGGAGCTGGCCAAGTGCCCAGCCCTAGAATTCAGACTGGGGACATCTTGGACCACCTACTGGAAAAGTGGCCACGTGTTGGGACCTATATTCTGGTGCAGGTGTCAAGCAGCTAAGAGCCTGGGACCGTGGGCCATGCACCCAGCTTCTCAAGGCCTCGGTTTCCTTGACTATGAAGAAAATGGCTGCGTCACTGCCAGTCCCAGGAACCTCCCAGACCCAGACCCTGAGGCTAGCCCTGCCCGTTCTCATCTCGCTGTAACCTGTCTTCCCTCGCGGAGTCGCTCTCACTTCACTCGGACCATTTCCCCAGGATTGCTCAGGACAAAATCCAGACCAGGCAGCACCCAGCATCCAGGGCTTCTCCGTGCAGAGCATCATCTTCCTCTACCCAGACCCTCCCAGGCCAGCAGGCACAAGCTCTTGGCCACATTCTATTAGAGCAGAGAGGAAAAGAGACCCTGGGGGTCAGGAGACTGCCCTGGGCCCAGGAAAGCACAGAGGCCAGAAGGCCATTCCTCTCTGGACCAAAGTCCTGACCCCACTGGGGGATCCCAGCCTCCCGTGTCATCCCTGACCCCATTGCAGGATCCCAGCCTCCTGTCATTCCCGACCCCACTAGGGACTCAGCCTCCTATCTCATCCCCAACCCCAGTGGGGGACCCCAGCCTCCCATGTCATTCCTGATCCCAGTGGGGGACACCAGCCTCCCAGGTCATCCCCAGCCCCAAAGGGGGACCCCAGCCTCCCGTGTCATCCCTGTCCTCACTGCAGGACCCCAGCCTCCCGTGTCATCCCCGGCCCCACTGGGGGACCCCAGCCTCCTGTGTCATCCAACCCCATTGGGGGACCCCAGCCTCCTGTGTCATCCGTGTCCTCACCGCAGGGCCCCAGCCTCCCATGTTATCGACCCCTTCCTTTCTAGGAAACAAGGCGTGGGCCGCAGCGTTCGAGTTGGTCCTGAATTTCCTGTTTCTTTAAGCTGAGACATTTTACACACATGGGCACACTCCCCGGCTGCCACATCTGACCTAGCCCAGAGAATTTCACGCAGCAGCAATTTCAGTAACAGGAAAAACCAGACCCAGGGAGCTATCTGAATGTCACAAGCCAGTCGCCTGGGGCAGGAATAGGACGGGCTGCCAGGCTCTCCCTCCCTGTCTCCACTTCCTTTCTCACGGCCACTGCTCCCTCCTGAAGGTGGCAGCAAGGGCAGAAGGATCCTTGGGACAGACGGCTTCCCATCCTTCCCTGGGGCCTCCAGGACCACCGTCCCTTCCCCATACCCTCCTACCCACCGCGGAACAACCCTGGCTGCTGTACACACAAGCGGGGACCCTCGCAATTGCGTTCAGTTGGGCTGTGCTGAGCCCTCCTTCCCAGAGACCCTTCTCGTCAGCTGCACTCCGCTTTCAGCCTGAAACAGTGTCTCCACAATGGCCAGGCTCTGTGGCAGCCCTCCCTGCAGTCAGCCTGCCTCATGCAGGGTTTTCTGAAACAGGACTTCTTTACTGGGGAGGTCAATGGACAAGAATCTGGCCACGAAGCGGGACTGAGGAGGATGTGCCCCTGCTCCCCAAAAGCGAGAGAGGTACTCCGCTGGCCTGCGGGATGACCAGGAACAGGCCTCAGGGTTCCCCACGTCCCTGACACTGAGCCTGTGGATGAAGTGAATCTGTCATCAGGGGAACAGGGGGGTTGAGGAAGGCCTCCCAGAGGGGCTGATCACA
Source organism: Mandrillus leucophaeus (assembly GCF_000951045.1). NCBI lineage: Eukaryota > Metazoa > Chordata > Mammalia > Primates > Cercopithecidae > Mandrillus > Mandrillus leucophaeus. The sequence continues at coordinate 5,532,109 of NW_012107808.1, read as the reverse complement.
GAGCTGGGTTCTGCAGGATGAAGAGGAGTTTGCAAAGCCAATCAAAGGAAAGGGCATGCAGAGGGAGGTTCTGGGACTTAGGAAGAGCCCAGCCCCACTGGGGAGCTTCAAGCTGCTCCGTGCTGCTGCCACATGCCCTTCAGAAGGGGAATGGAGCACAGGTGACGGAAGGAGCCCTGGTGCCTTCCTGCAGGGGCTCTTAGTGGGAATTAGGCAAGACCAGTGACAGAATACAACTTGTGGGTTAGGAAAAGACCCTGGGAGGCTGTGCAGAAACCAGCCCAGGGCTGTGGGAGCCAAGCAAAATTCTACCTTGAAAGTGGGGAGCTCTGGTCATAAGAGACTTCCTTCTAATGTGAGCATTTCCTCTATGAAAGAGAATGGAGGGACATTTACAGACATTGTCAGATGAATTCTCAGAAAACCTTGGGGAGGAAATTGGAAAGCCCTGCCTGCCCCAGGCATGGCAGGCATACCGCGTTCCTGGCTAGTGAAGTGGTTTGCTCAGGAGTTTTTGCAGAACTCGAAAAGTTAGATGGAACCCCATTTTAGAGATGAGGAAACCGAGATAGAGGATGCTTTGGATGACAGTACTTTGGTGCCTGTGCCAGGAATCGCACCTGGATCACCCCGGACCACCTGCCTTTGATGTGGCGTGGCAGCTGCATACATTTTCCTGTGCAGGCACTTGGGTGGCCTGTGTTGCCTCCAAATCCGGACATCTGGCGGCTTCTCGGTGACCCCACCTGAAACCCAATCCACCTCTTCCGAAGCCAGCAGATAGTGAATTGCTCAGGAAGAAAAAGGTCTGTGCAGAACAGGAGACTAGAAAGAAACCTCAGTGCCTCCAGGAAGCTCGTGTGAGCTCCGTTTGACTCTGCAGAAGCAAGTTCCTTGCTTTTAGAGGAGTGATTGGGGCTGGGCATCATCCAGACCTGTGTGCAATTATTGGCTGAAGGCGTCTCTCCCACTAGATGGAAGCGCTCAGAGAACCAGGCAGTGGAAGGTGCATGACTGGGGGGAATGAAGGATGGCTGTCCTGAGGCTGCGCTCGAATGGAGGCTTATTTAACATGGAGCCTTGTGCAAAACACCCCGGGGACAGGCCCCTATAGAATCGAGATCACTCCGTGTGATCTGCTGCTTCCCTCTCCAGTGCTTTTTATCTTTGAACAGAGCAAATCCTGGCTCCACTGAGACCTGCTCCATGACAGCCAAATGCAGCCACTGCACCAGGTTGCGGGTGAGGAACTTCTCGGCCATTCCGACAAGGCCTGGTCATCAAAAGCCACGATTTTCTTGCATTCTGGGCCTTGTGACTTCTTGAGATGGGAAAAATGAAGGGCTGTTCCACGATTTTGTTCTCAGTCTAAAGGATCATTGCTTTGGAAAGCGGTCAGATTCTGCCTTTGGTTGATTTTAGGATCCAAAACTATGGCGATGGGAAAAGGGAAATGCATTTTAGGATTTCAGGTATTTTCTAAAAGGTGCACATGATTATATCCTGCAATCTTAACGGTTCATGCATCTCACGCTCAACCAAGAGTCTCTACTGGCCTAAATGATCAAAGCATTTCCAGGAATTATTCAAGAAAAAAAATCTGCTCCCATCACTCACCGGCTGAAACACCCTCAGCGGCTCCCTCTGCCCTCGGATGCAGTCACCCTCCTTCCTGAGCTTAGTGAGGGCTGTACTAAGCGCTTTGCATTATTCTCTCATTTAAGTTTCACAACAATCACAAAAGGAACCATCATTAGACCCATTGAATGAATGAGAAAACTGATCCTTAGAGAAGTCAGGGACTGGTTCAAGCTGACTGTGCTGTATAGTGTCAGAGCGGGGATGAACCCAAACCCACCAAGGCCATTATTAGCACCCCCAAACTCCATGACCATCTCCTAACTCTATCCCTCCCCCTCATCTAATTCCTACCCATGGATGATACTGTTTGTGTCTCACCTACTACTCCAGTGAGCCCCTCCTGCTCACCTCCCTGGGCCCCAGGCCAGCCCCCCTGGGTGCTCCTGGCAGCAAAGCCCACATCTGATTAGGGAACTTCTTATTAGGAGGCTTCCTTGTTTGCTTTATCCACCTTCTCCAGACTGGGACCCCTGGAGACAGAGCCCTGTGCTCCGGAGGCCAGGTGGTCCCTTGCTGTGCCCGGCACAGAACCTGGTGCCCACAAGGAAGGCAGTAAATCTGTGCGGAGATTTCATTTCATTCTGCATTGGAGGATCATTTTCATGCTCCACAACCTACTGCTATCAATAAAATTAATACTATCTTCCAGTAAAGTTTAGAGTGGTGCTTCTCACACTAGAGTAGGCAACAGGGCCACCCAGAGAGTCAGGTAAAACTCAGAGGCGCTGGCTCCAGAGGCCCAGACAGGTGAGGCTGCGTGGCTGGTCCTGCCCCCGCCTCTGAGGGGCACTGCTCTGCAGCCGGGAGCCCACCCTTGAGTGCAACACTCAGCAACCAAAGGCACCTGGCTGGGTGATGACTGACAGTGAGGCAGCTCCAAAACTCCCTTCCACAGCATTTACAAAACAGACACAGTCAAAGTTTTCTATTTGGAGGAGTCATTTGCTGCAATAGGGGTTTTCCCTTCATTTTTGGAAATGCCATGAAATAAAATGTTAAATGTGACTCCAATATCCTGATCTGAGGCACAGACAACTCACCGCAGTTACACCTCAGAGAAAATGTGGGGCTCCCCGGGAGAGGGGCCGCACTCAGCCTGGAGTTATGTTCTGACTTCTCAAAACACGAAACCATTTATATTGGCTTTGGCGCATTCAAAAGAAAATTCCCTTATGTCGCATGCACGCGCGTGTGCACACAGAGATCAGCTTTCGGTTCACAATGAGTGTGCCCCTGGGTCTTTTCTGCGTCTCACTCACTGAGGCCTGGGGGACCAGGCCCAGGGGGACTGACGGGGCGCCTCCGTCTGTGCTCCCTGTCCCCGTTGGCCAGAGCTGGTGAATCACCCGGCCTCAGCAGCCTGCGTCCTTTCCCAATTACCGTAGCTGTCAGAGCTGACTAAAAAACCAGTAGCAGCTGGCAGGAAATGGGTAAGAAAACTGACCACAGATAAACTGTAGGACTCTACAGAGCAGCAGCAGATAGACTCGGGGACAGGAAATGGAGCTGTTAGGACTCGGCCCTCGCCTGCTCCCGGGCACCTCAGGGTCATCTAAGGGTGCACGCACCTGAGATGCTGCGGTGCTCGCGTCACGCAGTGACCCCGCAGCAGGCAGCAGCCATGGCCCCTGAAGGGAAAGAAGCAGTCAGGAGTGGTGGAGAAGCACCCCCAAAAGCCCTGGGCTTTGAGATTCCTGAGAAGGCAGTGGTTCTGCTAGTCTGGGGATGATGGAATCACGGCCGGCAGAGCCTGCACTGTTGGCGCCAAATGCCTGCTGGCCTTGTACTGCCTCACCAGGCTCCCTGCTGCCAAAATGACCAGCTCTCAGGCAGGGAGAGGCCACCGCACATTGAGAGCAGTGCTGGTGTTAAGGTGGGGAAGCGCTTCTCTATGGAGTTACAGGTCCAGCACTTTCAACACTCCCACTGCGTTTCAGCCTATGCCAAGGACAGGCCCTTTGGAATCCCTAGTGATGAGAAAGTAGCAGCCAGGTGGCATGCCGGATCCTTCCATGCATCGTCCCATTCCTGTTCACACGCCCTAGGAGGCAGCTCAGACTATCCCCATTTTACAGATGTGCAAACGGAGGCTCAGGATTAAATAGGTCTGGCCCTGGGTTCCACCACCTATGAGGGGCAGAGCCCGGATTGAAAGCCTGACTGAGGTCTCTGCCCTGACGACCTCTGCTCACAGCAGGCCGCTAGGTGCTGAGATGGGAAGAGGAGAGAAGGGGTCAGAGGGAGACGGGGGGTGAGCACAGCTGAGGAGCCTTGCCTGGGCCCTGATCTTTCACCCAGAAAGAAAATGGGGTGGTCAGTGTTTAATCACATCTTCCCAGTGGCCCAAGCTGGATGTCTACCCAGAACACCGCCTCAAACAGCCCAACAAGGGGCACCCACCCTCTCTGCACCAAGGCAGACCCAAGGTGCTTCCAGGGGCAGCCAGAGAAGGGTGGCTTCTGTGTGGCCTGCTCTGGGACAAGCTACTGTGACAAGAAGCTGCAGCGTCTGCTATTGAATTTGTGACCTGGGCCTTGGTCCCTCAGAGGGTGCAGGGCACAGCTGGGGCAGAGGGTGAGGGTCTCCTTCCCATCTCTGGGAGGTGGCAGAGTGCACCTGCTCCACGGAGCGTGCGTGGCCCCCTCTGCTGGCGCCCGGTCCAGCTCTCGGGTGAGCGAGATGGGAGTTCAGCTGGGCGTGACTCACCGCTGTTCCTGGAACTGTCTGAAGGCGGGAGGATGCTGTGGGTAGGCTCTAACTGTATCATCTGGGCTGGGGCCGGTAGCAGATGGTCCTTATAAAAAAAAAAAAAAAGAACTTCCATGTGGGCTTAAAATAGCACTGCACTCACCATCAGCTGAATGGGGAAATGTACGAGCCAGTCTTTCACGTGGGAGTGGGCACTGCAGGCTGGAGGTTGGGACAAGGGGCCCAGACACCAGCCACAGCGACTGAGCCCAGGAGGCAGAGAGGAGACGCCTCAGCACCCACTTTGTGCCTGGCCTAGACCAGGCAGGTGGCAGACACGGCCCCAAGCAGGCCCCGCACGACGATGAAGATGACAGTGAAGCCACAGAACCCTCCCGGTTGCTGCATGGGAGCCGGCTGGGAAACTGAGACGCCACAACACCGGCCATCCACCACCCTGCCAGCCTCTCAGTCAGTCCAGGAAAAGCCTTTCTGCATCCTAGAAGTCGGGAAGATGTGGCTACCTAAAGGGTGGCAGAAACAACTTTTGGTTCTGAGTCAATCTCTCTCTTTCCCCGGGCCCTACAGGAACGTAAGAGTGAGACCTGGAGCCTCTGGAGTCCACCCCTCACCGATGTGTGTCCTGGGGCAGGTCACTTCCTCTTTCTGGGCCTCAGTTTCCTTATCTATAAAATGGACAGAAGCCCCACCTTCTCTAGGTCGAAGCCCAGCACCCAGAGACGCTCTGTGAAGGGAGCCCACAGCCCTGCCTGGGTTCTCCCTTAGGCCCGAGAAAGCTCTTGGCCCCTTCTTCCCTTTTTAATACATCCCCTCATCTTTCTTTAAACCATGCTGCACTTTGACATGTAGAGGTGGTTGCTCTGAAAGTCGGGGTCTGGAGCGTCGCCTCTTGCTGATGCTGAGTTGATGCGGAGGGATGGGGGTGACAGGAGGGGAGCCAGGGCAGGGACAGCAGGTGGGGAGGCTCACCCCGTGCAGCCCAGCAGCCAGGGCTCCCAGGCATGACAGGCCACCTTCCCACCCTCCTGCCGCCCGCCCCGCCGAGGCTCAGCAAATCGGAGCCCAGGTCGCCGTGGCCTTTGATGGGTGGAGACCCTCCCAGCTGCAGGGCAGGGTGAGGGAGCTCTGAGGGAGCCACCTCAGTTGCTCACCCAAGGCAGAAGGTTTGTCAGAGGTGGAGGGTTTCCACTGAGCCTACCTTGGTGTTCTGTACGGACAAGCGTGTGGTGTGCTGCTCAAATGTCGAACAACCAGCTCCACTGGGGCCTGGGGAGGGGATTAAAAATAGCTCTGATCTGTAGCGGGTGCCAATTCCGGCGGTATAAACACTCCCGCTGAAGCCGGTTTCATGCCCACATGTGGCGTTGGGAAGAGATCACAAATGGGCTGCCATGAGCTCCAACACCCAGCACAGGGCTGGTGAATACACAGTAATACGACCACCCTTCCCACACAGGCTCGCGTCCATCGGGGGCACAGACACGTGACAATGGCCCAGGCTCAACTGAAAGGCGGCAGAGCAAAAGAGTCAAGGCGTTAAGACCCGGACCCTTGAGTTAGGCTCAGGAAAACTGTGTCTGATTCATCCCGGCTCTAGTTACCAGCTGTGTGGCCTTGGGCAAGTTGCATAACCACTTTGGGCCTCGTATGTAAAGCGAAGATGATAATAGCATCTGCCCTTTCACATGGGTGTCTATTTTGCAGTAATGACCTGCAGTCACGAGCTGTTCTTTTTAAGGGATGGAACTGAGGGACAACACATCTGCCAGGAGAATGCTGAGGCCTCTCCCTCCCGAAATTAAAGAAGAAAAGCCTTCCCTCAACCCGCAGCCTCCCCAGCTACTCCTTCACCTCTCTTCCCTCACACGCATCTTCTAAGGTTTCCAGGCCGCCCCCACTTCCTCCCCTCCACCCACTCACCCCACGCTGCCAAGCGGCCTCTGCCTCACCACTCCTCCAAGGTGGATCTTGCCAGTGTCACCAACAACCCCATTTTCTAAAGCCGAGAGACATTTCTGTCATCCTCAGACTCTACGTCCCAGCAGCCCTAAGCCCTACTGCACAAGCAACTTTCGAAACAAGCGTGTTCCCAGTGTCTATGACAGGTCCATCCCCTCTCCTCCCCTCTGTCCGTTCTCTTTCTGTCTCTTTGACTGGGCCAGAGTCCTCTACCTGGCTGTTAAAACTGGGGTGCCTCAAGTCATAGGGGGAGCTGTGTCTTCTGATGAACTCCCTCTCTAGGCTGGTCTCCGACTCCAGCGGCCTCTACTGCTATCTGCATCAGCCTCTCCCAGTGGTACCTCCAGCCCTGACCTCACCTCTGGCCCCTGGACAGCTTCACCATGAGAGGTCTATTCCACACCGCCCCCTCACACACACGATGCCTCAGAGGTCCCCAGGTTCTCCATGCCCGAAACTGTGCTCACCACCCACTCCCAGGCCCACGGTAATACCACCACTGTCCGCCACTCATCTTCCCACCTTCCTCTCTGTTGCCCCCAGGTCTACCCCACCCCAAGTCCTACCTCCCGCCCAAGGCCTGCACAGCCCTCCCTTTATGTCTTCTGTCTTCATCCTTGTGCCCCCCTCCCCAACCCCATCCAAGCAAGAGCCATCTCTCTGGGTGCCAGGCCCGTGGCCCTTGGGCTGGGCCCTCTGTCCCCACACTTGCCCTCTCATCTGTCTTCCACATCCTTCCAGGGCGGTCATCCCAAGTCTGAGATGTGGTCAGGTCACCCATGTGCCAAAAACTCCTGGGGACCAGGACCCCGGTGCAGCTCCTCACGGCCTATGTGCCTCACCTTGGCCTGTCTCTCCCGATTCCTCTCCCACCATCCGCTTGGCCGTCTGCAGTCCTTATATGGGCCACATCCTCCCTCCCAGGGTTTAGGGGATGTCATTGTCTCTGCCTGGAACAATCTTCATCTTATCCTCACCCCCACCGCACCCCTTTAACCCAGTGGTTCCAAGTTTGGCCACTCATGGCTTCCCCAAGGAAGCCCTCCTCCTTCCTCCATGTCCCCTCCCCGCCTAGACGGTGCTGCACTGCTCCCCCTCTGAGCGCCCTGGGCCCTGTCTATTCCCCCTCTGAGCGCCCTGGGCCTGTCTATTCCCCCTCTGAGCGCCCTGGGCCTGTCTATTCCCCCTCTGAGCGCCCTGGGCCCTGTCTATTCCCTCTGAG
>NW_012107808.1:5511363-5524092 GCF_000951045.1 Mandrillus leucophaeus | reverse complement strand
GCCCTGGGCCCTGTCTATTCCCCCTCTGAGCGCCCTGGGCCCTGTCTTCACAGCAGTTCACAGGGCTGGGAACTGTTCACTTGTTTGTGTGGCTAATTAACTAATACTTACCTCTCGCACGAGACTCTTCATCCCCGAAGGTGTAACTGACTGGCATTTCCAGCGGTGGAATGCTTCACCATGCAGTGCTGTCTGTGAACAGCAGGAGGGTCCCCAGCCCCCACCCACTCAATGCCAATGGCTCTCTCAGGCGTTGTGACAAGCCTCAAAGGCACTCAGGCCTTCCCACAGCCCCAGGAGGCTGGACCGCCCCCAGGAGCCCTGCCCCGCTAGGTGCAAAGAGCCACAGGGACAGGAGCTATGTCTGGGTTTGCTCAACCCCAGTGCTTTAAGGTGCCAGCATAAAGTGGACACTCAGAAAAGGCGTGTTGAATGTATTAATGGGCAGCTCCTACCTGCAGGCTTCCACATGGCTGCTCTGACTACCTTTGCGGGTGCTGCAAGGATTTCCCCTTTGGGGGTCCAGGAAGCCATCATGCCTGTAGGCAGTGGTCCTCGGCCCTCTGGGGTGGGATCATGGCATGACATCTGCCCAGAGCTCAATCAGGCAGGACCCAAAGCCAGCACCTCCCTTATCTCACCTGAATTTCAGCAGTTCAGGCACAGGTGATCAAATAGACTCTCCCTGGGCCACGTGGACAGGGGCAGGTGCTGCTGGTTTCTCTCTCTGATGGTCAGGACCTCAGCTCGCCCTACCTTCTGCCAACCTTCTACGTAGGCCCACCCAGGGCGCTGGCTGCCATAGAAAATACAAATTTGGAAGCATGCACCAGGCCATCAGCACAGGGCGGGCACAGTTGCGGGGAGGGTACATGTGGCCCGAGGTGCCAGCACCGAGCTCAGGCTCCTGCTTAAAACCCTTTCCTGTGACTTTCAGCTTTCCTCTTCCTTTCACAGTGATCAGTCTCTTTTCCCATCATCCAAATTCCAGCCACTTCAGGGGACCTTCACCAAACTGGCAAGAATGAATATCTGGCTCCATTCAACAAACCTTTATGCAACAAACATTTACCAAGCACTCACTTTGCATTAAGGGAACCTCCGTAGAACCGGTCTTCATGTCCCCTTCATGGCCTTGTGCATTTTCTCGAGGCCTCTGAGTGTGTCATTTCTGTTCACTCTATCCAGATTAACAAGATGGCTCTGCACTTGTTCTGTGCCTGGACAGTCTAGGACCTCACAAGCAGCAACCAGTATCTCCACCTGGTCCTGGCCTCCGCAGGCTCACGGCTAATGACGTCTCTCTCACCATCTGTCCACTTTAACTCCGCCCTCTCATTCTGCATCAAGCACTCTGCCAAGTCTTCCTGGAGACCCTTCAGAGCTGGTGATATGGTTTGGATGTGTGTCCCCTCCAAATCTCATGTGGAAATGTGATCCCCAGTGCTGGAGGTGGGGCCTGGAAGGCGGTGATTGTGTCATGGGAGCCCTCATGAATGGCTTGGTACCTTTCTAGTGGTAATGAGTTACCACAAGATCTGCTGGTTAGAGCCTGGGGTCTTCCCCGCTCTCTTGTTCCCTGTCTCACCAGGGGAGCACCTGCTCCCCTTCACCTTCTGCCATGAGTGGCAGCTTCCTGATGTTCTTGCCTAAAGCAGATATGCCAGTTCCATGCTTGTACAGCCAGCAGAATGGTGAGCCAAATACACCTCTTTTCTTTGTAAATTACCCAGCATCAGGTCTTCCCTTACAGCAATGCAAAATGGACTAACACAGTTGGGAAGAGAAGAGGTTACGCATCTGAGACCCTCAGAGAACAAATTCAAGAGTTTTTCATGGAGAATCAGAGTGTGCAGTGCCAAGGAGAGGCCAGCATGCACTGGGGCAGTAAGGAGAAGTTGTAGGCAGGATGGGCGTTCAGCTGGCCTTCAAGGGTAGACAATAGTAATCGTGGTAATAGAAGCTGATACTGACTGAGTGCTAACACGATGCCAAGCAATGTAGGGGCTATCTCATTTAATCCTCACAGTCATCCCATGACACAGGCGTTATTCTTATTCCCATTTTACAGGTGAAGGGACTGAGGCACATAGAACCAACTAATTTCCTTAAGGTTGTGCAGCTTGTAAATGGCAGAGCCGGGATTTGCACACAAGCATCTGGCTTCGGGGCCAGTGCTCTTAAACACCACCAGGAGAGTTTGGGTGTGTCGGCTATCTATGGCTGTGCAACAAATTTCCCCAAGTTCAGCAGCCTAACGCAACCCATGTAGCTTATGTCACAGTCCCTGTGGGTTGGGGTCCTGGGAGTGGTTAGCTGGTCCCCCTGGCTCCAGGCCTCTCACAAGCTGTAATCAAGCTGATAGCTTGCGGTCATCTCGGGGCCTGCTTGGGGTAGGATTTGGTTCCAAGTTCACTCACATGGCTGTTGGCTGGAGACCTCGATTCCTTACATGGGGGCCTGTCCTGAGGCCAGTGACTTCCTTCAGGGTGAGTGGCCAAGCAAAGGCGTGAGTGACAGTGAGCAAGACATTCAGCCTCATCATGGAAGCGGCATCTGGTCACCTTTGCTGTAGCCTGTGGTCTGTCCATGAGAAGCGAGTCCCAAGATCCAGCCCACGCTCCAGGGGTGGGCACAAGGAGAGGCCATGACAGCAGCAGCAGGGGTCACCAGGCAGTCCTAGAGGCCGCCGGCCATGCAGGCCCGCAGGGGAGCCCGGGTCACAGACATCTCTGTCCTTAGTTTGATTCTTCAACCAGGAGCCTGACTGTGTTTCTTAGGTAACAATAATAGCCCAAGGGGAGCTAAAACTTGAATCCCAGTCTGAGAGCGCTCTTCCTCCTGTTCCTCCCAGAATCCAAGTGCCAAATCAGACGAGCACGTCTTAAAGATCATCTGCGCGCTCAGCTATGTAAAGAAACAAGCGTATTTGTATTTCGCTGGTGTCAGGCCGAAAACTTGGCACTATCCCTCACTCCTCCGCTCCCTCGCCATACGATTCCAGTCAGTCCCCAATTCCTCTAAAGCAGTGATTTTTTTCATCTCTCCTTTTCTCCCCGACTGCCCACAATGAAGAAAAACCCTAATGGTTCTGGCATTTCCATTTCCCCTTCAGTCACCCTCAGGTGCCATGATAAGGGCCCTGTCATCAGTCCTAACTGCTGTTCAAAGACCATCCGTGGCTCCCACAGCCAAAAGGCAAGGCCCACGCTTGAGTCTGGCCTGCAGGGCCTTTGGTTTCGCAGCCCGGCCCACTTCCCACACCACGCCCTGGCTCCAGTCCCCTGGTCCACATGCCTGGCACCTTCCCACTTCTAAGCCTTCATCTACCCCTTTCCTAACCCTCAAATGCTTTTCCCATTCTTCTTACCCAAATCCTGGTGGCCCTTCAAGGTCAAGTTCATGCCCTCCCTTCATTATGAATGTTTCCAGATGACTCCAACTCTTCGAGGCTGGACTTGGCAAGAGGCAGTGTGTGTTCAGCAGGATCAGTGAAACCGAAACACTCATGACCACAAGCCAACTGCTCAGAAAATCATCTGGGTTTGCCTCCCCATAGCTGCACCCTGCCCTTGTCTTCACTACCTGGTGACTCTGTCTGGGTCACCTGGACTTAGCCTTCCAGCTCTCCTGGGGAGCAGTTCTCAATTCCCTTCCCTCTGAACACCTGCTTCTGTGCAGCCCCATGTCACCACTTTCTCCCTCCCCCAAATCTCCTTCTCACTACCCCCCACACCACCGTCAGGGACAGCCCTCTCTAGACGCCCACTGCACTCACTTCTGGGAGATGACTCAGCATATCCCCTCAGACCCCTGTGTAGTTTTCCATTTTTTCTATGTAGTCCCCAATGAGACTTTGAGCACTTTCTCGAGAAGTCCAGTTCATCTCTGAATCCAGAACAGGGTGGGGACAGAGGGCATATACACGTAATCCCAGGAAAGACAAAGGTGAAAATTGTCCATGGATATACCTTCCCAGAAAAAACAAAAAACAAACAAACAAAGAACGCTGAAGTGGCTTTACTCTGTTTTCTTAACATTCAGAAATACAAAGCTATCTTTCCACCCACAGTCCCGGACTATAAACTCAGCAGCACACGCTCGGAGGGTGCAGAGAATAATGCGGCGAGCACAGGGAAGGTGCAGCCGAGTCCCCCTTTTCCACACTCGGGGATGAGACAGCGGGGCCTCAGATGCAGATGTGAGAAGCAGATGTGAAGCAGATCTGGGGGCGCCTCAGCAGCCTCACACAAGACCTCCTGACATCAGCGTACACCCCGTCTTCCCGACAAGCTTCCCTTTTCCTGGTCCCCGTTAGAGGACACCCACATTACTCACTGCACAGTTACCATTGAACTTTCTACTCTGTTGCTGTTTTCACACATTGTTCAGAAATACACGCTGGTACCCACATTTCATTTGTTTTTAAACAGCATGACGAAGAGGAGACATGCCCAGTGGTCTCCGAGTCACGCCCCACAGGATCCAGGTCATTTGCCTAAAAGGCAGAAGTCAGACCTGGTGAAAGCTCACAGGTAATAACTGGGGGGCCGCCCTTGCACCTGGCACAGGCCTCACCAACCAGGTGCCTGTGCAGAGGTCTCTTAACTGTTTAAACTAAGGTAGGGTTTTCTGAAAAGCAGCCTCTCTCAGACTTTTCGGCCTCAGGACCACTTTGCCCTCTGAAAAATTATTCAGCATCCTCAAGAGCTTTTGTTCATGAGAGTTTAGATTTGATGGCATTTGCTGTATTACAAATTAAAGCTGAGAAAATTTTAAAATATGTATCAACTTGTATCAAAAATAACAATAATTCATGACATGTAAACATAAATTTCATATTTTAAGAAACATAACTATATTTTCCCTTCCTTACTTCCTTTCTTTCTTTTTCTTTCTTTTTCTTTCTCTCTTTCTTTCAGACACAGTCTTGCTCTGTCGCCCAGTGGCCCAATGTCAGCTCCTTGCAACCTCTGCCTCCTGATTTCAAGTGATTCTCCTGCCTCAGCCTCTCCAGTAGCTGGGGTTACAGGCGCCCACAACCATGCCCAGCTAATTTTTGTGTTTTTAGTAGAGATGAGGTTTCATCATGTTGGCCAGGCTGGTCTCATACTACTGACCTCAAGTGATCCGTCTGCCTCGGCCTCCCAAAGTGCTGGGATTACAGGTGTGAGCCACCGTGCCCCAGCCACTATATTTTTCAAAACAAAAATATCAGTGAGAAGAATGGCGATAATTTATGCCTGTTCGAAGCTCCTGGGTGTCCGACTTAGAAAACAGCTGGATTGTCAGATCTGCTTCTGCCCTCAGCCTGGGCCATTAGATTGCTTTAGTTAAGGCATGTGAAGAAAGTTCAGCCTGAAACAAATATGTAGCTAGAAAAGAGGGGCACTTTTGTAGTAAACTTTTCAGCCAATTGTGGCTATTCCTCATCAATACTATACCAAAATTCAAAGCATGATAGTTTCTCATAGGTTCGCAGCACTGGCGGATGAGAACCCATCTCACCTATTTTTTTACATGACTACATTAAAATCTATTAGCTATCCTGCACTTTGAATAGATCATTTGTTTACCCACTCATGATTTTGCAATAAACGTATTGGTCATTTGGCAAATATTGATTCACTGACGTTTGCAGATCTATCAAATGTCAACACATTTCATTACACAGCCAGTGCATTAATATGACCGTGAATCCCATCAGAAACGTCAGGAGGTGTTAGGAAGCTATCAAGCTCACAGCAATGGATACAAGTTTTCTAAAATTCTAATTTTCACACGAAAGCTCTCATTGTATGGCAACAGATACTATCAGTTATTTTTCCTGAAGTCACAAGCTTGCTTCATTTATTTTCAAAAAAAATGTCTGCCAAATACCCAAGTCTGGTTAACCAAGTTTAGGTTAGAGAAGTCCCTCTCAGCGCTAAAAGGCCAGCCTCTTACAGAAAGTTCTGAGGGTCTTAAATGTCAGGACAAAGCAGGAAAGGGATCTCCAGGGAGATATTCCCTGCAAGCAGCTCCCAGTAGCCCAGGGAATGACAATTAATTTGAACTGCATTTTCTAAGGGCATTGGTAAGATGTCAGCCTACTCCACAGCTGACCTCTAAATCCCAAACCCAGCATCTAGTGTAGAAATTATGAAAATGGCCAATACATTCTTCTGGCAGTTGGTGCAGTGCTCAGTGCATGAAGGTTGAAGTAACCATGCAGTATGGGGCACCTACCAAGACGCTGCTTCTACCTGGGGGTTGTCTCACCGTGCAGGAGGCGCATTTGCTCCACGGTGTATTGTCAGCATCATACACATAGGTAACCAGAGCCCTTGTCAATGGCCACAGGCAACCATCATTAGTGAGCAAAATGTAACCAACGAAGACTGGGGTGTGAAGAATCCAGGCTGACTGACAGGCGGGGCACCATGCTGCGCTCAGGAGACCTGGGTTCTGGAGCCAGCCCTGCCTCCAACATGCTGGGGACCATGGCCAAACTACTCAATGTCTTTGCATGGGCTTCTTTGCCCTATAAAATCGTCAGGAGTAAGGTAGATGAACTCAACAGGTGCGAAATTCTCCTCTAAGAAGTAGAGATATAATTACAAGATGTCAGCACATAATATCATGTGTATCCACCCTAAAACTCCATGAACTCCCGATGGACACATTAAAAAAAATCATTGCTTACAGGTAATATTACTTTCTCACCAAAGTTTTATTTTAGAAATTTTTAAATATTGTCATAGCTAAGAAGAAAAGTCTGTAGGATGGCATGTGATGTTGGAGTGGGCTTAAACAAATAGACCACTGGGATATGTTAGAGTCTACAAACAGATCCATTATAAATGGAAATTTAATATATGATAAGGGAGGCTGAAGTAGCTTTAAAGCATGTCCACAAATTATTTGACATTTCTCCCATTGAGAAGTGGGGTTTATGTGCCCTCTGTTTGAATCTGGGTGGACACGTGACTGTCCACCAATGGAAGTGACATGTTTGACTTCCAAGGTGAGGTCACAAAAGGCCATGCAGGTTCTTCCCTGTTCTGTTGCAACACTGGCTCCTGGTGTCCCGAGCTTTCATGAACAATTCAGACCACCCTGAGGCCTCCATACCGTAAGGAAGCCCAAGCCATGCAGAGGCCAAGTCAGGCGCTCCAAGGACTATTCCCAGCTGAGCCCAACTTTTGAGTCATCCAAGGCCAGGTACCCAAACATGTCAGTGAAAAGCCCTTAGATGATCCCAGTCCCCCACTGTTCACACCACCCCAGTCACTCAAGTCTTCCCAGCTGAGGCCCCAGACATGGTGGAGCAGAGCCAGACCATCCCCATTCTGCCTAAATTCCCAGACTTCAGAATTCATAAGCAGAATCAAGTTGTGATTGTTCCATGCCACTAAGTCTAGAGGCGTATGTTCTGCAGCAGTAGAAAAACCAGAACAGTAGATGTTTCTAATCACTGAACAAATATCAACTTTTCAAAAAAATGATAGAAAGACTTAGAAATCATTTTTAAAATAATTTAAATTGCAATAAATATTATACAATATATAAACATAAAGTATAAAATATTATTTATAATATTTATAATATAAATATTATTGTAAATATTTTAAATTATAATTTTAAAATATTTAAAAATAAATTTTAAATGATTCATAAACATTTTAATTATAAAATTATTAAAATAAATATATAAGGAGCATATTTTAAATCTAGGGATGGAAAAGTGCTTCATAAGTGTTACTCCCTCTTTATCAGCAAAAAAAAAAAAAAAAGAAAAAGAAAAAATCACAGATGAAATAAGAAAAAGATGACAAGCTTGGTCACATAAATATAAAAATGTTATGACCAAAGGCATCATAAACAAAGTTTAAATCTAACTTGCAGAAAGGCAGAAAGGATACACAGCACAGATAACATCCGCAGTGTGGAAGAGCACCTACACATTCAAAAGGACCAGCAATTCCAAAGAAAATAAAGGAATGAATATGAGCAGATAATTCACAGAGAAGAAATACAAATGAACAGTAAACATACAACAAAGATGTCGGCCGGGCGCGGTGGCTCACGTCTGTAATCCCAGCACTTTGGGAGGCCGAGGTGGGCAGATCACGATATCAGGAGATCGAGACCATCCTGGCTAAGAAGGTGAAACCCCGTCTCTACTAAAAATACACAAAAAAATTAGCCGGGCGTGGTGGTGGGCGCCTGTAGCCCCAGCTACTCAGAAGGCTGAGGCAGGAGAATGGCGTGAACCTGGGAGGCGGAGCTTGCAGTGAGCCGAGATCACACCACAGCACTCCAGCCTGGGCCACAGAGCGAGACTCTGTCTCAAAAAAAATTAAAAAATTAAAAAATAAAAATAAAAATAAAAAAGATGTCAAACTTTATTAGCACTGAAGCACATCCATATCAAAAAAAAATTCAAAAATCTCAAAAATATATTTTACCCATTATATTGCTGAAAAGTCATATTGATAAGAACATATAAAAGATGTACTATTATATTATTGATAGGAGTGTAAATTGTGGTCGTCTTTTCAAAGGACAACATTAAATCTATCAAAATTTTAATCTTCACACTTTTTTACCTAGTGAGAAATTCCCAGTTGTCTATGTCATGAAAATATTCCCATATGCCCATATGTAGGTAAAATAATAGTAACTGCCACCACATAAAAACAACCAACTGAAATTAACCTGAATACTTATCAATAAGTGATTGTTCAAATAAACTTCAAGCAGACATATTATAGATTACTATGTATCATTTAAAAATAGTGAGGTAAATGTACATATATCTATTTAGAGGTTAAGAAAAATGCCTGCAAGAGATGCTCTGAATTGTTCACAGGGATTGTTGATGGGAGAAAGCAGGTCGGGTGATCATAATTACAGGAAGCATTTCCCTTTTCGCTCTATGCTCTTCTGCATTGTTTCTTCATTTATAGGTATGAGAGCATGTTCATGAATTATCTGTGTAAGTATAATCAATCAGAGACTTTTCAGTTTAGGCACAAGAACCTTTAAGTCTTCTTTGTGAGGGTCCACGATCCATAATCCTGGGTCCTCTGGAGCCCAAGCCTAACCCCACCTGTGCAGAACCCTTGCCAGCAGCCGAGTTTCTCTGCACTTCATGAAGCTAAGCTTCGGGCCCCTCACTGACCTAGGCCCTTTCTAAATTTCATTTTATACCTACTTTTGTATTTAAAATTTCATATTTTCATGTTAAAAAATGAACCTAAAAGTCCATAAGTTCCAGGACCTGCAAATTTGTACCCTAAAATCGCTCCTGCTGGTGTCACAGCCCTTTTCTAGAGCAGAACAGCAAAATCTCCAGCTAAGGCCTTGGTAGGGCCTTCCTACACACTGAGCGACGTATGAGACGCTAGGGGAAAAAAGGAAACCGAAAACCAATCCCCGGAAAAGGAAGAACTACCAAGAAGCAGATGTGAATTCCGTGGCACCCCAAAGAGTCCTTCTTCACAGGGTGCTGAGAAGCTGGAATTGCACAGGAAACACCATTTACCTGGGACCAGACCATCCACCGATAAATGTGAAATATGAAGAAAGTAAAGGCAGCCCCTCTGAAATTGGCATAAATAAGTAAAAACGCTATTCTTTAGAATGGGAAATGCTAACCCATGGAAACCCATAGGGATCTAGAAGAAAATCAGATCCGTCTGAGGAATGAATTGTAATTCTCCAGTCTCAGTGGCAGGCCCACCTCACTCTAGAGACAGGAGATGAGTGCACAAGTGCCTGAAGTTAGTAAGCATTCAAACCAAATCACCTGCTCCCTGACTTTGATTCCACATTCACTAGGCAGCCAAAGAAGTCTGCCAGATAGACTTCCCCAAACAGAATAGGGAAACCAGAGGATTCAGCTCTCCAAACCCGCTGACAGATGGATTTCTCCTTATAAAGAAGAGTGACAACAGCAAGGTATCAGAATAAGAGGTCCTGGCCCTTGTCTCCTCACAGACACATGGATTTAACAAGCATCCATGGATAAAAATATTTTTAGGAGAGTTCCAGAATCCAGTTGAAAGGTCCCCGCACCCTGGTGAGGCACAAAATACAAGAACAGTCCCAATGGAAAGGGAAAGAAGAGTAGTTTCACTTCACCCACATCACCCCTTCCCCAAGCTGGCACAGCTAAGCACTGAGAGATGCCCTGGGCCTACAGTTTTTCCCATGAGGGAAAGAGAGAGCAAAGTGAGCATCCAGCTTCCCTAACCTTTCAGGGCACTTCCCAGGAGGCCCACTTCTCTAGCACCTAGCCCAAAACAGTGAGGAAACTGGCATGGCTCGATCACCTGGGGTCAACTAAGAATCAAGAAAAGGGGCTGGTGTTCACAGCAACTGGCACGCAGATACCAACAACCAGCCCATAGACCCCACAAGCTGGCCTGCCAGCTGTCCCAGCTGTGGACGCCCCCGCCCACCAACCAGCCTATCTGTAGACCCCACCAGCCAACGGGCCTACCCACAGACCCCAGAAGTCAGCCCACATGCACCTCTGCAGTCACTACCTCACAAGCCCCTACAGATGACACTCCATACCTGCCTGCAGGCAAAACACAGATCTCAGCAGCTGGAGTGGATCTCAGCAGCCAGCTCAACTCTGCAGGACTGGAAGAGCATCAAGGGCAGACTAGACTAAGTAAAAGAAAGAATCAGCAAACTCAAAGACGGGTCATTTTAAGCTAACCAATCAGAGAAGAAAACAAACAGAAGAATTAAAAAGAGTGAAGAAAGCCGGCCTGTGGGACTTATCATTGGACACCCTCAAGCAGGAAATTCTCACATCCATATTTATAAAGCCCAAAGGGTACCAAATACCTTGACCCGAAGAGGTCTGTACTGAGACACATTACACAGATGCTCCTCAACGTATGATGGGCTTATGTCCCAGGAACCCTGTGGTAAGTTGAAAATATCGTAAGTCAAAACGGCAGGGTACTGGTCGTTTGCCCTCATGACTGAGTGCCTACCTGGGAGCTGCAGCTTGTTGCCACTGCCCAGCATCAGGAGTGTGTATCCCACCACATATCGCTAGCCCAGGAAAAATCAAATTTCAAAATTTGAAGTATGGTTTCTACTAAATGCATAGCATATCGCTTTTGCACCATCTAAAGTTAAACATTATAAGTAAAGCCATTGTAAGTCAGGGACTATCTGTATGTAAATTGTCAAAAGTCAAAGACAAAGAGAATTTTGAAAACAGTAAGAGAAAGCCGACTCTTCACGTACAGGTCAACCTCCACAAGACTGTCAGCAGACTTCCAGCAGAAACTGTGGGCTAGGAGAGAAAGTGGGATGACATTTCCAAAGTGCTGAAAGTAAAACGAAAAAAAAAAAAAAACTGTCCTTTAAAAATGAAGGCAAGATAAAGGCTTTCCCAAACGAAACTGAGAGATTGTCACCACTAGACCTGCCTTGCAGTAAATCCTACAGACAGTTCTTCACATTGAAAGGACACTAAACAGCAACACAAAAGCTCATGGAAGTATAAATCTCACTGGTCAATGTAAATAAATACGGAAATACAGAATAACGCAATACTGTAATTGTGGTGCTTAATCTTTTTTTTTTTTTTTTTTTTTTTTGAGATGGAATGTCACTCTGTCACCCAGGCTGGAATGCAGTGGCGCAATCTCCGCTCACTCCAACCTCTGCCTCCCAGGTTCAAGCGATTCTTCTGCCTCAGCCCACACCTGGCTAATTTTTGTATTTTTGGTAGAGGCAGGGTTTCCCCATATTGGCCAGGCTGGTCTCTAACTCCTGACCTCATGATCCACCTGCCTCAGCCTCTCAAAGTGCTGGGATTACAGGCATGAGCCACCACGCCCAGCCTGCTTAATCATTTTTAATCCAAGTCTAAAAGATAACAGACAAAAGTCTAAAGAATAGCTATAACCATAAACATTTATTAATGAATGCACAATGTAAACTAAATTTTGACATCAATAGCATAAAGTGAAGGAGGGGAGCAGTAAAAGTGTACAGCATTTGTATGTAATTGAAGTTGTTATCAGCTTAAACCAGACTATTATAAATACAAAAAATGTTATGCAAACCTCACGATAACCACAAGAAAAAAACCTATGGTAGATACAATAAAGATAAATATAGTATACCATGATCAAAAAAAATCATCAAATCACCAACATACACAACATGAGAGAAAGAAGGAATCAAAAGAACTACAAAACAGAAAACAATTTTTTAAATGGTTATAGTAAGTACTTAGCTATAAATAATTACTTTAATATAAATGGATTAAAATCACTAATCAGAAGGTGTAGTCTGAATGCATGAATATAATAAACAAGATCCAACTATATGCCACCTATAGGAGATTCATTTTAGATTTAACGACATACAGAAGCTGAAAGTGAAGTGATGGAAAAAAGATATTCCATGTAAATGGTAAGCAAAAGAAAGCAGGGGTAGCTATATTTATATGACACAAAATGGACATTAAGTAAAAAACTGTCATAAGGGACAGAGAAGGTATTACATAATGATAAAAGGGTCAATTCAACAAGAAGATATAGCAATTATAAATGTATATATACCCAACATCATAGCAGCGAAAGTTATAAACATGTACAAATTTTTTTTTTTTTTTTTTGAGACAAAGTCTCGATCTTGTCCCCCAGGCTGGAGTGCAATGGCGCAATCTCAGCTCACTGCAACCTCCACCTCCTGGGTTCAAGTGAT
>NW_012107808.1:5487278-5510563 GCF_000951045.1 Mandrillus leucophaeus | reverse complement strand
TTAAAAACCATCAGGCTTCACGATCAGCTCGCGGACAGCAAGCAAATTGGTGTAGCCTCTATGGAAAACAGTATGGAAGTTCCTTAAAAAGTTAAAAATAGAAATACCACAGGATCCAGTTATCCCACTTGTGGATATACATTCAAAGGATTTGAAATCAGGGTCTTGAAGAGAGATGTGTACTCCCACGTTCACTCTAGCATTATTTACGATGGCAGAGACACGGAAACAACCTCAGCGTCCACTGATGGACGAATGGAGAAAGAAGAGGTGATAAACACACACATGCACAGCAGGGAACGTTATTCATCCTTACAAAGGAAGGAAATCCTATCATTTGGGACAACACGGATGAACCTGAAGGATATCATGCTAAGTGCAATAAGCCAGAAATGAAGCAGAAAGTGGAATGGTGGTTACCAGGTGCTGGAAGGAGAAGGAAATGCAGAGACGTTAGCCAAAGCATGCAAAGTTTCAGTTATGTGGAATGAATAAGTTCTAGAGATCTGATGTACAGCATGGTGACTAGAGTTAATGTATTGTATAGGTGAGATTTGCTAAGATAGTAAGTAGACCCTAAGTGTTCTCCACATACACACAAAAGTTAACTATAGAAGGTGATGGAAAGTAAATTAGATTGTGGTAACCCTTGCACAATGTATACATTTATCAAACATCATGTTGTATACCTTAAATATATACAATATTTATTTGTCAATGATACCTCAGTAAGCAGAAAAAAATCTATGAATGAAACAGTCCAACTCTTAAAAGCAGAAAGTAACATGGTGGTTGCCAGGGACTGGGGGGTGGGGAAACAGGGAGGGGTTGGTCAAAGGGCACGAAGTTTCAGTTATGCGTGGCGGATAAGACCTAAAGATCTACTGTCATTTTAGTGCCTGTCATTATCAATATCGTTCAGTACTGCATATTGTTTCATATTACATTATCAATATTTACTGTCTACTTAAATGTTCACTAAAAGTATAGCTCTATGTTAAGTGTCCTTGTCACAAATAAAATTTTTTTTTTTTGAGATGGAGTCTTGCACTGTTTGCCCAGGCTGGAGTGCAGTGGCGCAATCTCAGCTCGCTGCAAGCTCCACCTCCTGGGTTCACACCATTCTCTTGCCTCAGCCTCCCGAGTAGCTGGGACTACAGGCGCCCACCACCACACCCGGCTAATTTTTTGTACTTTTAGTAGAGACGGGGTTTCATTGTGTTACCCAGGATGGTCTCGATCTCCTGACCTCGTGATCCGTCCACCTCGGCCTCCCAAAGTGCTGGGATTACAGGCGTGAACCACTGCACTCAGCCTTGTCACAAAAAATATTTAACATGATACAATAAATAAAGAAGGGAGGACACTCTTGGAGACAGTGGAAATGCTGACAGTGTAGATTGTGGTTATGGTTTGATGGAGGCATGCCTAGCTCCAAACTCATCAAGTTGTATACATTAAATATGGACAGCTTTCACATGTCAGTCAGGCCTCAATAAAATGGTAGAATACTAATAGTAATAATAAGCTGATATCTGGCATATACATCAGTACTATGCACAGGGTTAATGGGAGTCTGCTCCAGAGAGCGGGATTTGAGATTTGGCTGAGCCTGCATAGCCAGTCCAGCCCCTGGACTAGAGAAATTTGCCTGCTGGCTCCATGCAGCTGGCTGTGTGATGGTTCCCACCATTGTCATCCAAACCAAGTCTGTCTGTGCTGAGTTGTGTGCTGGGTGACATGCCTCCCAAACCTGTGGGAGGGGCTGCTGAGTCTAGATCTGCGGGTTAGAAATTGCTGACACATCATCATATGGTCCACCTGGCACGTATGTGACCACAGTGTGACAAGGCAGCCAAATCTGAAGCCAACACTTATTTGTCAGCATGTGAGTACCCAGGCCAGGACCTAGGTCCTAACAGATGTCCAGTGGACAGTGGTTCCTGTTCCTTCCCTCTGCCTGATGGGGACACGACACTCACAGGGGAAGACTCAAGGCTGTCCCTCGAAGGCACTAGCAAGCACCCTACAATTCTGCTTCAAGGAGTCCTGAATGCTGGGTAGAAAATGGCATTGCTGGGGTGGGGCCACCTTCAGGGAGGGCCTCCACCCTCAGAGGGGGTCTTTGCATCTGTGACCGGGAAATCAGTGGCTAGGAGGCCAGCTGCGCTGGGGAATAGATAGACCCGGAAGACAAGTTCAGAGACAAGCTGGAGACAAGCCCCAGAAGGCGAGTTCGGTGCTGGTGTTGGAGAAGAAAGCATCACAGGACAACGGCAGGGACAACCTGCACCTTGGCCCAGGTTAAAAACCATCAGGCTTCACGATCAGCTCGCGGACAGCAAGCGAAGTGGCTGTTCACTGGTGCACCAGGAAATTCATGGCCTGTCGCTTGGTTCTGTCTGTTCTCAGAAGCAGGAGCGCCTTTTTCCACATTTAAGATGGAGAGACAGAAAAATCAAAGCAAAGACACAGAGCCCGGAAAATGCCAGGACAAAGACCAGCACATGCTCAGCATGAAGCATGGGCGGGTCGGGCCTGAGCCAACAGGGAGACCTGGGCATGCATTTCCCTAGAATGACAACTCTGCCTACACTAAGACTTCTATTAAAACCATCCAGTGCAAAAGGCAGAGGTACTCAGCAAAACCCATCATTGCACTACTGCTCACAGTAACACAATTTGGAAGCGACCTAAATGAGCACTGAAGGGACCCACTGAACAAAATGTGGGATCCATACGCAGGATGCAATTACAGGCAGCCATGAGTGATGTTACATTCGAAGGTTTATTGATAAGAAAACATGTTTCTAAGATGTTGTTAAATGGAAAAGAAATGTTTTCAAAGCTGTGCATGAACTATGATACCATCTGGACCAAAGGAAATAAAAGGTAGAGACGTGTGTCCTCACCTAGAGAAGAGAGTGGCAGCTAATATTACAAAATATGAATGGCGTTTGCATCTGAGTGCTGCCATAATGGGTTGTTCTATCTTCTCTTTTTTGTGTGTATTTTCCAAATTGTATGCTGAAAACATGTATCAATTTTATGTTCTGGAACGAAATAAATGTTTTTGTTTCATCCTTCAAATCCCATGGAATGGAATCCTAGTTAGAGCTTACAAATCTTTTGCATTAAATCACCCCCTGGGTGAACTGAGGCAGCCCAAACAGGTACAATTTATCTCCACTTTATGGCTGGGGAAGGCAGGGTGCAGGCTGAGACTATGCCCTGGCCAGAACAGACAGGTGCTCCGTGGCTCTCCAGGGCTGGCTCTCCACTGGTGCACCCAAGTGCAGACGGGCGGGAAGCAGAGAAGGTTGCAGAATCCACGGCGGGAAGAGCTCCTCTGGCCCTGCCTCCTGTGCACTCTCGCCTGTGCCCTCCCCAGGCAGGGCTCGAGGTGCCTGACTCGAGGGATCCATAGCTCGAGGTGCCCATCTGGCTCCCTGCCCGGCTCCAGGGTTCAGCTTGTGTCTAGTCATGTGGCTATTGCGCCGGAGGTCGCCAGGTGCTGCAGCAGAGCTTCCAGCGGGCTCCTGAGGATGAAGGCTGCTTCCAGCAGGTTCTGGGCACATCCTCCTCTGCTCCTACTCCTGGCTCTCCTATCTCAGTCCAGTAAGGCTTACATCCCCGGGGTTCATCCACCAGCCATGCTGGGTCTCTGGGCAGTGGCTCCAGGCGAGGATGGGCCAGCCTGGTTAGAGAGCAGGGCCCGGGAATCTGATGCTGGCCCGAGCTGATTGGGGCCCAGGGACCCACCTGGAGAGGAATGTTTGGGACGAGAACGGTGCCCGGCAGATGCACAGGAGGGCTCTGGCCCAGAACTTGGGACCCAGGCACTTCACTGAGGGCCTTCCCCTCTGGCTAGGATTGGAAGCCCTCTGGGGGAATTGCAGGGAACCGCCTCTCCAGCCTGACCCAGGCCCAGAAGAGGCAGCAAACTCTCAGGGCTTTAAGGAACCAGCAGAGCCCAGGCTGTTGGCTGGGATCTGGTCAGCCTTGGCATGCAGGGCTGAGGACTGGTGCCCATCCGTCACCTTTTGCTCTGACAGAGTCCTCCAGCCCCCTGCCTGTCCTCTCCCTCCCATGCTGCCCTTACCTGCTAACCACGATGGGCCTGGCTGACCACACCTCATTCCCAGGAGAAAAGTCTCCAGTGGGAGAGAGTTCAGACTCCTCAACCCCACACTGAGGATGCTCCATGATCCCCAGCCAAGTTTTCCAAACTCATCCACTACACCCAGCTATACGTTCATAGCAGCTTAAGCCTCTCCACAATCGGCCTGTGTCCGTCGGTCTCTCCCACCCTGACTTCTGAAGGGCAGAGCCCAGGTCTTATTCATCTTCATGCCTGCTATGCCACCCTGATCCCCCCCCAGTACATGACCTTCAATGTACCCAGGAGGCATTCGCTGAAGACTTGTTCTATGGAAAGAATAAAGTCGTGGCCAACTACAGATTCTACTCCTAACCCTGCAAAATTGCAGTGCTGTTTGCTACAAATAAATTCGCAGGCTAGTGAAATGTTCTCGGGGGATCTTAGACCATCTAATTCTTCAAGGTTCTTTTTTAATCTCCTTCAATTCTTGAAAAGACTCTGACCCTTTGACCATATGCTGTGCACGGAGTCTGCTCTGAATCCATGCAAAGGCTTCCCCATCCTGCCCAATCTCCCAAGGTACAAAATAAAACCAGCTTCTGAAAATATAAACCCAGAGGAGGTGATCCCTCACTCAAATTTCCTGGGAGGAAGCTCACCTTCCGTGACCATAAATTGTTGGTAAGCCATCTCACCTATTGTGTGGTGCTCTCCAAAACAGACACCTGTTGCCATAGCAACTCTCACATCTGTCGCTACCTTAGAAGAGAACACCTTTTAAAAGAAATCCACTTAGCAACGTGGTACATTAACTTCTGCACCTTCTTACGGACTTCTCAGAAATCTAGGCCTGAGTACCCTGGGGTGAATGGTGCCTCTGCGAACAATCTAGAAGACACTGCTTCAGCCAACAGTGGTCCCTTCCTCCACCTGCCGCCACCTGTCTCTGGGTATGAGTCAAGGGCTGGCACTGCACATAGGGCAGTTACATCAGCCAATTGTTATAAAAATAACAGCTACGGTTCAGGGTGTTTTGCTCACAGAATTTCACTTAGTCCTTGGGACAGTCTGTGCAGCAAGCACTGTCCCTGTGTCGGTGATGAGGGGCCCAGTCCCAAAGCTCTAGCTGCCTCCAGTGCGGCCTTCTGCCTATCATGAGGGCACAGCCACACCTGGCTCAGGGCAGGCCCTCCATGTGCTGTGGATCTGCTTGTGTTCCCAACAACCCAGAAAGAAAGATGTTTCTTTTTCATCATCCCTGTTTATAGAGGAGAAATCAGTCTTGGAAGAGTGACGTGTCTCCCCGAGATGCCTCCAGAAGTCAGCGGAGGCGCAGAGGCGCACACTCCCAGCTCACATTTCACCAGTGGCTTCCAGGCTGCCTCCCGTAAGCCTGAGAAGAGGGTGCCTGGGGACCTCCCTGTGTGGCTTAGGAATACATTCCAACCTCACAGAGCAGCCCTGTGACCAGGCTGCCAACTCTTCTGGAGTTCTCCATGGAAATATTTCTGCGTATTGCAGGGGATGAAGCCCAGGGAAGCAGGGAGCAGATGTACACGTGCAGGAATCACCTGCTGGATTTGGTGAAAATGCAGATTTGACTCATGGGTCTGGATGGGGCCTGAGCATCTGCATTCCAACCAGCTACCAGGTGAGGCCGCTGCTCTGCACCTCGGCCACACCTTGAAGAAAAGGGACATGGTGCCTCTGTACAGAAGAACAGGTACATCAGGTACAAAGATGTGGTGTCCCCAGGACAATCCAGGACTGTTGTGGGCTGTGTGTTAAGACCTGGCATTGCTAAGGAAGCTCAGAGAGGGGAAAGGCGGGCTGCTGGCCCCAACCTTCTGTGGACTGACTTCTGCACCTGCAGCCCTCTTGGCCTCTGGGCTCACTGTTGGTAGTGGATGTGTCTTCTCCATTTCTGATTGCCCAGTGCTTGGCCTGGTGCCTGGAATATGCTAGATGCCCAATAGTATGGATTGAATAACAGCAAAAAGGGAGGGAGGGAGGAAGTAGATGGATAGGTTTGATGGAAAAATAAACACTCACATCAAGGAAGATGAGGAGGTGTGATCTATGTTGGTAACATTATATAAGGCTTGCACTTGTCTATGATGGACATGAAATGGATACTCTATGCCAAATGATTAATTGACAGAAAGAACTGCGGCTCACTCATGTGGCTTTATGCATTTCTGTAGCTCCACAGGGTTGAGACCCCTACCTTGCCTATGGCAGTCTTCTAGAACCAGAGAACCCTCTGGATATTTGAAAGACAGAAGGGGCTGTGTTGGTTAATTTTATATGTCAACCTGGCTGAGTCACCATTCCCAGATATTTGGTCAAACATTATTCCGGATGTTTCTGTGAGGGTGCCTTTGACTGAGATTGATATTTAAATCAGTGGACTTTGAGTAAAGCAGGTGACCCTCCATCGTGTGTGTGGGTCTCACCCAAACAGGTTAAGGACTGAAGAGGCTAAAGATTAACATTCCCCAAGCAAGAAGGACTCCTGCCAGGCCTCTGGGTTTGAACGGCAGCGCCAAACTTTCTCAATTCACATCCTGCTGGCCAGCCTGCAGATTTTGGACTCGACAGCCTCCATAATCATGTAAGCCAAATCCTTAAAATAAATCTCTCTATATACATACACAGGTTACTGGATCTGTTCTCTGGAGAACCTTGGCTAATACAGGACAAGAAGGTGCAGCAGACAATACACTGCTCATCTCACAGGACACTAACGTGTACCAGATGGCCTTTGACAGAGACTGGGGAGTCACAGCAAATCTCTAACTCAGGGGAAGAGGCCGCTGTGCCTTCCAACGGTGGCTGTCACAATCCAGTGTCAACAGAGGTGCTATTAACAGGGCGCCCCCCAGGATCCCTTCCCGGGATCCCAATTCAGAAAGTCCTCAGGATCATATTTCACTCTGCACACCCAGCCCCAGATGAGTCCAGCATCCAGGACCCTCAGATCACACTTTGAGGGTGAAAAGGGTAGAGAAGGAGAGAGGTCAAAAGGGAGACAGAGGAGAGTGGTGGGAGGGAGGAAGGAAAGAAGGGAAGGAGAAGAGCAGAGAGGAAGGAAGAGCTTTGTTCCTAGTGCAGTTTCCCAGTCACCACTCCCCCTGGAGCACCCACCAATCTGGGTGGTGAAGCAGCCAATCCCCAAGGGCACGGCTATGATGCCAGCTCCTCTCCCATGTGGGTGCCACCTCCCGTCAAGCTCCCATCACCCCTTCCCAGCACAGCAGCCAGGCCACAGCCACAAACCCAAACCCCACTCCTCTGACCACCACACGCCACCCATTGCCAGCCAGGAAACTAGCCCCAGTGCTCACCTAGGAGCACCCTTGCTTTTCAGTTGCCATACCTGCCTCTCTGTTCAATTCATGCTGGATGGAGGGTACCGCAACAGACAGAATGGCGTGGCCCTGCCACGCACCTGCCACACCCGCCGCGCCCTTCCCGAGATGCTGCACACCCCCCGTGTCCCCTCTGCAGCGCGTGGGCAGCTGCAACTCCACTCTGTCCTCCGCATGATGCTCCTGGCAGCCTGCAGGCCCCCAGCAAATGAGCCACCAGGCTGGTGAGCCCTTGATCATCTGCCAAAAACACAGCACTCATCCCTTTTCTAGCAGAGCAGGGTGACTTCACCACCCTCTGGTCACCAAGCCCAGGGCATTCCCGAGCCTGCAATGGGAGCCAAACACGAAAGCCCTGGAAAAGTCGAGTTAGGAGAGAGGAAGAGGAGGGAAGGGCATTGAAGACCATTTCCCATGTGAGAAACTATCTTCTGAACGAGGCAGGAACCAACTGGAAGACTCGGGCGACTCCCCTAAATTCATTGGAACTCAGCATCCTGCACTTCGTAACCTCCATTCCTGATTGTAAAAGTGGCGATATTTGTAACAGCGTCCTCACAGAAGGTTGCCCTTTGGTTTGTTTAATAAGTACTGTTTAGAGAAAGTCATGACCTCACCAAAAAACAAAAACAAAACCCCAGATGCTGCATTTGAATAGTTCCTGGGGAAATTCAAGTCATGGAGAAAAGAAAACTCATGGGAAAAGAATCAACTGCATTTTTTTTTTTTTTTTTTTAAAAAGGCCTAAATTAGAACAGATTCCAGGAATGGCTTCCTCAGATAAATTTCTGACAAATGAAAACACAACCTGGGCTCACCCTCCTGGGAGAGGTGGGGGCTCTGCTGTCGTGGTTGATAGCATTTAGTTTGTTTTGCTTTCACAAAGTAGGAGCTCATTGACTCTTGATTCAATCCATCAGGAACACGAAAGCAGATTGTGTGCAGGGAGAGATCTACAAGACGGAGATTCCAGAACCTCAGCTGCCTCCCTCCCAGTGGAGTCCACTGCTTTGAAGCTCTTCTTAAAGCAAACATCTCTGTCCACCAAGGACCACTCAGTAACCATAATGGGGTTGAGTCCCCTTCCACCAAACACCCTAAAACATGGTGGCCTCTGGGCCCCCTTAGGCCCCTGGAAAACCCCTTCTGCGATGACTTGGCACCTGGGGACCCCAGGGCCTGGGAACCTTGGGTCAGGCACAGAGGCCAACTGGCCCTGCAGCCAGCGCTGACCATTCAGGGGTGGCTTAGCGAGCAAGCGCAGGGCCTGCATTCACAGGCACAAAACCCCGCTGGCGACATTGGGCACACAGCCCTTCCTGTCGCCAGACAAGACTTCCTCGACGTTGCTCCCATACTAAGAAGCACAGCGTTTCATTCAACAAATCAAGTGTGGATTTGGTAGCTGTAGTTTCTATAGAGATGCGAGGTTTTCTGCAGGGGAAGGAGCCCTGGCAGCTTGACCCCAAGTCCTTCACAGCCCACAAAGTAGCCAGATGCCCCGAAAGAAATGACAGCAGCTGGACAGGAAATGACAGCCAAGGCAGCAGCCTTGCTTTTCCCCATCTGCATCGACCCCTCCTTTGTTTTGCCATCTTTTTACCCCATTTTTAATTTATGCCATGTTCATATATTATGGTATCTTTATAAGCCATCAGAAACTCTTTTCTTGAATGAGGCGAGAGGCGATGAAATACAAGAAATGGAGTGACCTGAAAGGAAATAAGCGGTGGCTGCAGACTGGCAAAGGTGGGAACTCCAGGTTTGCGGTGATGCTCCTGCAACACGCCTCCTACCTGGGGCCTCTGGGTTCTAGGCAGAAGCAACGGCGTCATGGACTTCAGAGAATTTCTAGCTTTGATGCCTAAAGTGCGTCTAAAGAGGTGTTCCTTTATTGAGACGGAGTTTTGCTCTTGTCGCCCAGGCGACTAAGCAAATAACCAACATCAGAATTCCCTAGGGTGCCAAAAACACACCCACAAAACTAAAATCCACATCCCCAGGCCCCCACTGACTCTGTCTCGGGGGGTAGGACCCTGAATCTGCACTTTCCCAGGTAACTTGAGCTCCATGCACCGTGAGCACCGCTGCCCTAAAAGGCAAGTGCCCAGCCTCTGCCATCTGCCAGCAGCCGCCCCACGCCGACAGACTCTCCTCCCCACATGGAGGCCCCACAGATTGCGCACGTGGCCTCCCTCGCCTCTCCCAGCAGCACCTGCATAACCTGGAAGCCCAGCCGCGTGGTGCCCTCCTTCCTGACCCCTTGTGGATGGCCCTCCTCCTCCCGTCTCCCCTCCCTGCTCAGGGCCCCCAGGGCCTTGCAGAAGTCCCACCCCAGCACGGGGACACTGTGGGGGCCCCGAGTGGCTCCAGGGTCAGTCACCTCCACGAGTCTGCCAGCTCCATCAACAGCCTCATCCTGGTCTTCACTGAGCTGCAGACTAGGCCGGGTGCATAGCGAGTAAATGTTTGTTGAACAAACAGATGGGTCCTTATTACTTTCCTCCAGGAACTCACTCACCCTGTGCTGCTCCCCAACCCCAACACACAGCCTGTGACAAAACAAGGCCTCTTGGACCCCTGGCTAGACTGCAGTTTGGGAGCTGTCTGCCTCTGGCTTGACATTTCCATGTCTTTAAGCCTGGCTCCTACAGCAGCCTCTCTCTCTGTAACCAAAACAGGACTCACCCTGTGAGCCTCAGCTTAAATGCCACCTCCTCTAGGACGCCTCCTTTGATTTCCTCCTGTTCATTTCACAAACATTTCCTGAGTGTCTGCACTCAAGGACTGCTGGGAAGCACCTTGCTGCTTCCCTCCTCTGACCTTTGTGGATGGCTCTTATTTCACTCCTGTGTCTTTGGAATTACATATCACACACATGCAACACATATGCACACAAAATACATGCATACACATACACTCACACACACCCTCCAACAGACGAGTGAGGACTGAGTCTTGCTCATTAGTCCAGAGATTGACAGGGAAAAGCTTCCCAGAAAGGTTTGTTGAACGAAGAAAGCATAGAAGGAAACCAGGCTCACAGCAGGGGAACCTGGGTACGCACAAGGATGGGAAGCTAACAGCCTAAGCACAGTGGCTTCTCTTGACCGTACCCTTACTAGTGACAAAAATCAAAATCCTCAGTTGTAAATGTCACAGCTGGGAAGCACAGCCAGGTGTATCTGGCTTGGGAGCCCACACCCTCCCCCCAACCTCCCCCGCCCCAGCCCACCTGCAAACGGAGCAGCAGGGTCTGGAGCTGGCCTCCCCAGGGCTCGATGCTAACCACAGCGAGGCTCTGCGTGTGGGTCATGCCAGCTGCCTGGGACCCACAGGGGCGTCCAGGGCCGCTGAGGGAGCAGAGGGAGAGGAACAGCTTCAGCACAGTGCTGGAAGTCAGCCCGCCCAGAGTCCATCAGCACAGTGCTGGAAGTCAGCCCGCCCAGAGTCCATCAGCACAGTGCTGGAAGTCAGCCTGCCCAGAGTCCATCAGCACAGTGCTGGAAGTCAGCCCGCCCAGAGTCCATCAGCACAGTGCTGGAAGTCAGCACGCCCAGAGTCCAACGTCGGGTTGGGCATGTTATTTCACTTCTCTGCGCCTCAGTTTCCTCACTGGCAAAATGGAAAGAACAGGAAGAATAATGTCTACATCATGAGTGTGTTGTGCCATTTCAATGAGGTGATACTTGTGCCAACTCCGCGAAGCCAGAGGCAGAGCCCGCACTGAACGCTGGGGTGATGATTATATCAGCCACCGCTATCAAGCGCCACCGTTCCAGCCCTCTCATATCCTTTGCTTATTTAACCCCCACCACTAGCCTCTAAGGAAGTACTCGTATCCCCATGTGCGATGGAGGAATCGGAGGTGGTTTGACTTGCCCAGGGCCACCCAGGTAATGAGGGGTTTGGACCAAGGATCCCGGCCTCCACAGTCGTCACATGGCTGTCTGCCTTTTGCAGGTCAAAATTCCCCAGCCAGAGCCAGGTCCCCAGCAGAAGCTGTGTGTCCTGCCCGCAGCGGGAGGCCAGGCCCGCCTGGTGCTCACATTCCACAGGTGACCTGTCTGGGAAGAACCGCTCCCCCCCCGCTCCCCGGGCTTGTGGGGGTGAAGGCCTGTGCAAGGTGGTGGGGGAAGGGTGAGCTGGACAGAAAAGCCCCAGGTAATGTAAATGGAAACTCTAACCGACAGCCCTGCACCTGGTGTTTTTGCATTTCCCAAGCCAGCTGAAGGGATTGTGTGTGCAGCTTTGAGCTCACTCCTAGGCCGAGGTCAGGTGTGGCCTGGAGGAAGCAAGCGGAGGCCTAGGTCGCAAGACAGCTGGTCTGCGCCTCAAAGCCACTTCACGTCCCAGCCTGGGAATTCTGTGATGGCGCTTGTTTCAACCCTGTCCCTTGGGTGACCTGAAAAACACCTGGGTG
The DNA here is from genome assembly GCF_000951045.1 of Mandrillus leucophaeus. Taxonomy (NCBI): domain Eukaryota; kingdom Metazoa; phylum Chordata; class Mammalia; order Primates; family Cercopithecidae; genus Mandrillus; species Mandrillus leucophaeus. The sequence goes on along the minus strand of NW_012107808.1, from coordinate 5,498,667 downwards.
TCACCCCGACCTCAGCTCTAAGCCGGTCATTCCCAGCCGAAGCAGAACTATTTCAGCTCCAGGGAGGAAGGAGTGACGCCTGCTCACCCCACAGACACGTGAGGGAGTAAGGAGGCCCAAGGCCACTCGTCCAGCTGCAAACTGCAAAGGTCACCTCCACACACTCTCTTCCCTGAAGCCCCTTCACATTGCTGGGGACCGGAGCATGTGGTTCTAATGACAAATATGCGTGTAGTCTACCCCAAAAATACAGCAATCACCAGGAAAGCGAGGCTCCTGGAGCTGAAAGAATTTGCCCAAAGTCACACACAACTGGCAGAACCGGGACTCAGCCAGGTCTGAACCCAAGGCCCTGGCACTTTCGCTGAGCCTATCTGTACAGGAACTGCAGCTGCCGCAGTTTAGGGAAACCAGCCTGAACATGTGACCCGGCATCAGCCACCGGCCAGGGCCGGCAGCCAGAGCAAACGCTAGGCCCGGGGGAAACCCCAGACACACAGGACGCAGGGTCCCTGGCCTTGAATTATAATAAGCAGGTGAGCTGGGCAAACTGTGTGCGGCTGACTGGAGCCGGCTCCAGCCGTGTGCAGACGGACAGGTGTGTGCTGAGTGTCAGGGACACAGAAGCGGGAGGGGGCATGCAGCCAGCCGGTGCCAGTCTGAGAATGCTGATGCCCACCCCAGGTTCTGAAGAGGACCTGTGTCCAAGGAGGAAAGCGGGCAGCCGGTCTTGCCCACAGCTAAGACAAGGCTACGGGTAGGGACATCGGCCTGGAGGCCTCCCAGCCCCCATCAGGCAAAGAGCACCTTTCACAGACACAAATGCATGACCATGCGGGGCAGAAGGAAGGCCTGTGACTCACAGGCTGCGTCCCTGCGGACACAGTGTGCGGGGAGGCGTCTGGAGGCAGCTTCCCCCACCAGTGGGCTGGTCTGTGGTGCCCTGAACTGCATCCACTCCCCACAGTAGTCTGAGCCCCCTCACCGCCACCAGAAAAGGTATAGCAAGCAGTGCGATGGATTGACTCATCCTTCTACCACTTCCCCAAAATAGATTCCCGCCCGAGGGCTGTTCCAATGCAGGAGGCTGCTGGATGGAGCTGGCCTTGACCCATGCACCCCCCTATCTGTAAGAACCCTTTCTCAGAGGTGCCTCTGGGAACCAGATCATGTCACTGACAACTCTTCCCAGTAACAGAAAGCTCAGGAGCTAAAAAGGCAAATATAGGCCAGATGTTGGCCAAGGGACTTAGTGGCTGGTAAGAAACGATCTCTGATTCAACTCCCAGCTGAGCTTGGCCAGACGGTCATCTGAGTGTCTCTTCCAACCTGTCCCCCGGATTGTGTGTTCCACAGGCCCCAGTCTCTTGGGGTCTGAGGGGCGCCCTCGCCCTGAGCGTCGGGTCCCTGTGGTCCAGGTTCCAGTCTCCTATGGATCCCGAGTCCAAATCAGGGTTCCCAAAAAGGAGGCGCTTTGGTTGGAAAGCAGCCCCGAGTCTGCCCTGACAGCACCTCCTCCGTTACCCGGCACACTGCCAGGAGCTGCACCCACAGAGGAAATGGGCCCGTGACATGAAAGCCCCAACAAAACCAACATTGGGTGGGTTATTTTTATCCTCCTGAAGATTTGTAGCCAAGACCCCGGCAGCTAAAGGGCATCTCGGGCTTTGAGCAGACCTCTCTGTAGCTCTCACTTCCGCGCTCCACGCCCTCCCTCCTCCAGCCCCCCACCCCCATCCCCGGGAACTGAGAAAGTGGATCAGGTCAAAGCAGAGCATTCCTCATTCTGCCATCTCCACGGGAAAACTAATTAGTTGCCAAATATTCAGAATGGGTAATTGCTACCTGAATTAATAAGGGCAAACAGCCGGCAAGAAAACAGTGGTTTACTATTTCTGAGCGCTTACCTCTCTTAACCCAGAGTCCAGGCTCCGCAGGACTGGACCCGCGTGTGGCATGAGGCAGAACTCCCGCTGGGGCTGCCGAAAAGGGGGACACAGACGGTAAGGGCAGCTCCTGCACTGGGGTCAGCTAAACACTGCTGTGGCAAAGTCACCATCTGTTTCCTCTTGCACACACGTATACACACACACGCATGCATGGGCACACACAGGCATATACCACACAAGTACACACATGCATGAACACATGTGCACATATGCACACATCACAAACAAGTGAGCACACACCAGCTACACCCTGCACATGTGCACAGATACACATACCGCACATTCACACACATACGTGCACACTACACATGCATGCACACACACCATACATACTCATTGTGCACACACGCCATACACTCACACCACACATGTGCGTGCACACACATTCACATACCACAGAACCAAACCACACACACAAAGCACACATGGGCACACATACAACACACTCACACCCTACACACACTTACACCCCAGGAACATCCAAGGGTTCCAAGAAAAATGCGTCAAACCAGGGTCTTCAGCATGTCACCTCAAGTTCCTCAGCTCTGACAAGGGGGCATTTAGAACAAACTAAGAGTGTTGTAGGCAGAGGAGGAAGAAACAGAGGGAAAGGAAAGTGGAGATGACACTGAAGAGGAGATAGACACCTAGGAAGGCTAGGAAGAGCCTGGCCACAGCCCCAGTCTCCACTCCTCCCGCTTCCCTGAGGCACAGAGACCTCAGATGCACCCCCAGAGAGGCCCTCAGCCCCAGCCCAATCACTACCGTGCTGTGTGACCTCAGACAAAATCACTTCACCTCTCTGAGCCTAGGCTTCTGCTGATGTAAAAATGAGATGATTCCGTGCAATCATCTAAACAGTTCGAATACAATGCCCTTCCAGAGGTTTCAGTTCAAGCTTGAGGTCATCGCAGTCACCCCCAGCCTTTCAGCCCCTCCCTCATCCCTGCCGAAGCACTTACCTTATTTGAATGAATGCTGACGACTCCACCGCCACAGGACTTCCCCTTGAGCAGTCAGCCACAAGTCACTTCCTCCAGGGGTGGCCATGACTTTCTGGAGCACCCCCAACCCCATGTCACAGGCAACTGGGCCCAGAGAACTCCAGCTGGGAAACTCCCGTCTAGTCCATGCAGGGAATCTGGCTCTGCATCTGGGTGGGTGGCTTGTGTGGCATCTGCCTCTATGTGAAGCTGTGATGGAAAATTAAGTGAGTTGACAATGTGCATACAATGTTTTATTTAACAATGTGTTGTAAGGAGGGAGTTCTCACATCTGTACAGAGAGCTGCCTCATTTTTTTAATGACCAAACAATAATTCTATTAAATGTCTGCATCATAATCTATTCTACTGAATCCCTTTTGAGGGACATGTATTTCCAGTCTTTGACCTTTACAAACATTGCTGTGACATATATGCTTATATGTGCTCATCAATAAAAAGTCACGTGTGTATAGATATCTCTACATATCTTTAAAGATTCCTATTTGCATAGAAGAACACTATACGCCAAGTTATTAATCGTGGTTACTTCTGAGAGATGATTAGGGAAGAAAACTCCTTAAACGTTTTGTAAGCAAGTATTGCTTTATAATTTTTAAAAAGGAATGAGTAAGGGAGAAAAATAAAATGAAATCACTCTTGTTAAACCTCTTAGAAGTGGTTTTATGAGCTGGATTGGAGCAGGTAGAAGCAGGCCACAAAAACACAGTGAGGAGAGCAAGGTCGCTGTGTCGGTCGGAGGGACCAAGAGCCACTCCCTGTCCTGGAGGTCAGCTCCCCCAGACTCCCAATCCTGGCTCTCCGTACTGACCAGAGTGCCCTGGCTGGTGCCCCATCTTGAAGGACTCAGTTTCTCCTTGTATAAAATGGGAAGGATAGGAACACCAGCCAGCAGGGCTGCTGTGAGATCAAGTGAGCTAAAGCATGGGAATTGCAGATGAGCTGTGGTCAGCATACCTGTCCTTCCCTGCTTCCTGGTACATGGCACAGAACACTCTTCTCTCCAAAGAGGAAAAAAAAAAAATCAAATTAATTGCTCCTCTTCAGCCTCCCACGTCTTGAGGGGCAGGTAGCGGAGGAGGAAGGGGTGGCCATTTACACACCCAGTAGCCTTTCTCCCTGCTGAGGGCCTTCCTGAGGACACCAGGGCTGGCAAACATGTCTAGAAATCTCAAGATGGTTAACCATTGAGACCATCCCCTTGGTGATCAATAAAATGGCAATAAACCCATTAGCCAATATTATTTTCAAGAGAGACTCAACAAGCCCAACACAGAAACACAGCAACTCCAGGGTCCTACGAGCAGGAGGATTTTCAATCATCTCAATGGTATTGATAAAGCGATTTGTCCTCTTGCATGGATGGGTCCTAGGTTTGGGCGAGGACTCCCAGGGACCCCAAGAGAGATCCAGAAGGGCCAGCGAGAACATCACGGCAGCAAGCCTCACACATGTGCCCCACAGGGGTCCCCAAACCCAGACCATTCTGCACAGTCCTCACTACCCAGCAGGCCACTGAGTTCTTGTCCCAACTCACCTAGTGCTGTGGGACTCTGGCAAATCAACAACTTTAGCCCAACACCCCAGTTTCCTCATCTGTAAAGAAACTTCTCCTTCCTTGTGGGTTGCTGGGAGGATCGATGAGATGGAGCAGACAGAGGCTCATGACAAGAGCTCAGGAAACCCCTGTAATGGCTGCTGTTGTGAACACATGGTCACGGGTTCCAGAGGGTTGTTCGTGTGATCGGGTAGCACCTGTCAGTGAGATGATGCGTATACCATGAAAAGCTGTGCTGATGGACATGCGCATGACTAAGGACTTTTGTACGTTCACCAGAGTCAGCCCTATGATCCTATCCAGAGGAATCCCTAAGACTGGGATGGAAGTCACCCAGAATCACTGCTGGCCACCAAATGATTCGCAACTCTGTTTTCTCCTGCCCTTGACTGGCTCCCTCCTTCCCTCTCCCACCAGACCCTGAGCCAGGTCCTCACCTGCCCTCTTCCTGCCCCCAGAGTGCATGTCTCTTGGATTCCCAGCTCTCCCAGGGAACACCCTTTGGCCCTCTCTCAGGAAGCACTTTGAACATCTCGAGTGCCCCGCTCTGGAAAACACCAAAGACAGCGCTTCCCATCCCACCCTTAAACCCACTGACCTGTAGAAGTCCAAGTCCAGCCCACACAGTGCCTGGTGGACACAGCCACAGCCTGGAAGCCAAGCTTTGATCAGTGACTTCCTGGCCCACCAGGCCCCTGCGCCCCAAATTCATTTCTCAGGCAGGTGAGATGGCTCCTCCAATGCAGGTGGCTGAGACAAATTATGCCAGGAATCTGCACATTTATCCTACTCAATAAAGAGTTGCATCTCCAAAGCTCTCCCCCCAGTTTATTATGGGTTAATGGGTTAAACATTTTAATTCTAGAAATAATTGCCAACAATTGAATAGCACACACTGGCTCCATGTCGCACAGTTCATGATCTCTCCATGCACCGGGACAGGAATATTTTTAGGCCCTGCTGAAGTTACCCACCCTGGCTGCAGATGAAATATTAATTAAAGGTTACACTTTTCAGCCTTCGGAAAATGATTACTCAAGATAGCAATTATATTTCCCCCTCTTTGTGTAATAAAACGCACCTTGCTGTGCAGAGGAATTAATAATTCTAAACCCTGTTGTTATAGAGGCAGCATCAAAGCTGAAGGAGGAGGTACATGCCCAAGAGGGGAAAACACGAACACGTTTAGACCCACAAAGAAAGTGACTGACTTCAAAAGAGCAGGATTCTGCACTCAGGGCTGGGATCATTTCTCAAGGTCATTAATTGCTCCAGCTGTCTAAGAGAGTGGCCCAATTACAAAGAATATAGAGACAGAAATTAGAACAGAATATAGCTGCAGCTCAGACTCTAGGGCTCAGCACAGCCCACAGCCTGGCATGTACGTGGAGCCCATCAGCCAACTCCTCCAGGTTCCTTCCAAGGGATTCGGACATCTGGGACAGCCAGCCCATTCAAAAACCAACAGTTTGTAGCTTACCAGGCAATTTCCACAGCGAGAAGAAAAAAGAAAGCTCAAGTCCTGGAAAACAGTAAAAAGAATAGCTGCCATTTATTGAGCGCCAACTATGTACCAGGAAAACTCAATGAGGCAAGAATTCCAATCTTCATTTTATAGATAAAAGTACTAAAGTTCAGAAAGATAAAATGGCTTGCCCAGGGTTATAGAGCAAATGGCAGAATTAGGACTCAAACCAACGGACTCACAATTGCATGAGGACTGGGCTGTGCCAGTCTCGTTTACTGTTGTATCCCACAGCCTATCTAGCATTGCACCTGGTGCAGAGTAGGTGCTCAATAAATTTGGCTTATTTAATGAACGAACAATTGAACTCCTGAATCGATCATCCATGCTTGGAAGGTGAAACTCTGCTACTCAGCAAAGGAGACTTAAAAAAAATTGTTGTGACTTTAAATGAGTCTCAGCATTCAGGGAAGTGGGGTAGGTGGGGGAAAGGGTGAGCATGCAGCTTCGCACAGATCACTCCACCAGGCGTGCGCCAGCACCACCCCCAGTGCATGCTCGAATGTTCCCCTAGAGGCATTGTCAAATATTTTCCATAAGACCAAATAGGAAATTAGTACATGCAATGAGTAGTATATGGAATGATACCATTATAGGTTATGTTGTTCTGTGACCATGTGACAATCAGGCATTTTTCACGAAGCTCCCTTGGGGAGCCCTTTGGTGACTGTGCCCTATCAGGCCCTGACCCTGAGGGGAGGTCCCACGGTCCTTCCTGCCCTTTAAGCATGAGAATGGAGCAGATGAGAACGTCCTTACAACCTTTCTTTCCATGACAAGATTGCAGGTGACACAGAAGCAAATATGTGGGAGCTGTGCCCGCCTTGGCTGGAGTGACAGGCCACACCAGCAAGGGAGAATCTGCTGACAGACTGGAGGTGGGCAGAGCTGCTGAGGCAGGAAACACCAAGCTGCCCCGGGGTCACCGACACGGGGCTTGAGGGGTTCCTCCTTGGGAAGGGAAAAGGAAGAGCTCCCAAGGGCCATGGCAGTGAGGAAAAGGGCCTCAGGAGGCCGGCTTCAGTGAGGACAGGGACTCTCAGCGGGGTGGGAGGGGCAGATGCCTAGGTGGATAGATTCTTCAGGTCAGGTTTCTTCTGGAAATTGCAGTGCCACTGCGTACAAGTCAGCAGCTGGGGACATCCTCCATGATCTGGAAGCTGGGAGGAGCAGGAGAGGATGTGGGGAGAGACTGTTAGGAAAACCCCCCGCAGGGAGCTCACTAGCTCGTCAAGCAAAGGGTGCGCTGGCACCAGGACTTCCTGCAAGCAGGCAGGCAGCACACCAGGAGTGCGGCCACCACCCAGCACCCAGGCTGGTGAGACAGCGGCAGAGGCGGCCAGCAGGAGGGAACTCACCTCTCTTGAGTGTCCAGCAAGGCCGGCACGGTGCTAGGTGTGGAAGCTGCCGCCCCTGTGCTGAGGAGGGTGCAGCCCATGGGGAGGGCAAACACAGAAACTAACTTCCAGAGCCTGAGTGCAGCCTGGGCCCCTCCACCCGCCACCTCCTGCAGGGGCTGGTGTTTTCCCAGAGGGCTCAGCTGAAGTGTCCCTGAGGCACCTTCCAACCCTGCATCCTGTGAGACTGCCTTATCAGCTCACCCTCTAGGATGAGGACATCCTGGCAGAGACACTGATAAGCCAAGGCCAAGGCCACTGAGGAAAGGGAGGGGCCAAGGGAGGCCAGACCTGGAGATGCGGGAGCCAGGGCACAGGGCCCCAGTGCTAACTTGTGACCACTGTGGACACACCCTTCAAGTGAACCACCTCAGCAACACGGGTCCTGAGATCTCTGGGGAGACGGCAGGCAGCCCACTGGCTTCCAGGGTCTACTCAGTTGCTAAGCTCAAGATTGCTGAGCTCTGAAGGGGCTCTGTGCCATGCTGCGGGATCCTTCCACTGTTTCGAGCATAGCATTGAACCCTGGAAAAAGTTCCAGGCCTAGTTCTGGAACCACCAGCACATCCCTGAATTCCTCCGAGCTTCAGTTTCTTCCCCTGGTCTGCCAAGGGAAGGGGGCCACCTCATCACCAAGGCATCGTCCAGGTCTGATACTCCATGACTGATTCCATTTGGTTTCTTTAAATCCTGTTTTCACTTCTTGCTTTAGCACTAAAGCACGCTCCAGGCACTAAACTCACGAGATGGGCCCATCTCTTTTGCCCCAAGTCCTAACACTCCAGAAAAGGAATCTGGAGCAGTCTGTTCCTTCTGATACAAAATCAATCCGCTGACACTCATCCTCCCTGGGTACCCAGGCCCAGAGCCCGGAGAACAGACGGCTGCCTAGAGGCACCAAGGCCACCAGCCCCTTACCCCCTCCACTGCCCTTTAAGTCCTGCCCTGGGCTTGGCTGGGGAGGCAGCAGGGAAAAGAGGCACAATTGCAGGAAAGAGGAGGAGGGCGGGTGGACGTGGCCAAACCCAGGAGGCTGTAGGGAGCTGGGACTCAGCACCGCAGCCTGGGAACTCCATTTTCAGCCTCGGCTAAAACCCCACGCCCAGAGTTCCTCAAGAAGGCCCTCAAGACCCTCACAGGCCTCAAAACATGCTGGGTGCTGAAGACAATGGCCTGCGAGCTTCACCTGAGAAACTGAGACCCTCTGTCCCCACTCTTTCAGCAAATTTAGGCCATTTTCTAGGAATGGTGAAGTCAAAGAAGCTGCTTTTTTCACATTTCTCAGAAACAGGCGCTGCCCCCAATCACAGATGCCAGCCGTGCACAGGGGCCCGTTCTGAAGGCAGGGGCAGATGCACCAGCCCAGAAGCCCAGAGAAACTACAGCCAGCACTGCCTCGGCTTAGGGAACACGCACTTGGGGCTTCCTGGGGTACAGCCATTGTAGGAAAGAGGGCCTTTCCTCAGCCAGCATCCCTGACCCTTCCTCCACCAGCTTCCCTCTGTGGGACTGCTCCCAGGGAGACCTGGGGCTCAACCAGCGTGGGCGGGAACTCCCAGAGGACACGGGAAGGACTCCTGAGGTGTGGACTGGAGGTATGCGCACCTTGCAGCACAGGGCCTCAGAGGAGAGAAGCAGCTCAGACCCCCGGGTGGAAGGAGGCACCCCTTTCCTTCCAGGAGAGCAACCGAGTTGTTGGTCCCAGGCCCAGTCAGGTGGGGCGAGGCTGCTCCTGCGGGAGGAGACCGGCATCCTACACAGCCACACCCACCATCCATGAACATTACGGATCTCTCAGTAAGCCCCGGGCCCTGTGCTAGGGTCCCTGCGATCATGGTCACGAGCTCACAGACCAGATAAGCGCACATAAAGCTGTAATTAAACTACTCAGTGCAGAACAATGAGCAGCCCAGGTCAGGATACAGACCCAGGGCCATGGCTTAAGCAGCAGAGGGCCTGGGGCATGAGCGGGGGTGCAGGGGAGGGAAAGGTTCAGAGAGAGAGTATGACCCTGTGGGTCCCTCAGAGCCAGGTACTAGGACACTCCAGGTGGCAATGTGCCGCCCCAACCCCGGGCACCCCCAGGGAACCCGGCGCCTGGTGACACAGGCCGCCCTCTTTGAGGGCCTGGATTGAGGAAGTTGGGGTCAGAGCTCCAGACTGGAGTCCCTCTTGCTGAATTCCCCTTCCAGACATCACAGGCAAAGAGGAACCCTCATTCAGAGACCACCTGCACCAGCGCTTCCGGGCTGGGTCAGAAAAACAGGTTGTCCTCGCCGCCCGCGCCGGCGCCTGCAGCAGGTTCCTCTTCTGGGACCCAGCACGCAGCCAGAGCTCCAGGGAGGGGGATGCAACCCGCTGGGGTGGAACCTACGGGGCGGGGCCAGGCGACACCCCGCCCACAGCCGTAACTATGCCCCGCCCCAGCCAAAACCCGCCCACTGCCGCACCATGCCACGCCCCCTCCCGGCCCGCCTCGCAGAGTCACGTTCAAGGTCCTGTCCACCGCTCCTCCCACAGTCCGGCCTCCCGGAGGGCCTCCAGGTTCACCTTCCCAGCCTCATTCCGGACAACTTGCTACTCTCCACAATCACCGCCTCCCGTCTCCAGGCATGCCAGCCGACCTGTCAGTCGCCTCTTTTTAAGTCCCTGTCATTGCTTAAGACCTTTTATCATTCCTAGGCCTGGGTATAATCTTTCTGTCTTTTACAACCCCCGCCCCCACCCTGGCAATCAGTGCACACATCCAATCCTGCCAGCTACTTTACCAGCTTCAGGCACACCCCTATGGTTTCCTCCCGGCGAGGCATTTTGAAGTCCTGAAGAAATACGTGTGAGGTGGTTTAAAAGGGCTCCTCGTGACTTTCATTTCGTATCAGGCCTTCCCCTGCAGAATTCCATGAACCTCGGAGGTCCAGGACTCCTTTGCAGCAGGGAGGCCCCGAACAGGATCCTCGGGCCCTGCCTCGGGATCAGCGTTCCTCTGGGGCTGACTGGAGAACTTTTCTTTATGTGCAGGACCCGCTGGAGGCTCCGGGACCTAGACTTCCCTCAGAGCTGCATCTCGAAGGGCAGCTCAGCTCGCACTCCGCGCACCTACTGTGCGACACCACCTCTAGGCTGGACACCAGGAAAGCTCTGCGACTCTGCTGAGCCTAAGCCTGTGAACTCTGAGGTTAGTGAGACCCCGGGGTCAAAGCCTGGCTCTGTTGCACACCATGGTTGTGACCCTGAGAAAGTTGTCTAACTTCCCTGAGCCTCGATTTCCTGAGCTGCAAAATGGCAACAGCAATCGTCTGTCTTGCAGCCTTGTTACGATAAGGAAAGAACATGGCACGGAATGGGTCCTCAGTCAGAGGTTACGGAATACCCAGCTCCTCGTGCGGGTGAATTCACCAGCTCTGAGCCAAATGACGAGAGCTCACACCTGGGCTCTGCCACATACTGGTTGCATAACCTCGAACAAGTTTCCTCATCATTCTGTGCCTCGGTTTTCTCATCTGTAGAATGGGCATAACATGGTACAGAGTTTCTACTTAGGAGGGATTAAAAACGGTCTGGAAGTCAATAGTGGTGACGGCTGCACAACCCTGTGAATATAATTCACATCACGGGGTTGTACAGCTGAAATGGTGAAAATGATACATTTTATATTACATATTTTTCCACAATTTAGAAAAATGAACATGCCAAGAAGCAATGGATTGTACACTTTCAATGGGTGAATTGTATAGTATGTTAATTTGTCTCAATACAACTGTTTTTAGAAAATGTTAAGAATGGAGATAATAATAATGTTACCTACCTGCGAGGGTCATTAGAGGAGACTGAATGAGGTCACACAGTGCGCAGAAGAGCTTAAAATAGTGACCAGTGCAGGATAAACCCTCAACCAGTGTTGACTGGCATATTAAGTATACCTCATATGTCACTTTGTTTCATCTCTGAAACAACTCT
>NW_012107808.1:5483132-5484508 GCF_000951045.1 Mandrillus leucophaeus | reverse complement strand
CTACAGATTGGGAAACCAGGATCCAGTGGGGCAGGTGGGAACCTAGTAAATGGCAGAGCCCAGTTTGAAGCCAGGCCTGCCTGGTGGAACCCCGTGCCACCGACCCTGGAGAAACCCACCTGGGCCTCCTCTGCTTAGGCTCCACACTGACCCCGCTGGCTTCTCCACAGCCCTATCAAGTCCCACAGGTCCTCAGAAGGTCAAAAGCCTCAGAAACAGTTCAGCCAGAACAATTTTGCCACCCAAATGGTGACTCCGGGAGGGAGGCAGAAGAGAGAGAGAGTCTCCCCCCAGCCTCTGCGCCCTCATTCCTCTCTCTCAAAGTCGGGTCCCTGCTTCTACTTACTGAACATCTTAGTGCATGCTGGGTGCTGCTGGGAGCCCCCTGCCTGTACTAACACACTGGGCCACCTCACTGACGTCATTCCCACTTCACAGATGGGAAAACTAAGGCAAAGGGCGGCTGCACGGACCATCCTACCAGCACTAAGTAGGGGAGCTGGAATCGGAACCCAGACCATGCAGCCCCAGGGTCTCTCTCCAAGGAGGGCACTGCCTGGTGAGACCGATCTCAGTCACCCTCCCTGCCCCAGAGCAGCCCTTACTTTCCCTCCTCCAAGCTACACACCATCCTGACCAAGCTGCTGCTCATACAGGAGGGGAAGGAAGGTTGATGGTGTGAGATACCAAAGGGCTGTGATGCCTTTTTCATTTTAAGAAGCCACATCCTTTCCCACCTTACAAGAATAGTCATTGGAGGGTGAAAATAGATGGCTCATTAGCTATTGATTCACGTTGCTCTCGGAAATGATTTTGAAATATGTGCCAGTCACAGCCCCGTAGGATCATTAGGATACACCTGTAGCCCATTTCCTGCAACCCAAGAAGTTTATACAGAGCTGTCAGGTCAGTTGGGTACAGTAGAAATCTCAGCTAAAACAGTCTCACCTGATAACACCAGTGCACCTCCCCCCCTCCCAGGGCATCAGGGGACATCAGAGGCATTGTTACCCCTGCAGGATTGCAGTCAGAGGGGCTGGGCGCTCAGGGCAGACACAGTTTAATGGAATAGCTGAATATTATGACATCTTACAACATCTGCAAGCCAAAAACTCACAGCAAGGATGAGTAAAAGAACTAAAGTGGTGACTGGGCACGGTGGCTCACACCCGTAATCCCAGCACTTTGGGAGGCCAAGGCAGGTAGATCACAATGTCAAGAGATTGAGACCATCCTGGCTAACATGGTGAAACCCCATCTCTACTAAAAATACAAAAATTAGCTGGGCATGGTGGCACGTGCCTGTAGTCCCAGCTACTCTGGAGGCTGAGACAGGAGAATCGCTTGAACCCGGAAGGTAGAGGTTGCAGTGAGCC
>NW_012107808.1:5478026-5482568 GCF_000951045.1 Mandrillus leucophaeus | reverse complement strand
GCTCTTATAAATATTTGGTTAATTAGCTGTACTATCTAAAATAAATGCTTTGCTCTCGGTGTTTCTGGTGGTTAACAGTTTGGGAAGCAGTTTTATATGCATTAGCCAGTGGCTGAAATGTAATCAGTGCTGAATAAAAGTTGATTGAATTGAATTGAGTTTATCCAATTTGATTTTCACAATGGCCTATGAGGGGTTAGGTTTTTGTCGGAGGGAAAAGTTGCCCCTTAAAAATAAAACTCGGCCAGACGCTGTGGCTCACGCCTGTAATTCCAGCACTTCGGGAGGCAGAGGCAGGTAGATCACCTGAGGATAGGAGTTCGAGACCAGCCTGGCCAACATGGCAAAACCTCGTGTCTACTAAAAATACAAAAATTAGCTGGGCATGGTGGCATGCGCCTGTAATTTCAGCTACTCAGTAGGCTAAAGCACAAGAATCACTTGAACCTGGAAGGCAGAGTGTGTGGTGAGCCGAGATCGTGCCACTGCATTCCAGGCTGGGTGACAGAGCGAGAATCTGTCTCAAAAATAAATAAAATAAAATAAACAAAAATAAAAATAAAAGTCACATGCCCGTAGTGACTGAATTCAATCACTACAAAGGGTTATACAATCCAAGTTAGTTTCCTGCTCGTTTCATGCCCCCATTCACTTTCCAGAGGGGTCCATTGTCCACGCATCCACCCAGAAATTTCCCATCTACACAAACACATGCAAATATCTTTTTGCAAAAAAAAAAAAAAAAAAAAAAAAAACACTGTCTATCATCACCAGTTTTTGCATTTTTGTTTTAATTTAATAACATAAATTGGTGTGCTTTTTCTATAAAATCTGTCTCATTCATTTAGATGTCAGTATAAGATTCCATTATATAGAAGCGCCATAATTTATTTACCCAGCTTCTAGTTTACCGCCGTTACAAACCTTGCTACAGTGTCCTTGTTCATATTGCCACAGGATATCTGAAGAGCAAATTCCTAGAAGTGGAATTGCAGGTCTCAAATTACACGCACTTATGACGTTGATACACAAGGCAAAATTGCCACCAATGTAAACTCTGGTCAACGTAAACTCTGCCACCGACAGTGCTGACAGCCCTGTTCCACCACACCTGAGTCATCACTGCAGATGATCAAACTTGTTCATCTTTCTCGATATAATTGGTGAAAAATGGCATCTTCTTCCGATTTGCATTTATGAAGCAGTGAAATTGAGCTCCTTTTCATGTATTCACAATACAGTAGGTTGTGTTGTGTTGTGTTGTGTTGTTTCTAAGTGAGGCTAAGGTTCAGAGAAGAGAAGGAAATGTTTTAAATGTTATTGTCAGTAGCTGTAGAGCAGCCAGCTATGCTCATGTCAACCCCACGTTAGCAACTTATAAACATCCAAACGGAGGGGTCAACAAACATCACTAGCTTAATATTCAGGCCAGGATGCTTTCTACAAATTCATCCACCACCAGAGCTTCCAAGTGCGGGAGGAGATTGAGCCGACTCAACCACAACTGGACATGACACTTTCCTTTCTTTGCTGCACCTTCCTCCTTCCAAACAGAGCGGCCCCATTACCGGAGTGTTCGTTAACTTTTGTTAAAACACACTCTCTTTTGGTACAAAAGAGAAGTCCGGTGGCGGAATGGAACGTTGTGGTGTTGGAATCATTACGTCTTATCCCGACCTAGCAAAATGTGTCCCTTTTTGTTTTTCCTGCTTTTGATTTTCATGTTTTATTTCGTTTTTGCTCTGAACAGGTGATACATTCACATGGTTCAAACCTCAAAACAAGATAACCAGGTGAACTTTGAGAAGCCTGGTTACCAACCCGGACTTGATCAGCATCTCACCCCCCCACCCTTTGTAATTACTCTTCTCTTTATTGTCAGTAGTTTTTATTATGGAAATAATAGAGCTGGGTACAGTGGCGCTCACCCATAGCTAATCAGGAGACTGAGGTGGGAGGACTGCTTGAGCCCGGGAGGTCGAGGCTGCAGTGAGCCATGATCATACCACTGCACTCCAGCCTTGGCAACAGAGCAACACACTGTCTCGTAAAAAGAAAGAAGATAATAGGGGTTTTGAATTGATCTTCTAAATTTCAAAATATACAATAGTACATAGGCTTTTTCCAATGATCTTGCTCCACTCACCCCTACCCAGCAGGTATCTTCCTCCCTTCTGAGAAGCCCTGGAAGAGAGATCCCCAAGGTTCTGTCCATGACTAAGACCATGCAGCAAACGTGAGAGGGAGCCACAGTGCAGCTGCCATACACAAATCATGTTTTCACTGTCAACATCTCCCAGGGGGGACATTGCTATTTTGTGAGTGAGCACCTCATCCCCGGGAGCATTCAAAGAGATGCAGCCAGGCACAGTGTCGAGCTTTCCACAGGTGCCAGGAGAAAGGAGCACGAGGCTTCTTCCACTTCCAGAACTCCACATTAAAATGTATTTATTCATGTATTCAACACACATAGATAAACAAAGCTTCCTGTGTGCCTACCAACGTGCTAGAGAGTGCCTGCAGAGAGCTGCATCGAAAGCCCTGCCTGCATTCGGGGAGACGAGGCCAGGGCTGTCGTGCACAGGATTGCAGGTTTTTCAGTGCTCAGATTTCTAACTGCACGGGGAGTTCGTGAGCCAGACAGCTAGCCAGGTAGCAGACAGAGACACATGGAGACGGTCAGGAGTCAGTGGGACAGGGTGGTGGGGAACAGAACAGAACAGGAACGGCTCCTCCAGAAGCTGAATCCCAAGAGGCAGCCTCTCTGCACCGTGCTCCTCAGTGGCCTCCCTGCCTATCAGGCGTCACAATGGTGTGACTGATATGCTCTTACAATAGCTGGGAGTGGCACTGTGGGATCCTGGAGCTGTGACAACAAATGGGAAAGGAATCCAGAGGCCTGGGCACTGCCTCTAACTGTCTCAGCTGTGGACAGCCACCAGCCTCCCTTCCAGGGTCCTCCCTATTGGAACAACCAGAACACCTGGTCCCCTCTCACCTTGTGGAGGTGTCAAAAATACCCACGGGAGCCAGGCACGGTGGCTCACATCTGTAATGCCAGCACTTCGGGAGGCTGAGGCAGGCGAATCCCTTGAGTCAGGAGTTCAAGACCAGCCTGGCCAACATGGTGAAATCCCATCTCTACTAAAAATACAAAAATGAGCTGGGCGTGGTGGCGTATGCCTGTAATCCCAGCCACTCAGGAGGCTGAAGCAGCAGGATCACTTGAGACACACAGATGGAGGGGTGACCATGTGAGGACACGCCCACAAGAGGGCCATTTGCAAGCCAAGAAGAGAGGACTGGGGAGAAATCAACCCTGCAGACGCCTTAATCTTGGATTTCCAGACTCCAGAACCGTGAGAAAGTAGATTTGTTGTTTAAACTCCCTGGCCGTGTGGTATTTTGTTATCACAGTCCTAGAAAACTGATACCAACATTATTTATCCCTTTGGTGTTATTAATCTTTCTTCTTTTTTGAGCCATTTGTGGTTTCCTTCTCTATAAGAGTAGATTACAAGTCCTTACGAGAGGAAGCCATAGATCGCGTCTCCCACTCACAAGAGCAAACCCATACTTGCAAATTCGCACGTGTACATGCACACACTCTGTCTTGCCTCTCCATCCAATAATCTCCCAGTCAAGAAATGTTCCCCCAACCAACTGACGCATTGGTTATAGTCCGTGGATAAATCTTGATGTATGAGCAACCTGAAAATGAGAGAGCCCCTCTCCAACATAACAAGAGGGGCTCCCATGTCCGCTGACCTGTGCAGTTAAACAACCTTGATAGGCGTTTCCTTTTCCTCCTCCCTGCCTACTTCCGGTGTGCTCTCCCATCCCAGGTGATCCTCACGCCTCCCCAAGTCATTGCATACTTGCCTAAAATATCCACAGTCATGCATCTAGGGGAAGAGGATAAACCTTCCCTTCCTCTTCAATAAATAATGATGCGGACATGATTCTAAAAGCACATTCATCCCATCCACCAGAATGGGTCCATAGGGAGCATGAGGGACGCATCTACTTTCTGGCGGCTCTGTGTGCATTGTCTGGCCCATGGTGGCTGAGCAGGACCTGAGCTGGCTGAGGGCTGCCCTGCAGCAAGGAAGGGTTCTCCAACAACCCCAGAATGTGCCCATTAACTCAGTCTTCCTCACTGGAAAACACTTCAGCTGCCAAGTGCTCAGAAGTATCACCAGGGACTTGGAAGCCATTTTAGTTCACTGCTAAAATCTGGTCTTTTCTGAAGGCAGAGGCTGTCCTGGAACTGAGGATGACAGCTCAGTCACCAGGAAATCTACCCACCAAATACGGGGCACCATGGTGTGACAGCTTGTTCTCCTTATCAGCTTTCCAAAGATAGCATTAAGTCTAATGCATAGAAGCTATAATAGAAGCTTTTTTTTTTTTTCTTTGAGACGGAGTCTCGCTCTGTCGCCCAGGCTGGAGTGCAGTGGCCGGATCCCAGCTCACTGCAAGCTCCGCCTCCCGGGTTCACGCCATTCTCCTGCCTCAGCCTCCCGAGTAGCTGGGACTACA
>NW_012107808.1:5471725-5473651 GCF_000951045.1 Mandrillus leucophaeus | reverse complement strand
GCCACCGCACCTGGCCAAGTTAAGTCACTTTTGTGTGGATGCTGCAGAGCCAGGATTCAAACCCCAATTATGTCTGACGCCACAGTTAGTCCAGGTCTTGGGGAAGGTGTTGAGACGATGGTATGTAGCTGTCTCACCTGGCTGAGTAGCCACAAGCAACAAACCAAAGGGCACCCAGAGGGGAGAACACTGTGGCTCTCAGTGGCTGCCTCAGGAGAAACAGCAGCAGCTACACCTGCAGGTGGGGGGTGGGGAAACAGGCTGCAGTGGGAAAGCCAGTGGGGGAGATGGGGGGGATGCAACTTCCCTCATCCATTTAGAACTGAAATGTCCCAGTCACTAGTGCCACCAGCTCCCACTGTGGCCAGACCACCTGACATGCAACAGGGGCTTGAAACCCCGTCACCTTCCTGAGGAAGCAGAAGCATGACAGGGTTTGGGGATCTGTGAAAGTCTGGGTTTTCTGGGGGCCTTTTTCATTTTGTTTTAGGATCCTTTTTAAAATTTTATTATTATTCAACCCACTCAGAAATGCCTGAACTTTCTGCTTCCAAGTTGGCTGGAAATCACCTCACAGGGACGTTGCTAAGTGAAAATTAAAGTTCTTGACATTTGAGATGTCATCCTGCTCAGACACGAAAGAAAAGGTCACCAGTGTGAAGGGTAACCCGTGAGCGGTGAGGTTCCCACAGCAACACCCAAGTAACACCGGATACCTCTGAGATCGCTGCCATCAAGCCACAGCCCCTGGAAGCTCCCAAACAGGGGGCCTCCCCCTTGGCTGGAAGAGTGAGAGAAGATTCTGGGCTCCATGAGAGGGCTGGCAGCTGTAGAGGCTGCCTGGCCTGGGATGCTCCGTTCCCCCTCGGGATGTCCAGCTGGGCTGGACCGGCCTCTTCCAAAAGTGGAACTCACATTTGACCCCTGGGGGAGGCCACGGTAGATCTGGGGGAGCCAAAGAGGTCCCCAAGCCAGTCCAGGAGCCAGGACATGGGCCTGGAGCCAGGAGACAGAGCAGTGGATTCAAAGCCAAAGGGGCTGGGTTAATTCGCTTTCTTCTCACAACAGCCATCTGAAGCAAGGACTGCTGTGATTCATGGTAGGGGAGAAGCTAGAGCCTTGGGGTGGCCAGTGGGACCAAAACAAAGGGTGACGGCCAGGCACGAGCACTGCCAGAGGTGGCCTGCACCAGCCTCACAGGGCAGCAAAGGGGGTCCGGGTCAGGTCATGCCTCAGGAGCCAGAACAGTTCATGTCAAACCAAGACAAGGTATGAACTAGGTCAAGACAACTCACCTTCAAATCTGAAAACAGCCCTACGTTGGGGACAGGTTTGCAGCAAACCTAAAACCTGAAATTTGAGAGGTCAAACGCATTGCCAGTCTACACACATTTGCTTTAAAGTGAGAAAAAATGAGGTCTGGGAGCACATCTGGAGCTTCACGTCGGCTGTGCAAGTGGCATAATTCAAAACGGGACTTCGTGTTTGAGCCCAAGGCCCCCTCAGCTCCCTGGTCACCTCCCCAACCAGGGGCAGAGCAGATGAACTCCAGGCAGCCAAGGGGGTACCACTCCAGCTTCTTCCCCTCCCTCCTCCCAGGCCCGCAGGGAAGAAGACCTTTCACCCATGTGGGGGCCCACTCCTCCCCTGCAGCTCTGCGTCTTAGAAAGACACCAGGTAGGATATAACCTGTGGCCAGGTCGGCAGCACAGGCACCCCATCTTCCTGTCCCAACGGCACAGAATGGCTGCTGGGTCCTTCTTCCACTCCACAAAGCAGCTGGATCTCCTTCGGCAGTGGCCCTCAGACCATGGCTGTCCCCTCAGTCTCCAACTTATTCTCTCCCTCCAGCCATCCTCCAACAGCCTCCTAGCTGGCTCGCAGTGACATGCGGCATGAGCTACCAGCCCTCCATATCAGGGACCC
>NW_012107808.1:5456417-5466459 GCF_000951045.1 Mandrillus leucophaeus | reverse complement strand
GGCCTCATTTTTATTTTTATAATGTTATTTTATTGAAAAAACAAAAGCCATGAGATTAAACTAAGAATCCAAGTCCAAAATCATCCTCAAGTCCATCCCGTAAGAAGAGTTCATGTTTCTCTTTATCTGAATTATTCTTGCCCATTTGCAGACGTAGTTTTCACAAAAAATAGTTTTTAAATCAAGTAAATAACAAGTAGTTTGTTTTTTCTTTCTGAGAAATGTGATTTACCCGGAAGTACACGAGGGTAATAACCTGAAAATGAGCGAAAAGCACCCAGAGCGTGAGTCATGGGCTGTGGTCCGGCAGCCAGGTCCAAGGAGGGGGGCACCGGACACGCACGCTGGACGCTGCGGCCAGACCCAGACACGGCAGTGAGCTCCCGTCACGGAGCAGCACTTTCCATTCCAGAAGGCGCTTCTGCACACACACTCACTCGATTCCACACTCACTCTCAGTCTGTAAGTGTGCTGCCTCTTGGGGGAAAATCCACCTGTTCACATCTGAATATTTCCCTCTGGGGTGCTCCTTCTCTCCTGATCCCAGTGTGCTACAAGCAGGCCTTTCAGCCAGCAAGCCGACTCAAGAGGGCAAAAGATTCACTTAATCCCTTCCCAGACAAGTTGTTCCAAAATATTCTTTTCAAACAAATCTTAACAGCAGGAAAACCTCCCAGGGACAGAGGGCCCAGCGCTCATCTCTTTGCAGCTTCCTCTGTGCCCACTGTGGGGTGCGGGGGGCTGAATTCTCCGTGAGCAGCTCCCCCGAGGGTCCCCACCCTGCCGCTCAGGTCCTCTGCTGTAGGCAGTGAGGATGCTGCACTGAACCCGCTTCCCGCTCTTTCTGCTCCCCCTCAGGCTGGGACAGAGACCCTGTCCACCTCCGGGCTCCTGACATCTGGGAAACCCGTGCTCCAGGCCCCACTTCCAAATGCTCGTCCAGCCTATGGGTTGACCAGCAGCCACTCATGTCCTCTGCTAGCCAGTCTTCAGCTTGCCCCACCTCCACCCCATGGCCCCTGAGCAGAAGCAGCAGCCCGGGTCCTCTGAGCCAGGAAGGAAGGGCAGAGAGCTGAGGACAGCCTCCCTAACCGAGTTCTGTATCCTGCCGCCAGTGCCAGGGTGCCATGGACCAAGTCAGAGCATGAGAAACGAGCCGCCAAAGAAAGCAAGCAGCCACATGGCAGCTTAAACGCTCATGCGTTCCAGAACGTTCTCCAGGAACTTTCTCATTCATCCCTCCACCCTTTTCTTCTTTTCCAAATAATGCTGGTGCAGGGCCAGACACACACACGTGCCACGCGCACGCACTAGACCCCCTACAGGCTCAGACACACACCTGCGCACACACTGCGTGTTGCTCTCTGCTGACATCTGAGCGAGGCAGGTTCACACGCAGCCAGCGACCTCCCACACCCACCCGTCGCAAAACCTTCTCCCCTCTCTCGCTTTCAACAGCCCCTTCGTTCACCTACGTTGGACCTGTGGCCAGAGCTGCAGTATTCAGGAGAGAAAAGGAATCAAATGCTTGATTTTATCAGAGGAGGCACAGAACAGCTGCTTGCCCCAAGATCAGACGCCAAGCCGTGGCCATACCTGTTCTGCCCAGTGGACTCTGGCACCCACCAATGTGGGCATTTCCCATGTGGCCAACATCCTTTTTGCTTCTTTCCTTCTTTTCCTTGCCCACTCAGACGACATGGATGCTCTGGCTGCACAGTCACTAGTCAGCTAGGAAGTGACCTCGGTATCTTGCGACCTGGCTGCCCGGGCTAAAGATGGGCCCTCAGAATGGAACCCTGGAACCCGGTGGGGCAGAAACTGCCTGGGAACCCACCAGGGGTTCCTGTTTCCTGGGCCAATGTGTGACCAGAGGAAGGCGAGTGTGTATGAACATGCAGACCGTTTGTGTGTGTGTGCACTTAGGGGTGTGTGTGAGGGCATGTGTGCTATGGAGTGTGTGTGTCTGTGTGTGTGTGTGGTATATGTATGCGGTGTGGGGAGGGCATGAATGAATGTGGTGTATATCGTGTGTGTGTGGTGTGGTGTTAGTGTATATGTGTGATGTGTGTGTGTGATGCGTGTGGTGTGGTGTATGTGTGTGGTGTGTATGTGTAGTGTGTGGTGTGGTGTGTGTGTATATGTGTAGTGTTTGTGTGGTGTGTGTGTGGCAGGTGTGTGGTGTGGTGTGTGTATATGTGTAGTGTCTGTGTGGTGTGTGTGTGGCAGGTGTGTGGTGTGTGTGTGTGGTGTGTGTGACAGGTATATGTGGTATATGTGTATATGTGTGGTGTTTGTGCAGTGTCAGTGTATATGTGTGATGTTTATGTGCGGTGTGTGTGTTGTGTGGTGTGTGTGTGGCAGGTGTGTGGTGTGGTGTGTGTGGTGTGGTGTCTGTGTTTCTGTGTGTGGTGTGTGTGGCAGGTATATGTGGTATGTGTGTATATGTGTGGTGTTTGTGCAGTATCAGTGTGTATGTGTGATGTTTATGTGCGGTGTGTGTGTTGTGTGGTGTGTGTGTATATGTGTGGTAGGCGTAGGTGATATATGTGTGTGATGTGGTGCATGTGTGGTCTGGTGTGTGTATACATGTGTGGTGTGGGTGTATGTGGGCTGTGTGTTGTGTGTGTGTGATGTGTGTGTGGTTAGGTGTGTGTGATGTGATGTGTGTGTGATGTGGTGTGTGTATATGTGTGGCGTGTATATGTGGTGTGGTGTGTGGTGTGTCTGTGGTTAGGTGTATGTACTGTGTATGTGTAGTATGGTATATGTGTATGTGTAGGTGGTATGTGGGGTGTGTGGTATGTAATGTGTGCTGTGGTGTGTGTATATATGTGTGGTGTGTCGTGCATGCATGGGGTGTGTGTGGTTGGTGTATGTAATGTGTGGTGTAGTGTGTGTGTATATGTGTGGTGTGTGGTGTGTGGGGGGGGTGTATGTGGTAGGTGTATGTAATGTGGGTGTGGTGTGTGTATATATGTGGTGTGTATGTGTGGGGTGTGGGGTGTGTGTGGTAGGTATATGTAATGTGTGGTGTGGTGTGTGTGTGTATGTGTGGTGTGTGTGCACTCATGCACACTTACACGGTGTGTCTGTGTGAGCATGTTGGCCCTGCGTGACTCTTTGTATGTGTGTGCTCTGTGTGTGTGTGTGTGTGTGTGTGTGAGCCTGCTACCATTGTGCCTGTGATATGATGAGGAAGCCTGCAGAGAGCAGGACTGGGGTGTGGATTCCAAGTCATGGCCGGTGCACAGCAGGTCGGGGACCAGGGAAACCCCTCTCCTGAGCCTGTGCCCTCTCGAGCACAGGGGCAGGTTCACAAGGACCAGAGGGATCTGCCTCCCACCCCTACTGCCCCATCCGCCTGAGAAAGGCAGAGCTGAAGTGAGATGAGTTGGGTTAGGGTTCCACGGAAAACCAGCTAAGTCCCAGTGACCACAGGCCAACCAAGGCTGAAAGCAATTAGCTGATTAGAGAGGGGCAGAGGGCAAATCCAGTTCTACAACCAAGGACCATGAATGCAGAACTGTCCGTGGATCCCATGGGGGTGGGGCAGGGGCATGGAAATGCCCTAGCTCAGGACACAGAGAAGCCAGGTCAGAGCCCAGCTGGACTCTCAGGAGCTACGTGACCCCGGGCTGGTCGCCCACCCTCTCTTGGCCTCAGTCCACTCACACACTCAGATGCTATTCTAACAAGCGCTCCCTGGACAGCAGTCAAGTCCACAGAGGGGCTCTACAACCCGTGACATACTACTCAATTGCTAGTTTCCAAAAAGTACCTGGGGGCTCATCCAAAATATGGGAAAGGCAGGTCCCAGCAGAGACAGAGGCCGGGAGAGTGAGGCCGCCAGGTATCACCAAGGGCCACACGAACCGGGGAGGAGTGACAGAAGCAGGAGAGAAAGCTGGGGGACAAGGCCCAGCAGAGGGCCCTTAGGCTAAAGGAGGCCATTAAACAGAGCAGGAGATGGGACAGTCAGCACTGGGACGAGACACGAGGGCTCACTTGGAGACAGTGAGACCCGATAGGAGGACACCACATAGGAGTCCTGTTGCATCAATGTGAGTCACTATAGGAGGATTATGAAACATATGATGAGTGTACAATATCGCCTGGGCGCTGGGGCTCATATCTGTAATCCCAGCAGTTTAGGAGGCCGAGGCTGGTGGATCACTTGAGGCCAGGAGTTTGAGACCAGCCTGACCAACATGGTGAAACCCTATCTCTACTAAAAATACAAAAATTAGCTGGGCGTGGTGGCACACGCCTGTAGTCCCAGCTACTTGGGAGGCTGAAGCATGAGAATCGCTTGAACCCGGGAGTCAGAAGTTGCAGTGAGCTGAGATCGTGCCACTGCACTCCTGCCTGGGTGACAGAGTGAGACAATGTCTCAAAAAAAAAGGAAAAAAAAGAGTATGCAATATACAGGGAGTATGAAATATACGATGAGTATGCACCATATGATGATTACACAATATACAGCGAGTATGCAGTATATGGTGAGCATGCAATATACAATGAGCATGCAACATATGATGAATATGCCACACATGACTATGCAACGTGATGAATATGCAACATATAAACATATACAATGAGTCTTCAATTATGATGGATGCAACATAAGATAAATATGCAACATGTAAATATATGAGTCTGCAATATACAATATACAAGGAATATGCAATATGCAATATATGATAAATATACAATAGATAAGTATACAACAGATGATTAGGATACAACATATAATAGACTAAGTGCAATGAATATACAACACACAATGTATATGCAACATACGATGAGAATACAACATGCAATGACTCTACAATACATAAGATGAAATCCATGACGAATATACAATATACAACGAATATACAATACACAGTGCAGGCCCGAGCCCAGGCAGTGGGAGCGGAAGCAGAGGAGAGGCTGGAAAGGTCACTGGGGAGACATAACCAGGGCTGGGCTGCAGGAGGATGTCAGGCTTAAGTGAGGGCGACTGGAAGCAGGACTCTCTGCTCTCTAGTTTGGGAGACAGCCAGGGCTGTGGCGCCATCTCCAAGACGAGGAAGAGGTGACCTCTCAGAACAATTAAACCCTTCTGGAAATGTTTCTACCACTTCCTGGAAGCCTTCCGAGGATCCCACCTCAGTCTTCCGGCCAGCGCTCCATCACTGGGGCTAGAGGAGGATCTGGGGAGGCCTCTCCTGCATACAGGTCAGCTGGTTTGTAGGAAACATCCTGCCCATGTCCCCTCCAGAGGATTAGCCAGAAAAGGGGATGTCTGCTGCCCCCTCGGGGACGCTGGGGCAGGTTGGTGGGGAGGGTTGGGTTCAGAGGACCAAAAATGGGCCACAGGTGCTCCCAGAGGCCACCACGTGGGAGAAGCCAGACCCAAGTCCACTGGGGCAGGGGGAGGGCCTGGGAACAAACAGACACAAAGTCCAGAAGTCAAAGGCAAGGGCACAGGTAGGAGGAGCCCAGGGTCTGAACCCCAGTGAGAAAGCCGGGCAGTCAGAGACAGAAGGGTCTGCAGCAGGCCCACCACGCCTGTCCCTTCCCAGGGAGATGTCACACAGATGGGCGGGACTTGTTCCTGGTGCCCCAGGTGGAAAGCTCCAGTCAGGGCTGCAGGAATCCCATCCGGGCGTGACTTCAGCACTGCAGCCCCTCGGCCCAGCACTCTCCACAGGGCCTCCCGCACACCCTCTGAACGGAAGCCCAGGATGGGGGCCCTTCCACAGCCAGGCCCAGCATCAGCAGCCTGAGAGAATGCTGTGTGCCCCCAGCAAGTGGGGAGCTGCCCCTGGCTTTGAATAACTCGCCCCAAAGCCCCTTGCTTTCTCACAGGAGTACCCCCGCCTAGTTGCGCCCGGTTTTACCTCCACAGTTCTCCAAGCCCTCCAAACTCGGACCCTCCCACCAAACACAGCGGCGGTGGTGAGAGGGCTGGGGTCCCGCTCTTCCGAGGAATAGAGGGCAAACACCCCCCGGGCCATGCCTGCCTAAGTTCGGCTTCACTGGAAACGACACAACATTCGAGGCCCCCAAGGTGCTCTGACGCAGTGGCTTCTTGATAAAGGTCTTGGAGAGAGGGTCCCCAGAGCCAAGGGTTCCCCCTCTGAGGCAGGCTGGGCCCATCCCACACTGGGCTCAGAATCTTCCTCCAGACAGTGCTGCCGAGCCTCGAACCCAGGCAGCCGAAGTCGTTACGTGAGAACCGTGGGCCTGGGCCCAGTGTCCGCTCTGGGAAAATCCACAGAGCCATGGCCGTGGTGATGGGCAACCACCCACAGCCACCGCAGGGACGGGAGGGGAGCAGTTATGGGCTGGTTATAACTTATGGTCACAGAAAATAAAATGGGGAGATGTCCAGCTCTGGGTGGAAAAGCCCCATCTTTTTAAACCTGGAAACTATGCCATATCTCCACGTGTATATTAAAGATTTCCCAATTCGGAAGTCACTGAACACCAGTCCCTCTAACAGAGCCTCAGGTGGATAGTCTGTTTTCTTGAAGATCAGTTTTAAAACTTAGCTGTCTGGGGGAAAGGAAAGGATAAACATGAAATCCGCAGAAAGACAAAGATCATCCTTCGACGCAAACTTAAAAATTACAAAATAGAAGTAAAATAGGAATAACTTTTCCCTCCCTTCATTCAACCACCATTCACCTGAAATCCTTGCCGAAACACTTCAAAGTGTGTGTGGGACTGGAGGCAAGCTGCCCAGATGCGGGACCCTCATGCACTGTGAAGGGAGTGCAAATTGCTACAGTCCCTTCCAGAAGCGACAGGACAATATATATATTCTCTAAATATTCTAGCCATTTCACTCCCAAATCCCTCTGCTGGAACCTGCCCTAAGGAAGCAATTCAAAAGATCAAAATTGTACGCACAAAACATGTTCACTGTGGTATTCCCTATAAATTAAAAGTCAAATACTACAGCCGTAAAAAGGAACGAGGTCATGTCCTTTGCAGGGACATGGGTAAAACTGGAAGCCATCATCCTTAACAAACTAACACAGGAACAGAAAACCAAACACTGCATGTTCTCACTCATAAGTGGGAGTTGAGCAATGAGAACACATGGACACAGACAGGGGAACAACACACACAGAGGGTGTGGGGAGTCGGGGGAGAGAGAGCATCAGGATAAATAGCTAATGCATGCAGGGCTTAAAACCTAGATGAAGGGTTGATAGGTGTAGCAAACCACCATGGTACATGTTTAGCTATGTAACAAACCTACACATTCTGCACGTGTATCCCAGAACTTAAAGTAACAATAAATAAAGTCCAATGCAACTTAAGTATTTAACATTTGGGTATCATAAGTAAATTATCTTGCATCAAATCAATATAATATTATGCAGTATTTAAAATTGTAATTATGCTAACTATAGTAACAAAGAAAATAACTTACAGAAAATATCTGAATATTGGACAAGGTCAAGAAGGCACTCACCCAAAACGAAAGACATTTATTTACCTTTGTATCTAACTGTCCTTCACTTTATTCCAGAAAATTCTCAGAGAACACTTGTACATTTGCTTTACTAGGATGCTGGAAATGGGGTTTATTCTTTTAAAAACATTTTTGACAATTTATTCTGAGAAAATTATCATGCACTCATTGCTGTACTGCTACTGTTTTCTGAATGGGAATAGCATAAATGTCCAACAATAAGGGATTTAAAAAATAATAGATATCCAAACAATGGGATATTGTGCTATCAGTTAAAGTTATGATGTAGGAGAATAATTATATCAGAAAATGTTTCTGATATATTAAATGAAGTAAATTACAAAATTGATTTTAAAGATTAGTTCCTGTTTTGTAAAAGGGGTGGCTCACGCCTGTAATCCCAGCACTTTGGGAGGCCAAGGCAGGCGGATCACAAGGTCAAGAGATCGAGGCATCCTGGCTAACACTGTGAAACCCCGTCTCTACTAAAAAATACAAAAGAAAATCAGCCAGGCGAGGTGGCAGGCGCCTGTAGTCCCAGCTACTCGGGAGGCTGAGGCAGGAGAATGCCGTGAACCTGAGAGGCGGAGCTTGCAGTGAGCCGAGATCACACCACTGCACTCCAGCCTGGGCGACAGAGTGAGACTTCGTCTCAAAAAAAAAAAAAAAAAGGTGTATCTTTTTCTTTAATTTTAATTTCTTAATATTTTTCTTTTTTACAATAAAAGTTATTTCAAAATGAAAAAAGTGTTCCCAGAACTGAGCCAGATAATTTAAGAATAAAAATATCCAAGGGTTAAGAGAGAAAACTATAAAATTTTTGAAAGAAAACATAGCTGTAAATCT
Organism: Mandrillus leucophaeus; assembly: GCF_000951045.1. NCBI lineage: Eukaryota > Metazoa > Chordata > Mammalia > Primates > Cercopithecidae > Mandrillus > Mandrillus leucophaeus. The sequence continues at coordinate 5,458,139 of NW_012107808.1, read as the reverse complement.
TTATAACCTTGGATTAGGAAACAACAGACATGTGACAACTAAAGAAAAAATATTAAATAGACTGGACTTTGTCAAAATTTAAAACTTTTGTTTAACAAAGAATACCATAAAGAGAAAAGACAGCCCACAGAATGGAAGAAAATTTTTTCGAATCATATTTCTGATAAGGGTCTAATATCCCGAATCTATAAAGAACTCTTACAATTCAGCAACAAAAAGACAACAAATCCAATTCAAAAATGGGCAAAGGATTTGGATAGACATGGCTCCAAAGCTGTACAAGCAGTCAGTAAATGCGTGAATAAATGCCCACCATCATTAGTTATTAAAGGAATATAAAGCAAAAACCACAAGGAGATACCCCTTTACACCATTAGGATGACTGAAATTTAAAAAGATATGGTCTATCTTGTTATTGTCTAACAAGTTCAGTCAAGAAAGATGTGGAGAAACTAGATCCCTCCTTCTTTTCTAGTGAGAATGGAGAATGATGCAGCTGCTTACCAAACCAGTTTGGCAGTTCCTCAAAAAGTTAAACATAATGTTACCATTTGACCCAGCAATTCCACTGCTAGGTATGTACCCAAGAGAACTGAAAACATATGTCCTCACAAAAATTTGTACAAGAATGTTTATGACAGCATGATGCATAATAGTCAAAAAGGGAAGGAGGGCTGGGCGTGGTGGCTCACGCCTATAATCCCAGCATTTTGGGAGGCCAAGGCGGGTGGATCACTTGAGGTCAGGAGTTGGAGACCAGCCTGGCCAACATGGTGAACCCCCACCTCTACTAAAAATACAAAAATTAGCTGGGCATGGTGGTGGCCACCTGTAATCCCAGATGCTTGGGAGGCTGAAGCAGGAGAATCACTTGAACCTGGGAGGCAGAGGTTGCAGTGAACCAAGATGGCACCCCTGCACTCCAACCTGGGGAACAGAGTGAGACTCTAAAAATAAATAAAACTAAAAAAGGGAAGCAACCCAAAAGTCCACGAACTGATGAATTAGTAAATAAAACATGGTATATCCATATCTATACAATGGAATATTATTTGCCAATAAAAAGAAAGAATAATTAACGCATGCTACAACATAAACAAACCATGGAAACATTATGCTCAGTGCAAGAAGCCAGACATGAAAGGTGTGCATTATATTATTTCATTTATAGGAAATATGGCAAATCCATAAAGACAGAAAGTAGATGATGAGTGGTTGCCAGAGGCTGGGGGAAGTGGGAATGGGAAGGGAATGCTAATGGCTGCCGGGTTTCTTTTGGAGGCAGTAAAAATGTCCTCGAGTTAGATAGTGGTGATGACTGCACACCTTTGAGAAGATACTAAAAACCACTGTGTTGTACTCTTTAAAGGGGTGAATTTTATGACATGTGAATCATATCCCAATTTTTAAATTACAGTAAATATATACAGTAATGCACCATATAACAGTATTTCAGTCAATGTCAGACCACATGTACCATGGCTGTCCAACGAGTTATAATGAAGCTGAAAAGTTCCTATCTCCTGGTGATGTTGTAGCTGTCATCATGGCATTAACCCAACACATTACTCGCGTGTTTAATGTAAACAAACCTACTGCGCTACCAGTTGTATAAAAATCCAGCACATCGAATTATGAATAGTACATACTTGATAATGACAATAAATGACTATTAGATAGTATAGTATGTTATACTAATTTATGTACTTACTATATGTTTTA
>NW_012107808.1:5451468-5452322 GCF_000951045.1 Mandrillus leucophaeus | reverse complement strand
TGGCCCTGTGTCCTGGTCTGAGAGTGGACAGCGGCGGAGTGATCAAATGACTCAGGTTGGAAGCTGCAGGAAAAAACCCGCTGAGTGAGCAGTATGGCCAAGGCAGTGGGTAAAGTTAGAGTGCACTCAGAGCAGAGGCTGTGCACACTTACCCATCCATCATTTATTATTTGTTAATTCAACCACCACTCACTGAGAACTTCATCTGGGCCAGGCACCAGGGGAACTAAAATGAATACAAGGTGGCTTTGGTGTTTGAAGCTCACAGATGACTGGAAAACAGAATGCTGGTGCATCTACAAGGAGGCGATCCTCTTGCAGATATTGTTTCATTGACTTTTATCATCACTTTGAGGTCAATGTTATAATCTTAATTTTACATCAAGAGCTTGTTGAGAAGCACTTGAGGTTGAATAATTTAAGTCTCTGTCTTAGTCAGCCTGGGCTGCCATCACGAAATATCACAGCCTGGGTGCCTTGAACACCACAAATTGATTTCCTCTCAGTTCCAGTGCCAGCAAATTCAGTGTCTGGTGAGGGCTCTCTTCCTGGCTTGCAGACGCTGCTTTCTTACTGTATCTTCACGTGGCAGAGAGAAAGAACAAAATCTCTCTCTCCCTCTTTTTATAAGGCCACCAATCCCATTGGATTAGGATCTCTCCCCTGTGATTTCATTTGACTCCAATTACCTCCCAGAAACCCATCTCCAAATATCATCACATTTGGAGTTAGGACATCAACATAGAAAGCTGGGGGCGGGGGCACAATTCAATCCCTAACAGTCTCAGAACAAGATTTAAAACTGGATGCATCTGCTTCCAAAGCTGGTGTCCTCTCTACTCTACTCTACTCTA
>NW_012107808.1:5446311-5448903 GCF_000951045.1 Mandrillus leucophaeus | reverse complement strand
TTTTTTTATAAATTCAACATAGCCAAAGTGTACAGCGTTTACAAGGTCTACAGGAGTGTACACTAATGTCTAAGCCTTCACACTCACTCACCACTCACTCACTCACCCACCCAGAGCAACTTCCAGTCCTGCAGGCTCCATTCATGGTAAGTGTCCTAGACAGGTGTACCACGTTTTCATCATTTATGCCATATTTTTACTGTACCTTTTCTATATTTATATAAAAACACTTATTCATACCATTGTGTTACACTTGCCTACAGTATTCAGCACAGTGACATGCCGTTCAGGTTTGAAGCCAAGGAGCAACGGGCTACACCACATAGCCGAGGTGTGTAGTGGGCTCTGCCATAGCTGTGTGTGAGGGCTCTGGGACGGCCTCACAATGACATCGCCTAATCATGCGTTTCTGAGAATGGATCCCCATCGTTAAGTGATGCTGACTGTACTTACGAGTACATTGTGATGAGTCATTATATGCAGGTCATTTTAAACCCAAACAGTGATTTACAGGGACTCTATCTCCTAGAACTTTTGAACTCCCTACTGACAGTCACAAGAAAAACATTAAGATGAACATAGAGAACAAGTCGACTGCTTTCTCCTTGCATTTTATAACCAAAGGCGATGTTCACAGGGGGATTTCAGATACTGTGTTGATTTAGGGAGAAAATCACATTGCTCGAAAAATTCAAATCAAAATATAGGTTCAAATACTCTACTACCTAATCAGAGATTTCTATTTACACCCAAATAGGAATGATCAAACCTGAATTTTTATTATTATTCATCATAAACCTAAAATCCTGGCTTGAGTAACTCGTAGGCACAAAGTGTGGCAGCTACAGCCGCCCATACATCCCGCCAGTCACTAAAGCAGGCAGGGTTCTTCGGGCACACGCCGTTTCCTCTCTGCCCCTCTTTGTACCAAAGATCACTGTGTCCAAGAAAAAGTCCAGAATTCTCAGGAGGCCTAAAACTGTGCTGTGGACAGAAAATCAACTTTCTGATACCCTGAAGCTACTACATGTTTGCTCTTGGTTCAAACTGTGCTCTGAAACCTCCCCCAAAAAGCCTCCACTGGGCCTGGGCCCCAGAGAAGGTGATAACATGTGGAGGACTGAGGCTTCTTCAGATGACGGGAACAGAGCCTGTGCAGGTGAACAAGATGTGCTTCTCCCTAAGGCGCTGGGTTCTAACTCACTTTCCCTTCAGTTTAACCCACAATGAGTCCCAGGAGTGAAGTCCTCGCTCCAGTCATCTCAACACCAAGATGACAGGGGGAAGATCAGAGGTGGGAGAGAAAAAGTCAGGAGAACCCCTGTCCAAGAAGTGCCCTTGGTAGAGGGTCCTGCAGCCCCCTGGACCGCTGCAGCACGACAGCAGCTCAGCGCCCCACAGGCAGCTCTAAGGGCCTGTGTTCGCTCTCGGGATGGGCTGAAATTCATTGCACTTTGCACATAGGTCCAAGCTTTATGCTACTAAGCAGGATGCAGACCAAACCTGCCTCGAGTTCACATGAAAGTCCCTCAGATTCATGAATACATCAACCCTGTCTAAGCCATTGCTTCAAGGACACCGAGAACAGATGAAACCAGGGAATAAAGATTAAAAGACACCAAATTCCAACTTTTATCTTCATCTCCAAGCCTGTGTCACTTAGGCCCAGACAGTTACATTCTCTGTCGCCCACAAACAAAATCCTGAATACCACGTCCTCCCCAGGATTATGATGAGAAATGCTTTAAGGGAATCCCCGTAAAGCACAAAGCAAATCTATTTTATTTTAAGAGAGAAATTCCTTGCTGGGTGAGTCCAGGTTTTTGAGCCTCACGGCGACAAAGGCACATGGCAATTGCTTTCTCCACGTTTCTCCTCCCACCTTGCAGATGCCAAGCGTGGGATCCTCTCTCTCCCTGTTTAGTCCTTCCACGTGTTTCCCGAGGAAGGACCTGCTCAAGCCCCACCAGCAATTGCACCTTGCACAGGAATCATCCACAAAGGGCTTTGAGAAGGGACTCGGGAGGCAATGATGAACACAGCACGGGGCTGAGCCTCACCTCAGACACCCTCACAGGGACCTCCAGCAAGTTCCTTCTCCCAGTGGGCCTCAGTGTCCTCACCTGTGAAAGGAAAAGGCTGGAACCCATGATCGCTGAGGTCCCATCTGTCCTGATCTCTTCTGCCCAGCTCTGCCTGCTGTTTGCGAACTCCTCAATCAGGTCTTAGAAGTGCTGAATACTTTAAATGGTAAATCATCTTGATTGCTATAAAAAATGGGTTTGACCGAGCTGAAGCTCATTACTGGTCCATGAGGAATTGCCTGGACAAATGAACAGTGGTACAGCAGCTTTGTGCAGTTAGCAAGACGTTCTTTTCCTTTATCTCCTGTAAAGGAAAAAAAAATGCCATCATAAATTAAACTCCTCTGACTCTGCTGGCCACAAACCACTCATTCCACTGCGAACTGCTTGTTGAAACTATGAGGTCGTGTAATTCTGGAGGGAAACTGAGGACACAGCAGGCTACAGAGAAGGCCCCACATCTTGGCCAAACCCATTTTTTATAGCAATCAAGATGATTTACCATTTA
>NW_012107808.1:5442294-5445241 GCF_000951045.1 Mandrillus leucophaeus | reverse complement strand
GAAAGCTGGGGGCGGGGGCACAATTCAATCCCTAACAGTCTCAGAACAAGATTTAAAACTGGATGCATCTGCTTCCAAAGCTGGTGTCCTCTCTACTCTACTCTACTCTACTCTATTCTACTCTACTCTACTCGCTACTCATCACCTTCTCCGCCCTTACCACTTGCAGGTTATAGGCCCCTTGAGAACAATTTGGGGGGACATTCTCGGCCCCCAGCCTTGTCCTGGGTATCACCAGCTCTTTTGGCAGTGCCAATGTTTCAGGATCGGTGGGCACCCCCTTCTCACCTGTTGATGAGGTTGAAGTCCTACATTAATTTTAATGATTTTGCCATATTTATCTCCAATTGTTACCATTTAAGCAAGAGCCTTAAACAGGTGTTCCAAGGTCACATGCATTTTGAAGTTTGTTTCCCTGCCCTTTGTCCTGGGAAGATATCCACCTCTGTGGGGAAGATCAAAGTGCAAATTCCTGACTGCCTCTCCTCGTGACAAAAACCACATGCAAAATGCCATGCTGATAGGACAAGTGTGGTATGCAGCTGGAGAGGCAAGTCGGCTGAAAAAGGAGATGCCTCTCCTCCCCCTTCAAGGCCCAGCCTAAAGCCATAAAGATCTTAGGTGCTTTAACTAAGATTAAGAAAATTCCAGGCGGAAACCACCAGTTGACTTCTTTGGACTTTCTCTTGGCTAACTCCACATAAACCAAAGTTCTATGCCCTGTAGAATTCCAACTATGGATGTTCTCAATCAGTCTACTATTTCCCATGACAGGAGCAGGTCTTGGTCCTTTGCAGGCATTGAAAATAGGCCAAACCGAGCCTCAAATAATTTGGCTTGGCCTCATGGGGCTGCAATCCATCTCAGTTTTTAATGCATGTTTGTCTTCAGCAGATTGTGCACGAATGATTTTACTAATGAGGTAAGGAGGACACACCTCAATAAAGCCAAGTAATCACTCTTGCTCAAAATACTTGCACAGCACCTCCAATATGGATTATAAACTAGCATGTTCAGATAAACTGAAACCCACTCAGCTTCTGTGTTGGGTGTGGAAATCCTCCAGCATTCAGCATGGGCACGCACAGAGCCGGACGCAGGGTTTTTTTGCAAGAAAGTCGTGAGACATGAAGACTGTAAAACAAGCCTAGTTTCCGGGATACAGAAGTACAGACCATCAGCCTATACTTGTCCTTGGGTCTTTGTCTTCTTATAACTGAAGGGCCTTGGACAGGTGATCCCCATGAGCCCCCATCTCTTTAGGATATTCCTCATGTAAAACAGAAGTAACAAGGTGGATCTCACAGTACAATGGAGGGGGTTAGAGGAGATAAGGCATGCAACAGTGCTGTGAAATCTGTAAAATCCTATATACACGTTGATTACAAAGATGACCGTGCTAAGCTCAAGAATAGCTACATGTAGCATTCCCAACAGGAAATTACTCCCAGTGTCCAGACACATCCAATCTGACCCAAATCAATGGATTCTCAAAGAGAATGTAACACTAGCTGCATTTATTGTGCACCTAGTTCTGTGAACATAGACCTCATGTATCCCTCCCAGCTGCCTCCTGGGTACCAATATTGCAATTTCAGGGATAAAGGACACTTAGAACCTAGAAAGTTCAGCAGTCTGCATGAATTAGTCCATTTTCATACTGCTGTGAAGACACATACCCAAGACTGGGTAATTTATAAAGAAAAAGAGGATTAACGGACTCACAGTTCCACATGGCTGGGAAGGCCTCACAATCACAGTGGAGGTGAAGGAGGAGCAAAGGCACATCTTACATGGTGGCAGGCAAGAGAGCGTGTGCCAGGGAACTGCCCTTTTATAAAACCATCAGATCTCATGAGACTTATTCACTACCACTAGAACAGCACAGAAAAAAACCCACCGCCATGATTCAATTGCCTCCCACCAGGTCCCTTCTAGGACACATGGGAATTATGGGAGCTACAATTAACAATGAGATTTGGGTGGAGACACAGCCAAACCATGTTACTGCACTAAGATGTAGAGCTGAATTTGAAGACCAGCTTCTAGAAAGAAAGGGAAGGATAAAGCAACTCATTCAAGGCAAGACTGTGAAGGGGACCCTTGGTTCCACTGGGGGCCCTGCCTCTCCTCTCCATCCATGCCAGCAGAAGGAAATCAGCCAGGTCCAATACAGCTACTGTGTGACGAAGCAGAAGGCAAAGCTCAAGGGAGAATACCAGCCCTACCACACTGCTGCCCGATCGAGGATAGGCTAAGGGCCTCTGCTTCAGGCTTGTTTTTGAAGCCCCCACAGCCTCGTGTGACTCTTGGGATCCTGGAAGTCAGGGCTTCTGGTTGGCCAAGCAGTGCCAGGCACTAGCCAGCCCACCTTTGTGCCCAAAAGAAGAGGGTAGTGCTGTCCTTGCTGACTCTTTCTCATTCCCTGATGGGTTTATTTGGGCTTTGATCTTTAATCACAGATCAAATCAAGATCTTTTATCAAAGGTGTTTGTATAGAGAAACACCCTGGAAAGAAAATGCCTTTGATTAAAAAGCATCGGACACCTCCCTTCCCTCAGTGAGTGGTGGGGGGCTTCCGCCTCGGAACCGAACACACGAGAAAAGATCAAACATTTCTCCAAGGATGTTTCCCACTGAGACCACGCTGCTGTTGCATTCGAACCAAGGAGAAGTGTCTCACCTGCCAACCGGGATCATAAAGTTTGTCGTCAGATATTGAGAAACATCAGAGCATACTGTGGATGCGTGGCCTTGAACGCTGAAAGCCCTTGTGGTGTTGCCTGGGTCACAAAAGCAATATATCTTCCTAGAGTGATGCTTTTATAGGTTACTGTGGAGTTTTCAAGCTGTAAAGGCCCTGGGCAAGCTTGTCTGACCACCGCCCCCGACCATGTTGGTGATAAGAAAACTGAAACCCAGCAAGCGAGGACTCATCGAGGGTCAC
>NW_012107808.1:5438674-5440869 GCF_000951045.1 Mandrillus leucophaeus | reverse complement strand
CTTTAAAATGGAACTTGCTCATGTGTGTTCAACTGCCCGTGAGTGGCCATGCACTCTGGACCAGGATTCTGGGTCGCAGAGACGGAGATGAAGGTGCCATGTGGCTGAGGGCTGTGGCTCACAGGCCGTGGGTAGCACAGCAGTCACACGTGTGGACTTGGAGCCAACCTGCCTCCACCACTTGGCTGTGTGAGCTTGGCCAAGTTCCTTGACATCTCTGTGCCTTGGCTCCCCATGATGTTAAATGGAAGCCCCAGCAGTGCCTCTCACAGGATGATGTTAAGGCTCCAGTGAGTGAAGCATGCGGTGCTCTCGGCACAGTGGAGGCTGCACAGGAAGCCTTTACCCTTCTGGCTTGTGGGTGACGTCAGACTCTCTGAAAAGCAATCACTAACAATGCCAAGAGTATCCTAATGAGGGCACATGAAGGGCTTTGGAAATCCCGCACAGGGAGCCCATGACTTGGCCTGCGGTGGATGGGCACAGATGAACCCTACGGGTCCTGGTGAACTGACTCCGGCTCACAGATCCGAGCCTTCTCTGGAAGGGAGAACCCCTGTCGGCAAAGGGAGGACAAGGGGAGCCTTGTGAAATACTGCCTGTTTGGGGAAATGTGGGGAGTCTGTTGCAGCTGGGGAGAAGGCCATGTTGGGGAGGGTGGTGAGAAATGTAACTGGAGAGGTTGAGAGGGTCCAGTCAGGACTTTATCCTAAGAGCAAGGGGTTTAGCAGGAGGTGATGTGATCAGATCCGCAGCGTAGGACGACTGGCTGCTGCTGCTGCCGGGAGGAAGCTAGATTGGAAGGACAGAGGCTGCAAGCAGGGAGACTCATTAGTCCAATAGGAGATGATCAGGGCCCTAACAGCAGTACTGTGGGGGCTCCGCATCCCTTCCCCTCCCTGAGCACGCGGGGAGGAGACTGTCTCCCGGGGTGCATTTCCCAGCCTCCTTTGCAGTCAGCTGAGGGGCCGCAGGACTGAGTTCTGGCTAATAGAATGGGGCAGAAAAGATGTGACCCATTTCAGGCTTGGCCTTTAACATCTTGCATGACCCTCGCATCTGCGCTTACCTTCTGCAGCAAGTTCAGAAGTACTGGTTCCAGATGGCAGAGCTACAGCTCGAACAAGCTGAGATCCCAGAGTGGCGACCTAGAGGCGAGCTGCAGAAAGACTGGCCTGGTCATCTAGACACTGTGTTCAGCCACTGAGACGGCAGGGATATTTGTTACCGCAGCATGACCTAGCCCACCAGACTATGGCCGGGGGACTCAGGGCACTTGGAGAATGGGCAGGACTGGGGGAGAGAAAGGAGTCTAGGGGTGACTTCCTGGATGACCAGGTGAACGGTGGCACCATTAACTGTGGCAGGAGATGCTGGGTGCTAAGTTGGTATTTTCATCTTGGACAAGTTTGTTTGACGAGCTTAGGCAACAAGCAGGAACCCCCTGCAATGCAGGCATGAAGCAGCATCGGGGAAAAGGCTAGAGCCAGAGCTGTGGACTTGGAGTTGTCAGCCTCTGGGTGGTCATTGATGTCTTGTGGAAGGAAAGAGAGTGTCTGGGAGTGCCTTGGAGTGTGCAGGGCAAAGGACACTAATGGATAAGGAAAAGAAGAGGAGAAGGAGCCAGAAAGAGTCTGCTATTAGGGAAGGGGAAGAATGAGGAGAGGGTGATCAGTGCCAAGATGCTGATCGGCAGGCAAGTCTGATGCAGACCAAATGCGTGCCCCGGATGTGGCACACAGCAGGCCCGGAGGGGCACTCAGAGCCAAGCCAGGTCAGGGGACAGAGGACGGGCACCAATCCCACGGCCTGAGAAATAAGAGGTGCAGTGGGTGTCCCCGGGAGAAGTCCAGCCCAGAAGGGAAGGAGGGAGGTGAGGAAGATGCTGAGTTGAGAGAGGCTCATGCCAAACAGAGAGAGATGGCAGAAAAGCGCAGCAGAGGGGAGGTTGGAGAAGATATAGCAGACAGAGGTGGCCCTTGGTGCAGAGACACTAACCCCAAGGAGCAAAGGGCATGGTGAGAGATGGAGAAGGAAACCTCCAACTGCCAAGACCTTCCCAGAGCAACATTCCTGCACCCCCACCCCAGAGGCTTCCAGTCCCCTAAGACAGCAGCCAACTAGGGCTGCCGCAGCCTCTCCAGTGTGCCAGCCTGCTGGAGTCAGAAACCGTTCAGCCCCGTGGCCCAGGGACC
>NW_012107808.1:5431929-5438624 GCF_000951045.1 Mandrillus leucophaeus | reverse complement strand
CATCTGCGCTTACCTTCTGCAGCAAGTTCAGAAGTACTGGTTCCAGATGGCAGAGCTACAGCTCGAACAAGCTGAGATCCCAGAGTGGCGACCTAGAGGCGAGCTGCAGAAAGACTGGCCTGGTCATCTAGACACTGTGTTCAGCCACTGAGACGGCAGGGATATTTGTTACCGCAGCATGACCTAGCCCACCAGACTATGGCCGGGGGACTCAGGGCACTTGGAGAATGGGCAGGACTGGGGGAGAGAAAGGAGTCTAGGGGTGACTTCCTGGATGACCAGGTGAACGGTGGCACCATTAACTGTGGCAGGAGATGCTGGGTGCTAAGTTGGTATTTTCATCTTGGACAAGTTTGTTTGACGAGCTTAGGCAACAAGCAGGAACCCCCTGCAATGCAGGCATGAAGCAGCATCGGGGAAAAGGCTAGAGCCAGAGCTGTGGACTTGGAGTTGTCAGCCTCTGGGTGGTCATTGATGTCTTGTGGAAGGAAAGAGAGTGTCTGGGAGTGCCTTGGAGTGTGCAGGGCAAAGGACACTAATGGATAAGGAAAAGAAGAGGAGAAGGAGCCAGAAAGAGTCTGCTATTAGGGAAGGGGAAGAATGAGGAGAGGGTGATCAGTGCCAAGATGCTGATCGGCAGGCAAGTCTGATGCAGACCAAATGCGTGCCCCGGATGTGGCACACAGCAGGCCCGGAGGGGCACTCAGAGCCAAGCCAGGTCAGGGGACAGAGGACGGGCACCAATCCCACGGCCTGAGAAATAAGAGGTGCAGTGGGTGTCCCCGGGAGAAGTCCAGCCCAGAAGGGAAGGAGGGAGGTGAGGAAGATGCTGAGTTGAGAGAGGCTCATGCCAAACAGAGAGAGATGGCAGAAAAGCGCAGCAGAGGGGAGGTTGGAGAAGATATAGCAGACAGAGGTGGCCCTTGGTGCAGAGACACTAACCCCAAGGAGCAAAGGGCATGGTGAGAGATGGAGAAGGAAACCTCCAACTGCCAAGACCTTCCCAGAGCAACATTCCTGCACCCCCACCCTAGAGGCTTCCAGTCCCCTAAGACAGCAGCCAACTAGGGCTGCCGCAGCCTCTCCAGTGTGCCAGCCTGCTGGAGTCAGAAACCGTTCAGCCCCGTGGCCCAGGGACCAGGGGCTTGTGCCCTCCGCACGTGGCCCTGGTGCAAGGCCCTTGGCTGGGCACCACAGAAGATAACAAAGTGTTTATGACAGTCACGACCCTTCAGGAGCTGAAGCAGTCCAGGAGGCAAGATAAGGCAAGTTCAGAAATAGCTCATCTGCAGCAGACAGATAACTGGTAAGTGCCAGGGAGAGGAACAGATAATGTGTGAGGGGTTCACAGTGAGATTCCCTCCTGCTGGAGGAGATCAAGAAAGAAACATCAGAGGCAGGGCCTGCGGGCCCAGCCCTAACCTTCGCGTGCCAGTGTCTCTGCCACGTTCTGGAGTAAATTGTGGCTCCCCTTCTCGCCGGGGCTCCCTTCTCCACCCCATTAGCTCCAGCTCCTGCACCCACCGTGGTCAGTGAGCTCGCACTGGATGAGCACCCTGCTCCTCCGATCACCAGCAGCATCAGAAATCTGATGCGTGAACAAGAGTAAAGTCACAGGGCTCCACAGACACCTTCTGGGATGGGGGCACAGACGGAACTTGAGCAGGACTTTAAAAATGAGCAAGTATTGCCAGGCGTGGTGGCTCACACCTGTAATCCCAGCACTTTGGGAGGCCGAGGCGGGCAGATCATGAGGTCAGGAGATCAAGACCATCCTGGCTAACACGGTGAAACCCCGTCTCTACTAAAAATACAAAAAATTAGCCGGGCGCGGTGGCGGGGCCTGTAGTCCCAGCTACTCGGGAGGCTGAAGCAGGAGAATGGCGTGAACCCGGGAGGTGGAGCTTGCAGTGAGTGGAAATTGCGCCACTGCACTCTAGCCTGGGTAACAGAACGAGACTCCATCTCAAAAAAAGAAAAAAAAAAAAACGAGCAAGTATTAACAGCTCATGGCAGTCGGCAAGACTGGCTACGACCACAGCACCTGCTCTGACAAATACAGGCCATCCTCCTTTATCACGTCCTTCCTGTTGGATAACAAAAAATCCAAGAGGTAAAGTTCACTTCTCAGATCTTCTGAATAGTCATTGAATTCAGGCCATAAAATAATGTCAAACTCTTAAAAAAGCGAAGGGAATGAGGCATCTTGCGTACTGCACAGAGCAAACTGAAAATCCAGATTTATTTCTACAATGTGAATTTTTAAATATAATACTGACATGGCCACAAAAGTCAATAACTTTATTAAAATGACTTTGCATTTCTTCACTTGATCTTTTCTGACACTACCCTTTGGAGTCACAGATGAGAAAAACAAGACACGTGACATGTGGTTCTACCTAAGGTTGCAAAGTGAATTGTGGAAAGGCAGGCTTGTTCCAGAAACAGCATGGTGGGAAGGCTGTTTGTCGTTCTAAATAGTTCCAGCTGACTTTGGGGAAAGGATGCAGGGAGAAGCTCCTTCCAGGGACTGCCATTTTTCTGTGTGTACATGAGCTTCCGAGGGACAGTGGTCACTTCCAAGGTAAAATTTGTGAGCCACACACTCAAAAAACGTTGGCAGGCCCAGAGGGGAGGCCACGGGGGAGCACCTACACACACAGACGTGGAGATGTGCTTGCCTTAGGTCATGAGGATGCCAGAGCAGCTTCCTATGATTATTCAAGCCTGATGGAATTTCACAACTGGCATGAGATGAGGGCAAAGGGGTTCAGACACAGCAGCTTGCGAGAGCTGGAATGCCAGTCTCCAGGAGGGGCAGGGGGGTCTCCTCCAAAATTCAAACCCCCAAACAAGTCTGACTTTCTGCAGACAGGACCTTTGCCATTCAGTAGGGGCCTCTCCCCCAACACTGGACCAGCCCCTGAACTTGAAAATCCTATTTGACTTCCCTCACCCCAAACACATCAGAGTCACAAGCCCCACCAGGCCCGTTTCCAAGCCCCTACCCTCGTGTCTCCAGGAACCGCTTGCCTTGTCTTGCCTTGCCTCAGAAGCATCATTTGGAAGCAGAAGCCTGTGGCTTCATTTCTTTTTATTTTAGAGCTGATCTGCTAGAAAAAGGTATTTTGCGAGGCGCAACGGAGGTAGAACGTCTCGTCAGCTAGCCACTTCACAGACATATGGCCTGCTATCCCACCAGTTAGGAAGTGATTATTGGAGCCGCACAAACAGATTTTTTTGTCAAAGTGGAGGTGTGATTTTCTCAGGTTCTGTGAGAACACACACACATATTTTTACCAACCCAATCTGTTTTCCAGCAGCCGGGTGGCCGCAGGGCCTGGACACCCGCTCGGGTGTTCAGGAGTCATGAAGGGTGCTTGGCGAGGTCCCTGGAGGCTGCAAACCTACCTAGCAGGAGCCAAAGACCCCAAGTTCATTCTGTGACCACGAACAGAGCCTCTGCCTGCCCTTGCCTGTGATAAGAGGGATGGCCACAAAAGCTGCCTCCTTGCACACAGAACCATGCACCAGGGTTCGCCCTATTACACATCCGAGAGCCAGGACTTTTTTTAAACTCACCACTACTAGTTTAGTTCTAAAATCTCTTTGAAATAAAAATTAAGACACGTAAGAGACACTAGGGTAAAGACGGCAGATGGAACACGTTCCTTTACTTCCATTATCTCTCTAAATCCATCAAAGACAAACGTTTTGTTTTGTTTTATTTTACAGTGTAGGTTTGTGCTATGCAATGTGGTAGCCCCTAGCTACATGGGCTACATTTACCTTTTTATTAAATCAATTCTAAACTTCAGTTTCCAGGTCACACTAGCCACATCTCAAGCACTCAGCAGCCTCACAGGGTTAGTGGCTGCCATACTGAACAGCATAGAAAAAGAATGTTTCCATCATCATCACAGAAAATCCTGTTGAACAGCACTGGGACAGAACCTCCAGGAGCAAAATCTTGGTGGGAGCACACTGGTAAAATGCCAGAGGCTGGGAATGGAAGAGTGCATGGGGGCTGACTGAGCACGCAGGATAAAGCTGAGCCCTACACCAGAACTGGGGAGAGCCAAGAGGCCAATTCACTCTTCGCACTCAAGGTGGCCTGAGCAGGGGCAGCCAAGGAAGCCCACGTGCCCTCACTCATAAAAAGAAAATTCTACGCTAAGGTCATAGACTTTATTTAAAGGTTAAAAAAATTTCCTTCTATTCTCTGCCTTAACAAATACACCTTCTTGGTGATGTAAAAGGCCCATGTGTTAGTTTCCTGGGGTGCCATGACAAAGTACACACACTGGGTGGCTTAGGACCACAGACGTTTATTCTTTCACTTCTGGAAACTAGAAGTCCAAGATCAAGGCGTCTGCAGGGCTGGTTCCTTCAGAGGGCTGGGAGGGATCTGTTCCTGGGCTGCCTTTTAGTGTCTGGTGATGACCGGCACTCGCTGACACTGCCTGGCCTGGAGATACATTTCTGCCTCCATCTTCCTATGGTTGTCTTATAAGGATACCCATCATCTTAGATTAGGACCCACCCAACTACAGTATGACTTTATCTTAACTAATTTTATCTCCAATGAACCTATTTCCAAGTAAGGTCATGTCCTGAGGAACCGGAGGTTAGGACTGCAATGGATCTTTTGGAGGGGGCACAATTCAACCCTTAACAGCAGGTTCAAATGGATAGTCCTCCTTGGACTTCTCAGTTCCGCACCAGAACACAGCAATACGGGAAGATCCCGATCATGGCCCATTCCCCTCCTTCCTTTCCAGCCCAGCCCCATCCTGCACCTGAAGGGGTTTGCATGGCTCCATCCAGACCTCCCACAACGCCCTGCCCCCAGCCACTCCTCGGCCTAGGTGGCTCACACTGGCAGCACGGTCCACTCTGGAAGGAGGGGTCTGGAAAGAGGTCCCCTGGGGCCCTGGGAGCAGGGTTGGGATCCTTTGGACAGGGAATTCCAAGGTCTCATTTCCCTGAAGAATGTTCTAGGAGGAATGAGGTGCAAGCTCTGAGTGGGCGTGTCCCCTTGGCCCCTGGGAAGGGGCACAGCTAGAAGAGGGAACACACTCTCTGAGGCCATGGCCCAGGTCTAAGGGCATTCCTGCCAAGCAGCAGCCAGGTTTACCAGCAGAACCCAAAGAGGGCTCAGGATTTGGGGGTGTCCAGAACTTCTGAAAATGAGAAAGAAAGAAGAGTTACTAGCAGAATTACTTGATAATCTGTTCACAAAGTAGTGAGGTGCACCAATCCCCTTTCTGACACCAGCAAAACACTGAAGGCTTATTCTCTGGAGAGGGGAGACCAGGTCTCTAGCTGGGGAGATTCCAGGCACAGCTGAAGGCCAGGGCACCACACAGAAGTAGGGGGTTAAGCGAAGGTTTGTATATTGAATATTGACCCGCGATACCCCTGCTCCAGCCTTCTTCTCTCTCTCGGCTTTCCGAATGTCCAGGTTGTCACTTCCATGAAAGGATTAAAGGCCTTTGTGAGCTCAGACCAGCCCAAGAGGAGAGACCTAGAGATGCCGATATTGGTAGTTCCCCAGGAAAATAGTCCAACCAGATTCTTTTACGAGGAAGCCCACAATCAACTATCTTAATCACACATTTAGTGCTTCCAATCAACTTTTCATGCCCCACTCTTAAATATAAACCAGGGACTAAGGGTCTCAGCTGAAGAAAGCCCCTGACATGAGAGAGCGTGACCAAAACAAAGAGCAGAAGGTAACTTGGAGGAAACAGAGATTATACATAGAGAAGAAAGAGTTTAAAACGGGAAGCTATTATCAGTATCCTCAGATAGACACTCAGATATGGCATCCAGGCACAATCACATGTTTTGTTTTGTTTTTTTAAAAGAATATTTAGAGAACAGAAAGAATAGTTGTAAACTTAAAATGTCGTGTTATAAAGTTCATTAGAAAAATTAGAAGATAAAACAGAGGAAATTGAGAAAATAGAACAAAAATAAATGAAAAATTAGTTCAAGAGGTTCAACATATGAAGATAGAGTTCCAGAGAGAGAGAGAGAGAGAGAGAGGAACCAAGGAAAAGGTGGGAAAGGAAATCATCAAGACATAGTTTAGGAAATGTCAGAGAACTGAAAGACATGAATTTCTAGCCTGCAGA
This sequence comes from Mandrillus leucophaeus, assembly GCF_000951045.1. Classification (NCBI taxonomy): domain Eukaryota; kingdom Metazoa; phylum Chordata; class Mammalia; order Primates; family Cercopithecidae; genus Mandrillus; species Mandrillus leucophaeus. The sequence goes on along the minus strand of NW_012107808.1, from coordinate 5,432,484 downwards.
ACCCAGTGAGTGCCCGCCCATATGACAGGTGAAAAGATACCCAGCCTAAGCCACCCGCGTAACATTTACAAACACTGAGGACAAAAGACAGTCTTACAAGCTGACAGGGAGATACAAATAGGTCTTCTACAAAGGATCACGAATCAGAATAATTTTGATTCTCAAGACAAATCCCGGTTGCTAGACTACAATGCAGCAAAAATCTAGGGGAAAATGATTTCCAACCCAGAATGCTGTACCAAGCCCATTATCAACTAGGTGTGAGGGTAAAATGAAGATGATGTCAGACATTCAAGGTGTCAAAATATTTGCCTCCCACATCACAGAAACTATCAGGAAATGTGCTCCACCAAATTGACTCTCTACTCACCAGTGAAATGGGGGTCTGAAGGATTTAAAATGCTGGGTTTCACCTTTTTGATTTGTGTGTGTGTGTGGGCAGGGGGCGGGGTGGCTTGGAAGTTTCCTCAGTATCATCCCTTCATGGTTCGCCAGGAAGATGTTACCGGAAAGGAGTCCCAATCCAGATCCCAAGAGAGGGTTCTTGGACCTTGC
>NW_012107808.1:5425654-5431099 GCF_000951045.1 Mandrillus leucophaeus | reverse complement strand
AAAAAAAAAAAGGCAAGGGAGATGAAGATGAACCAGGAAAGCTCTCATAATGTTTTCATAATTGACCTACAAACCAACCTAAATTCTGTGGAAAAGAACCCAGTGTGAAATCCCAAAGTAGTGGTAAAAGTCCCACTTCTTAGGTTCACATTTCAGGCATGCCTCCACATTAGCTTCCCATTTCCTTCTCTCCTGCACTAATCAGGAATGAAATAAAGACTCAATCTTCTACCTGTGGCCTTCAGTTGAATCCCAGGTCTCCAGGGGGCCCTAATTGGTTTTTGAGCCTGGCCTCCCTGTTATGTGGACAAGCAAACAGGGAGGTCTAGGAAGATGACCAGTCTCCCCAAGGTCAGCGTGGACCAGAGGTGCAGCTGGGACCGGAGCCTCGCCCTGCCCCTGCCTTCCCCTGCACTGCCTCCAAGGAGAGAAAAACAGCCCCTAAAGACCCCCATCCCCTTGCAGCCCCCAGGGAGGCCCAGCACCTCCAATGACTGGTTCTGCCTCCCCAGCCAGCTCTAAGGTGACCACTGCAACCTTCTTCACACTCCTCAAAGCTCAGAGCCACTGCCTCTCACCAGCTCTCAGCATCTGACTTCACCTCAGAGAAAACAAGCCAGCAGAGGGGAACTCCAGTCCTGGCAGCCCCGACCCTTGAACCCCAGCCCTGCGCCCAACCCAGCTCCTCCCCTGTCTCACCCCTCTCCCTCCCCAAGGCCAACCGCTCACCCCTCAGACTCTACACAGCCCTTGTCACGTTGATGAACCCAGTTCCCCTCTGGTCTCTTCCTTCTCTCCCAGCTACTTGCATCAACTTTAAAACATGCTCTTGTACTTCCCTTGTTAGACAGACACACACACATACACATACACACACAGACACACACACACACATACACACAGAGCCCTCAGGGCTCCCCCTTCCTCTCCTCCCATGCAGCCCCCACCCACCTCCTTCCTTAAATCCAAGAGATCTCTCCATTCACTCATTCTTTCCCCGCTGACCTGCCTGGTGAGCTGAGCACCTCATTCTTGACCTTCTCTTCCTCCTCCTGGGAGCACTCCCTCTCCTCCTCCTGGGAGCACTCCCTCTCCTCCTCCTGGGAGCACTTCCTCTCCTCCTCCTGGGAGCACTCCCTCTCCTCCTCCTGGGAGCACTCCCTCTTCTTCCTCCTCCTGGGAGCACTCCCTCTCTTCCTCCTGGGAGCACTCCCTCTCCTCCTCCTCCTGGGAGCACTCCCTCTCCTCCTCCTCCTCGGAGCACTCCCTCTCCTCCTCCTCCTCGGAGCACTCCCTCTCCTCCTCCTCCTGAGAGCACTCCCTCTCTTCCTCCTGGGAGCACTCTCTCCTCCTCCTGGGAGCACTCCCTCTCCTCCTCCTCCTGGGAGCACTCCCTCTCTTCCTCCTGGGAGCACTCCCTCTCCTCCTCCTCCTGGGCTGAGCTTGCCCTTGGGCAGCCCTCGCTCAGTCCTCTCTGCAGTTCTGCCTCCTGGGCCCCCTCCACCTGTGGATCCCAGGGCAGCCCTGGCAGTCTTCTCTTCGTACTTGGCCTCTTCCTGGGCGCGAGCCTCCTCGGTGACTTCACTTAGCATCCATTCACCTACAGCCTGACCTCCAGGCTGAGTACCACCTGCTAGATGACGGTGCTCAGTCACCCCACGGAGACCTCAAACGCAGCATCCCAAGAGCCACGCTCCCCTCCTCCCCTAGGCTCCACAGACCACAAGGTTTCTCCCCTTCCTGCACAATCTCCTTTCACTTCCCTTCCCAGATGAATGGCTCACCGCTACCTCCCTTGTCCTGCACTCTCCAGTCACACTGATGTGACTCTGGTCCCAAATTGTCTCGCTCAGGGGCTCACACATGCTATTCTTTCTGTTGGAAACCCTCTTCCACCCCTGCCCTCCCCTCCCAAACCCCAACCCTTAAATGACTAAGTCCTAACTCTCAGGTCTCAGTTTAGATGCCACTTCTTCCAGGGTGGTCTCTTCTGACTCCCCAGGTCAGCATCAGGACTCCCTCTCTCTGGACACCCCCTTCGGAGCTGCTGTTGTGGGTCTCACTACACAAGAATGGCAGCCTGCACCTACCTTGTGCTGCTGAGTTCTCAGCTACAGGCACACGGCTGGCACTCAATGGGCGTGCCACCTGCCCACATTTGTGGAACTTCACCCACATTCTAGTCTTGTGTCCCTGAGCCTGGCACACAGTGGGCCCTTCTGGAGTGTTGCTTCTGCTGCCACTGCTGCGTATGGAAGAAGGTGCCCACTGGGCAGACCAGGACCCACTAATGCTTATGGACCAGGAAAGAGGAGCAGCTGGTCTGGGGGACAGGGACTGGTGCCACACGAACCCCAGGCCCCAGGGAAATGACCTCAAGCGGATGGCCTCAGCCCTGCTCCACAGGAGACACAGCTTCCTGGCTGCAGTGGGCATCTGAGGACAGGATAAAGACCTGCCCAGGTCTATGGGAACTGGGCCTCCCGTCCCAGGACCTGTGCCACCTGTGACAGGTCACTGGGGAATGCCCCACTGCCTCCCTGGGCACGGAGGAGCTGAGGAGGCCCTGACAAGTCATGTGACTGGACTGCGGAGCTCTGGCCAGCGCCGCACCTGGGCAGCACCTTGTCCTCCAACCCAGACACACAATGGTACAAAGCGACCACCTGGGCAAAGCCAGGGCTCTGAGGCACAGGCAACCACGGCGTCCTGGCCACCAAGGGCTGCTCTAGCAGGGACCTGTCTTCGCAAGCTGCCCTAATCAGTGTCTGAACACAGCAAGCAGTGCCCTCCCGCAGGACCAGAACACAGAGGAAACCCGTGAAAACTGGCCCAGGACTAAGCCTCCCTCTGAGTCAAGCTGCGTCTCTGAGCCTCTGCCCAGGCATCCCAGAGCGCTCGGTGCTGGTGCTGAACACAGCCGGAGAAGGCGCCTGCCTCCAAACTCACCTTCTCCTTCTCCCTCTCCTCTTACTGTCCCTCCCAGGATAATTAAACAATAATGATTAGTGCCAGGAAAACCTTGTGTCATTGTCCTAGGGACTAGGCTCTTGAGCTTTCTGAATGAGGAGGCAGCGCTGAGCGTTGATCGGGAGAAGTAGGGCAGGGGCAACAACGGGGGCCCTAGAGCAGAGGAGTCTTCCATTCCCTCATCTCTAAAATGGGTCACACATATTTCCGCTGCTCTGGGATGGCCTCTCAAAGCGAACTGCACCCAGGACGTCCGCCTCAGCTGCTTTGCACCCTGAGGTTACACCTGGTCAGCCTGCAGGATGGGCCTTTCTCCTCCAGCCTGCAGCAGGGCCCATGCCACCCGCCTGGCCAGGTCCAGCAATGGGCCCCTCTGTCATCATTCAGGCCCAGGCCCAACTTCTCCCCAGAGGCTGGAGGGGCTGGGGTGACCTTCTAGGCACATCGGGGCACAGAACAGAAGGCGGGAGGTGCACATGACTTCTGCCTAGCAATGGTGCCTTTCCCTCTTCTGTGGCTAAATGAGTCACTTTTTCATTGTCCCAGAACAAACAGAATTTGGCTGAAAGGCCTGGCATTCACGGGGCTCATTTCGCGTTCTTTCGATAGTTGTATTCTATTTGTCACACGTGGTATTTCCTTCCCTGTGGCAGGTGGTTGGGGAGGGGAGGGGAGGGTACCACCCCCGAAAGTGAAGCGTAGGGTCTGGAGATTTCCTCACTAATCCACTGAACAGATCCTGATTGAGGGTCTACCTTCTAGAAAGGGGAGAGAGATAATAAATGATAAGCTTGGTACATAAATAAGTTATGTAGTAGGTTAAAGGTCAGACTACACAGAAAATAGAAGACTGGGGAAGGTGAACTAGGGGGTGAGGGAAGGTGGGGGCAGGTTGTACATTAAATAGGTTGGTCAACATGGACCTCATCAAGAGATGAGATTAGAGCCAAAGCCAGGGTCAACCAAGAGGGACTTTGGGTAAAGACCATTCCTGGTAGAGGGAATGGCTGGAATGAGGCTCCTAGGGGAGAGTGTGCCTGGAGCACGGGCAGAGTCCTCCCCAGTCCAGACAGCTGGTCCACCCCTGAACCCCCCATTCTGATCTGGGCATCTGCTGGCAACAGGATGGGGACCAGGTCTTGCCCCCAGGAGCCTGAGCCCAGCCAGGTCTAGCAGCTGAGGCCCTGCCTCCCTGACCTGCCCAGGTGTCCACATGTGACCCACTCCTGCAGAAGCGCTCTGCTGCTCTGGGATGACCCCTCAAAGCGAACTGCACCTGGGACGTCCGCCTCAGCTGCTTCGCACTCTGAGGTTACACCTAGTCAGCCTGCAGGACTGGCCTTTCTCACCCAGCCTGCAGCAGGGCCCATGCCACCCGCCTGGCCATCCGGCAGTGGGTCCCGCCACCATCATTCAGGCCCAGGCCCAGGCCCAGCTTCTCCCCAGAGGCTTGAGTTTACCAGAACATGCCACTGACCACACTGCCAAGTTGTCCTAGTCACCACGCACAGCCACCAGGAGCACTGGGTGGGGCTGGAAGCAGCCCTAGAACACGGGGCTGCCTGGAGGTGGGCAGACTGGGGGATGATGGACACAGGCCAGATGCAGGGACCACAGAGGAGCTGCTGTGAGGACAGAAAACAGTTGCAGGAGTTCCGGAAAGCGCTCTAAAGAGAAAGGCCTCTCACCCCTGGAGCACAGTTTCCAGGCCCCCAGCCCACCAGGACAGCCCCTCTGTGCCCAGCCCTGGATCCCACTCACACCTGCCTTGAAGCGCTGGCTGTGGACATGCTTAAATCTACTCACATGTGCCTTAGACCTGAGTTGGGGGGTGGGGGCAGGAATTTCCAAAAGCTTTTTAGACTGATTCAGATTCTTTTTAGCTATCCAGTCCTTTCTTCAAATGAAATGGGGCTCACGAAGAGCCCAGTAGACAGAGCGGGACATGAAGCAGGTCTGAGGGAACGCGGGGACCCTCGCTCGAGCACCCACACTCGCCCCCCACAAACCCCCCAGGAGACCACAGCCCCCAAGAGCAGGGGTGGCAGCGGCTCCTCACAGTCTGTGGCTCACAGCTCACAGCAGAGCTGCAGGCCCAGCTGAGAGGAGGCGGCAGAGAGTGGAGTGGATGAGCAGGGTGTGTGTGTGTGTGCGCGCGAGAGTGTCTCTATGAGTGTGTGTGTATGAGAATATGTGTGAGAGTATCTGTGAGGAGTCTGAGAGTGTGCCTGTGTGTGTGTGGAGTGTGAGAGTGGTGGGAATGTGTGTGTGTGTGGAATGTGAGGGTGTGTGTGTGTGGAGTGTGTGTGTGTCTGGGAGTGTAACAGTGTGTGGGAATGTGTGTGTGTGTGGAGTGTGAGGGGGTGTGTGTGGAGTGTGTGTGTGTGGAGTGTGAGAGTATCTGTGAGGAGTCTGAGAGTGTGCCTGTGTGTGTGTGGAGTGTGAGAGTGGTGGGAATGTGTGTGTGTGTGGAGT
>NW_012107808.1:5419364-5422966 GCF_000951045.1 Mandrillus leucophaeus | reverse complement strand
GTGTGTGGAGTGTGAGAGTGTGTGTGGGAGTGTGTATTGTGAGTCTGTGAGTGATAGTGTATGACTGTGTGGGGGTGAGCATATGTGAGTGTGATAGTGATAGTGTGTATGTGTGCGATTGTGTGTCAGTACATGTGAGTGTGAGTGATGTGTGTGTATGAGTGTGTGAGTGTACATGAGAGAGTGTGTGAGTGTGTGTGGGTGAGAGGGAGAGAGAGGGCGAGAGGGGGAGGGACTATCGATGTAATTTGCCTCTACAGCTAAACACACAGGCCCTAATCATAGCCATTTCACTAAATGCCCATAAAACTAAAAAATAAATAGGAAACCTCCAGATTACAGGGCCTTCTCTGAGCAGGGAGTGGCGCGATAAAGTGCTATCTGCGCTAAGTCCAGCTTGCAGTGAGTGACCCAGGTGGCGCCGGCAAACAGAGGCAAACAGAGGGAGGACCCTGTTCCCCGTCCGCCCATCGAACCTCTGAGGCTGAGCGCCGAGGGAACAAGGGGCCGCCGGGGGAACATGGGCCCTCCTGGGAACGCAGTTCCCTCCGCGTGGGGGTCCTCGGCTCCCCTGTGAGTCTGCGCCACGCGGAACAGGATCACAGCCTCAGCCTCACAACGCGCCTGTGACCCAGTGGGAGTGGAACCCAGGCCTCTGGCACCGGGGACGCTCAGAACCCTGCGTGCAAGTGAACCCCAGACTTTGAGGGGAACAGCCTCGGGCAGCCCTCATTTCTCCCTTACAGCCGCGGGACTTCACAGACAAGCAAAAGAAACAGAGCGTTTGAGCGAGAGCAGCCCCAACGCCACTCCCTAGAAAGCGGAAAAAGGGGATGCGACCCCGGGTCTTACTCTAGGGTCTCCTCTTGGCCACACTCCCTGCCTCAATAGAATCTCAAGCGTCGGAATCACCAAAGGCCATTCTAAGTGTCATTCCGCCCTGGGTGTCGGAAAATGCCTGCAGTGGGTCCTCAGTGGCCTCCGCTGGTGTGAGGAAGGGTCGCCCGGAGGAGGCCGCCCTGCAGAGGGCTCCCCAGCACAGCAGCCGCGGGGACCCACCCCGCCAGGCACACGACGGAGCGGGGCAAAGTCTGCAAGGATCCAAGCAGGACCTTCCCCACCCTGGTCCCACCCCCACTTCTTGATGCTTACCTTCCAAAGACCTAGGGACTTACCTGTCCCCAGCAAGATACGTTTACCAGGTCATGGCATCTTCCCAACCCCCATGAACCTCGCTCTCCAGGCTGTGTGCACCTCAGATCTCTGTGGAAGTGGCATCTACTACTGAAAACTTTTTCAGCTTTAAGAGACTGTGGCTGGCAGTGCGGGCTCCAAGCGGACCCAGAATCAGGCCCAGCCAGGCCCTTTGGGCAGCCCCCTCAAGCTCTGAGCTCCCTCCCTGCAGGGCGTCCCTCCACTGCACCCTCATGGGTGCCCCATCCATCTGATGGCAGCCCCTCCTTAGTTCTGGCCACTCCTTCAGCACCAAGGCCTGGGAGGTGGCTTAGGAGGTGAAGAGGAAGGAGCAGCAGGGATGTCTCGAGGGAGACACCCGGGGTCATGCACTAGGGCCTCCCAGGGCTGACTGGGCCAGGCACCCCCTCAACCCTGACTGACATGGCACGAAGAAGGCAGTTGGACGGTTCCTGGTGGTCTCCATTCTCCTGAGCTCCTCTTTCACTGGGGTCAGCCGCCCTCCCTTGGCTGGCGCAGGCCAGCCTCAGCCCAGGGGCCCCTGTGTCCCTGCCATCTACGTCAGTCGGTCCCATGTGAGGAGTGATTCAGGCACTTTGTAATGCAAGATCGTTTACTTCCAGGGGCAGGAGGCTGAACCTGCTCACCCCACCTGGCCGGGAGCCCCCTTGAGGAAGAGAAAGCGGAGGGTGGGCAGGGGGTGGGGTCACAGGTTCCCCCCCCAACCCTGTAAACAGTGCTAGCTTAGTTAACCTGCCACAAAACTGTTAGATATCTGGGATAAAAGGATCATGGGTGGTGTCATCCCCTTCTTTTTAAAATTCTGGGGCCAATGGTTTCGTGTGATTTGAGAGAAAGAAATGCTCCCTGGCTGGGGACAGTGGCACGCACCTGTGGTCCCAGCTACTCAGGAAGCTGAAGTGGAAGGATCGCTTGAGCCCAGAGAGGTCAAGGCTGCAGTGAGCCGTGACCGCACCACTGCACTCCAGCCTGGGCGACAGAGCAAGACCCTGTCCCCCCACCCAAAAAGATAGAAATGTTCCCCTACGTTTCTTACATAAAGGCAAGACCAGCACCCCGCCGCCTTGTCTCACGGATGCTCTTTGTGCCTTTAAGACGCCCAGTGGATGCACACACCCGAGAGGTTAGGAAGTATTGCCTGTCACCTCCAGATTTTTTTTAGGTATGCAAACAACCAGAAATCATCATGGTTCTAATTTCTACTTAACAAGTCCATGTAGTGAATTTTAAAATGAAAAATGTGTCCATTTCAAACTTCTCTTTCCTCTTCTTCATGCTAAATGCCGATGCCCTTGGTGCTAGATTCTAGAGTCTTTCTCTATGGGCAACACTGGGAGTTAGGATGGGACCTTCCCTACTGCCTCACCCAGCAGGCTGTGCGTTCCCAGCCAGTGCCTGGGACAGGAGAGCCATTTGATAGTTGTCCATAGAAGGAATGCCTGCTCTGGCCTGGTATGAATACCACATAGCCCAGGACCTCCAGGCCACCAGCCACAGGCAGGAAGAGAGGGTGCAGCACCTCCCTGCTGCCCAGAGAGCAGGAGAATCCAGCCCTGGGGACCGCCTAGGGCTATACTGTGGCCCCACCACCCCACTTGCTGCGTGACTCTTGGGAAACTACCCAATTCCTCTGTGCCTCAGTTTCCTCATCCTGTGAATTGGAGAGTGTTACAGAAACCACCAAATAAAGAAGCCGCCACCAAATAAAGGCCTTGTAAGGATTAAGTGAAAAATTGTATGTGAATCATGACATGTAGCTGGGTTGCACGGACTGACACTCCATCAGCTTTAGCTGCGTTGGCAGCAGAAATGCAGAGGGCTCAGTACATTCATGGTTGATCAAACTGATTCACAGAAAATGTAATGAGAAAGCACCCTGCCACCTGTCATAAAATTCTGATTTATTTTACCCTAAAAGTCACTTTATAGGAAATCAAAGGCAGCAGACATGATCATTCACTGAGCAATACACATATAATTAGTGAACGCCTCTGTATGTACATCATACTTTCATAAGTTCATTTTATAGGGCATCAGGCTATCATTATGATGTATGAATAATCTTAAGGTGGGATATGCTCACCTTTAATAATTCAGGGAACAGTATTTTTACTCATAAAGTCATAAAGTACTCATGAATGTGCTTTTTCTAATGGGATATTGTAATTGGTTTCACTGATTTCTCAACTTAAAAGTCCCAAAATTTTATTTTCCAAAAACATTGCTTTTAAAAGTCCCTATTCTGGCTGAACCCATGTATGATTGCCTTTACCCAAAATGGATTATTCATCATTCTGAAACCTGTAGGTGCTTAGGGGTTCAGGGTAAAGGACATGGAATATGGGTCCCAAGAAAATGGATAAAACACTCACACACTTGAAACTGAG
>NW_012107808.1:5400767-5418943 GCF_000951045.1 Mandrillus leucophaeus | reverse complement strand
CCGGCTCTGCCCTGGTGGTCACTGCAGGATCCTGGACTACCACCCACGATTGTTGCCTGGGTCTCCCCACCTCCCATAAGCATTAACTCATTGGCTTTTGTGTTTCCCAACCCCATACAATGTGTCCTTCCCAAGACTACGGGGCTATTTCTAAGCCTAGTTAATCCTCCTTGATAGGCTGATGGAGCTGGGATAAGAAGTTGTCCAGGAGCCTCTGTGGTTGAACAAATCCAGACCACCCTCTCCCATTGCAGGTGTCCCCACAAGCTGGGGCCTGGGCCCATGGGGGCTGCACCATGGTGGGACCCAGACTTGTGGGCATGTGGCTTCCCATCTTCTGGGGCAGGGCAGGAGAGCAGGGATCCAGTCGGCACAGCTCACAGCCCATTGGCCAAAGCACATCGCTCACCTCCCCTGGAGCTAGGAGACCCCAGGGTGCCAGGAAGAAAATACAAGCAGGAGCACCAGGAACCTGGGCTGACCTCTTTGGTCATGCCTCTGTACCCACCACCTTAAAGCTTCTCCAAGTCTGCAAAGCCCCCTCCCAGCCCTTCCCCTTGACCACAATAGCATCCTCTGCTAGGCCTGGCCCCTGTCGCTGCTGACCCCTGCTCCCAAGCACTCTTCTGCTCCACACACTCCTCCCAAGGGCGTCCTCCCCAGCAGGCCTTCCCGCTGCCCCAGGTAAAAGCAATTTCGCTCTCTGGAGCTCCTCCAATGCCCTGTGGCCGTGTCCCCAACACTGCCTTGTTTTAGGGTCCCCTGTGCACACACCTGTCCCCCGCTAATAAAAAGCTCTGAAGGCAGGTGCAAGGCCTCAGTCCTCCCTCTCCAGCCCTCATGCTTTGCCTGCCAGCAGCTCCAGGCCCATTTGTTCAGCTCAACGGAGCAGCTTCTGGAGCCCAGAGGAAGTCACCTGTGCGGCCCCCTCCCAGGGCTTGTGAGGAAACACTGTGAGCCAGGAAACACGCTGCAGGTCAGCTAGGAGGAGGGGGATGAAGCAGCGTATTTCTCTGAACTGGCACAGATGAGGCATCGCCATGCAGGCAGATCGCGGGGAAAGTACCGGAACCCCCTAGCTCCCACATCCCTCACTTCCTGTGGCCCAGTTTCCACCCCTGGACTTGGGTCTCACTGGGCTAATATCAAAGTATAATATAATAAGCAGGGCTGGTTCCTTCTAGAGGCTCAGGGGACAATCCGTTTCCTTTTCTTTTCCTGCCACGTTCAAAGCAAGCCATGGCCACTGAGTCTCACATTTCACTGGGACATTGACTCTCCTGCCTCCCTCTTCCACATTTAAGGACCCTCAGGATTCTATCAAGCCCACCTGGCTAATCCAGGCTAATCTCCCCATCTCCATAGCCTTCACTTACTCACATCTGAAAAGTCCTTTGCTATGCAAAGCACCATATGCACAGGATCTAGTGCTTAGGATGTGGCCATCTCTGGGGGCCATTATTCTGCCCACCACAGTCCAAGGAAGGTACTCTCAGCAAGACACTGAATACGGAGGCACCCGAGGGTCAAAGCCAGAGTCTGGGAGGAGCTAGGCGGTCCCTGGGCTCCCCGTGTGTCATCTTTGTAATCAGGGAACACCACCCTCCAGGTACCCGGTGGGCTCACAGCACTGGGGAACAGCCGCCACCCCCCTCCCCGGGACAGGCAGTCACCGAAGGTCCTGTCTGAGCAGAAGGATGGAGGGGGTGTCATTCTTTCATAGGATGGCTTCCTTGAGGAGGCGGCATTTCTGCTGCTTTGTAAGTCATGGAAGAGAAACAGCTGGAAGGCCTGAGTTTGGGGAGAACACTCCCAATATCTGGGCCACAGGCCACCACAGGGCCCGAGGCCTGGAGCAGCTCCAGCTGGGGGAATCCTCAGGCGGTGAGGACATCCCAGGGAGCCCACTGAGGGGCCCTGAACCGTGGGTGAGACTCAGTGTGAAGTGTGAGTCCCGAGGAGCCCAGGCCGGCCTCTGAGACACAAGTGCCTGTGTCAGAGGCAGCACCTCTCATCGCAGACCCCGGAGAGAGAGGGTGGCAGGGTGAGGCACTGCGAGAAGTGGAGCAGCCCAGACAGGAAGCCAGAGCCCTGGACGGTGGTGGTGCCCTCTCAGGACCCATGGGAAAGCAGCGGGGTTGGAGGACAGCACCCTGAGCGGGAGGAAGCTCACTGGGCATGAGACACTGATACTCAATATCTGGCGGGAGGGACTTCCCAAGCAGACCCCAGCTCGTTTAACCACAAAGACTTTGAGCATCACTTCAGATCTCCAGCAGTCAGAGAAGCTGCCATCCTAGGGTGGGGCAACATCCTAAAATGTCATCTGGTCTGCTCCACCTGCCAGAGGAAGGCAGAAGCTACACTGTCATCACGGCACGGAGCAAGTAATGGTGGCCTTCTCCAGAAAGTCCCCTGAGACGTGGGCAGAGCCACAGATGGTATCTGGGCCTCCAATTTCCTGTCCAGGGGCCTGGAGCCTCCTCTCTCGCAGCTTTGGAAGCCTGGGGGAGTCCCACAGCTGTGAGGACTCGGTTGGGGGTGCTGGGGCCAACAGGTCATCCTCATTCCTGCTCAGACACCCAGCTGCACAGTCTTCTGACAACCACTTAACCTCTCTGAGCCTCAGTTTCCCCATTGGAAAAGAGGAGCTGAGCGTTCCCACTCACCAGGGAGCCAAGGACTTCCCTTGGGACTCATCGAACACCAGTTCCTTCTCTCATCCTTCCCCCTCCTTCGTCCCCCTCCTTACTTAATTCAAGTCAAGCTAAATTGATTTTTCGAATCAGCCTCACTAATTTCCGGTCCTGGCAGCTTCCAAAATGAAAATGCCTTGTTCAGAGCCCGCAGTCTGAGCTTCCTGTGGTCTTCTCGTGTGGACCACATACCAACGGGGTGGGTGAGGAGTGGGGTCAGCCCCAGGGAGCCCGCAGCAGCCCTGGCCCCACAGTGGTGGCGCAACCGGTTTAATTATTAACTCTTTCTCTGGTGCAGTCAGCCGCCAACGCACATTCATGAGATACTAACCCCTTCATCTCCCTCCACATCACTCGGCCACCCACACGACAAGAGCACCAGCGTGCCTGGGTTCTGAGTCACTTTCCAACACGGTATTTCATTCCCTTCCAGGGTTATTTATCATCAGGAACCACATACACTTTATATGTCAACAGCCCATTCGGCAGCTGACATCCCTCACCTCCTCCAGGCTGCTCTGCCCTGCTCAGCCATCTCTCTGTTCCTTGCGTCCTTCTCCAGTCCTCACCTCTCTCCCAGTCTCCCAGGGTCACCAGAGCTTCTCAGGCCCCTATCCCTTTCCTGGACAGCAGCCCTGCTTCACAGGCCCCGACTAGCCCAAATCACTTCCCTTGCCCCGCTTCACCTGTAAGCACCCCTGTTTCTTAAGGAAACTCTCAATTTTCTTCCTTCTTCTGGGCCCACTGCTGGCACGGCAGGGGAAGCCATTTCCTTCCCCACCATCCACCCCTTGATGAACACAGATATCCTGAGCATTCTCATCACACCCCTGCCCTTTCAAAGCTCCCATTGTGTAGGACACCACAGCTCAATTCCCCTTCATGGTTTTCAAGACCTCCTGGCATCTGGCTCCAGCATCCGGCTCCATTCTGCAGACCCAAACAGTATCTGGGTTCGAGCCCCTGGTCCTCCCTGCTCACCAGCAAATGGCTGGTGCCTGCCTTCCTGCCTGTCTTGGCTGAGGCCGCTCCCTCCATCTGAAGTGCCCTGTCCTCTTGCCCCCACCTACCCCATGAGCTCGGGGCAGGTGGCATCTCACCCTCTTAGCAATCCCACACTACCTAACATAGCCCTGTTCAGAGCCAGGCGAACACTTGCTGTATCTGTTCCTTGGGGCTGCCATTACCAATTACTGATGGCTTCAAACAACAGAAATTTATTTCTTCACAGTTCTGGTTGCCAGAAGCCTAATCAAGGTGTGGGCAAGGTTGTGCCCCATCTGAGGGCTTGGGGAGGACCCGCCTGTGCCTCTTCTTAGCTCCTGCTTTGCCAGCAATCTTTGCCGTTTCTTGGCTTGCAGATGTGCCCCTCAAGTCCCTGCCTCTACCATCCCATGGTGCTCTATGCACATGTCCAAATCTTCCTCTTCTAATAAGGAACCAGTCATTGGATTAGGGCCCACCCATAGACTTCATCTTAACTTGATCACATCTGCAAAAACCCTATTTCCAAATAAGCCACAGTCACAGGTGCCCGGGTTAGGACCTGGGCGTATCTTTTTGGGGAATGCAATTTTACTCACAGCATTAGCCACGCACCTCGGACAGTGATGCCTCTGCCTGCGTCTAGGTTTTCTTAACTCTAAGACAGCACTCCCACCTCAGGGAAGCTGTGAAGCTGTCATGAAACTGGCAGGTAAAACCCATCCACTTCTTGCCACAGCTTTCTCGACCTTTATCTGTCAAGGCCCACAAGACATCCTTGCGGGAAGAACTGCAGGCCCAGCAGCTGTAACAATAGTATAACCAAAATCTAGAATCTGTGCCAATTTTTTTTTAAGAGACAGGGTATCTCTCTGTCACCCAGGCTGGAGTGCAGTGACAGGATCATAGCTCACTGTAACCTCCAACTCTTAGACTCAAGCAATTTTCCTGCCTCAGTCTCCCAAGTAGCTGGGACTAGAGACAACTGCCACCACAACTGGCTAATTTTTATTTTTTGTAGGCACAGGATCTCACTATATTGTCCAGGCTGGTCTCAAACTCCTCACCTCAAGCAATCCTCCCACCTCAGCCTCCCAAAGTGCTAAGATTACAGACATGAACCACCTCACTGAACCCCAGCCTGTTTTTTGTTGTTGTTGTTGGTTTTTTTTGAGACGGAGTCTCGCTCTGTCACCCAGGCTGGAGTGCAGTGGCCGGATCTCAGCTCACTACAAGCTCCGCCTCCCGGGTTTACACCATTCTCCTGCCTCAGCCTCCTAAGTGACTGGGACTACAGGCGCCCACCACCTCACCCGTCTAGTTTTTTGTATTTTTTAGTAGAGACGGGGTTTCACTGTGTTAGCCAGGATGGTCTCGATCTCCTGACCTCGTGATCCGCCCATCTCGGCCTCCCGAAGTGCTGGGATTACAGGCTTGAGCCACCACGCCCGGCCCCCCCAGCCTGTTTTTTAAATTAAAGAATAACTGGCAAACTTTACCACCTTAAAATGATGAGTATTATTATTACATAATTACATAATATATAATATGAAATGAATATTTTCTTGAAATGTATCCGTTGTTACCCATTGCTCTTAAACAACTAAGAACTAGGAGTTTAAAGCAAAACAAAAAATTGCTGCGGAAGCCTTTGTCCTCTCCCGGCTCCATAGAGCACAGGGCGGCAGGGCCAGGGGCTGGAGCCCAGGCTCTGGGCTCTGATGCGGGGCGGCCAAATCCCAGCGCACCGTTCACTGGCTGCACAGCCATGGGCAAGCTGTTTCTGCTTGTTTCTCACAGACTGAGCCTCAGTCCCTCGTCTGTGAAATTTTCTGCTCTCTGAGCCTCAGTCCCTCGTCTGTGAAAGGCGGCATCCACCTCTCCGACTGCTGTAGGGGTGAGACAGAACGACGCACGTGAGGCTGAGAAGGCGCCTGGCAGACCCCAAGCACTCGGTGCGGGGTAGCTGCTCTCGTGACTGTGGAAATGCTTTTCCTGAGTGGGAGAGGCAGCATGATCACAGGAGTCCAGCCAGTGGGAATTCTGTGTGCTCCACGAGAGGCTATCTGCTGAGTGTTATTGGAGACCTCTCAGGCTCTGCGAGGCCCCTGCTGCCCATCCTCTATTCTGAGCCGGTGAGCGATCAGGGTGGCTTTTTGAGGGCTAATTACTCAGAAAGTCCAAAGAGTACACAAAGCCAACGTGGACTGACACGGAGAAAGATTCCCCCACAAGCCCCCTCCTGCCCCGAAACCTGGCCCCATTCAATGCCCACAAGTTCCAGTCAAGCCACTGAGGGCAAACATCTTTCTAAAGTGGAATTTTAACGAATTTTGTTCTGAAAATGCAGCAGGAGGCTTTGAGACTTTGGAGACCCCTGGGCCATTGAGATTCTGTGCTCGGCGCTTCCCACACCCTCTCCCCGCTGGCTCCACCTCACCCTCCTCTCCAGGCCTCTGTCTGCCACAAGTTTGCTGGAACTGCCCCAGCCCCCAGGCCCCGCAACTCCTCTGCCCAGAACCTCCTACAGCATGAAAGAGACAAAGCTGTTCACGTCTCTCTTCCCTCCGCTGCCTTTTCCTCCCTCGCATTCCTGGGATGCTCTCCTCCTCTCTGCAGCCGGAGAGTCGCGGCCTCTGCTCCTTTTGTTTACATTGTACAGAGCTGGAGACTATGTAAGACCCGATAGGAGGAAGCACCAAGAGGAAATCGGAGCAAACGTCTTAATGAGATGGTCACACTCAGCCAGGGTAATGGTCCTGAAGTGCTAGACGTGTTTCCCCAGTTGCTGCCTCCCTGTTATTTGTGGCTTTTCTTTCATTACCATTCATTCCGCATCATTCATGTGATAATTTTTCATGTTTGTTCCTAGTCCGCTTTTATAGTACTGTGTCCTTTTCCCCCAAGTGAGCATGGTTGGCTTTGTTTTGTTCATGAGGCAGGTTTTTTGCTCTTGTTGCTGTTGTTTTTCTTATTGCATAGATGGGGGAAAGTGAAAGGGCAAAATAAAGGGATTTCTTGCCAGGAGTGACTCCAGGGCAGTTTAGAGAAATCCTGGCCTGGAGTGGAACCTGACAGGAGTGTGTGCAAGACCAAAAGGGTCCTCCAGGGAGGGGTGCCTGGCACTTCTCTGCACCTGGGAATAGCAGGGCTCACCCAGTCCCAGGGTCCTCCCAGCTGAACGCTCTTCTCAGTGAGCAGCTGCCCAATCCCAAAGGCCCAGAATACACAGAGAAACCTTTCCTCTCAGGATGAGGGAGCTCCCTAAGTGTGGTGTGGGGCCCTGGCTGGGTGCATGTCCCCACTGGTAATGAGACATCTTCCAGAGACCACGGCACGCTCTGGAAACTGATCACTGAGTGAGGAGCAGAAGACAGCCAGGCCTGCACTCTCACCCCTCCCGCCCAGATCCTCCCTGCCAGCTATGGGGGGAAATTACATTCATATACAGATAATAAAAAATATATAATAAATTTAAAATATATTAGAAATTATGTATAACTATACATATAATAAATCACATTTATATATGAAGAGAGAGAGGGATGGAGAGGGAGACAGAAAAGGGGGAGAGAGAGAGATTCAAGGAGAGGAAAGGCAGAGGAAAGAGAGGAGAGAGCTGGGGGAAGAGAGAGAAAAGAGCAGGAAAAGAGAGAAAGGTGGGGGCGAGGAGGGGAGAGAGAGAGAAAAAGAGAGAGATCTCCTCTACCAGCAAATAAATACTATTATGGTGTTGGCAATGTTTTAAATTGGAGCAGTTGTTTTTTATTCCCGTATGCCTGAACTTGGAATCAAAGACCTGACGAGGTACAGTCCCTTTGAGATCCAACCAGACACAGCACCGTCAGCACTTGGTTTTTGCACTGATTTAGTTTTCTGAAGCTCATCCCCATATCCTACACCCTCTGACCCCCCAAAACCATTCATGCTTCCCAGCAATATTGACTTTCACAAGACTCAAGCAATGATTGGGGTAACTGTGCCTCTACGCTACCCTCTTCCCTCCCTGTGCCTCTAGGAGCACAGACCCACACACCTCACGCACCCCTCCAGAGGGGATCCCCTGGAAACCATCGTCAGGGAAACAGATTCGGCAGCCCCCTCAAGGAGCTCCAAAGGCTGCTTTTTAAAAATCTGCAGAAAACAGAGGAGGTAATTGAACACTCCTTTCTGATAAGCTCCCTCACTGTTTTTTGCCCCAACACAAAGGTCCTCATTAGCTTTCACTCGGGGCTTTGAACTCCACACAAAACCCTTCCTTCCCCTAACTGCCCGCTGGAGCTGGCGCCGGGGCCACAGCCAGCATGTCAGTATTCCCTTTGTTGTCTATTTTTAAGGTGTTTATAATGGAGCCTTTTTCTGCTCCAAGCTCACCCCCCGTAGGTGAAATCTCAGTCAAGGAGGATATTCTTCGACTTCCCAAACACCAGCAGGCTCTTTTTCTTAAAAGCCTGACAGTTAACAAAGTTAGTTTTGAGCAGGACCTGTTTCTAGCACTCTTTGGGTGGGACAGGCCAACTGGGAGAGATGCTAATTCCCCTGTATATTGACTAGGCAATCACCTCCATGGAAATGATGATGTCCATTTCTCCCGCCGGCCACAACCTAGCTGCAAGCTGTGGTCCAAAACATTACTAGGAAGTTCAACAACTCCAATGCCAAATGCATCTGTCCCTCAGAAGCAACGTGTTAGCTGTCCTATAGATCCCAGGCTAGCCCACAGAATTTGACTTAGTCCCTAGAGCTGCTGGTCTCCCACACTAATAACAGTCTCAGAACAGGGCCCAGTTCCAGTAGGAAGGAGAGCCCGAGAAGGAGTGCCCTCCTCCTCTCCAGACAAAGTGGGCATCGGGGGACTACAGAAGGGCTGGCATCTGTCTTCAGTCAGTGTTCTCCCCTCGCCATCTCTTCTAAGCTGTCCCTGATTACACAGGCTCTTTCCTTCCCCCACTCCACATATCCTGAAAGTGCCAAGTTTCTCCTGATGGCTCCATGTCAACCATGCCAGAGGCTCCTCAACAGATGAAGTGAAATTAGAGTGGCCATTTACAAACCCAAGTGCTGGTAAAGCTGGGACCTTCTGTTCTGGGAACCCCCAAATCATTAAGCCCCATGTCTGCACACAGCTAAGGAAGCTGGCCTCCCTGTGGCACATGTGTGACGGTGCCTGTCCATGTGTGATGGTGCCTGTCCATATGATCAACACCGAGCGTCACAGTTAAGGACTCATCATGTAACTCGGCTTGACCGCTACCTCTGAATGCCTGTAAACTCCTGTGTATTATCTTGAGTCTCCCGTGGAGCTCATGTGTAAAGCAATCACAGTATTTCTACGGGACCTCCAAGCAACCACTGGAATTGTTAGTGCTTTCTTTAGAGTTTGACCTACTGTATTTTAAGTCCACACAGGAGGGTAAGGAAGATGACGGTCCAGGAAACAAATGTTTTACTTTATAACAGATCTGCTCTAGGTTCACTTTTAATAGAAAGGTATAGACAATGTGTGCTCAATACATATTCCATAAGTGAATGCTTATGATGCTATATACAGGCAACCCTCCCATAATTCACTATTCCATACAGCAAGGTGTTTCTACAAGGATAATAGAGCATCATTCGAAGAGTAGCATAGCCTCACTTAAAAATCTTGCCAGAGATTAGAACAGGCACCCAATAGAACACCCCATAGCTGTTCTATTAGCACGTCACCCGCCCGTGCAACTAAACATATGCAAACCTTGAATACAGCTGATTGCATCAGCATCCAAGACAGAGGTGATTCTCCAAGCTGTGGACTGCTTTGGCTTCTCACTTCCTTCTGGGGCTGTCCCTCCCCCAGCCTGGCTGCTGGGTGAAAAGGGAATACACAACACCATTGGAGTTATAGAGGAAGAGATTGAAACTACACTGACCTGGAATTTGGAATGGACTTGCCCATCCTTCAGCAGACTCTCAGTAATCTCCTCCACCAGTGTGTGTTCACCACATGGCTCTGGGCCCAACACCACCACGCTGGACACTGGGGAGTTAGAATGTTTAAAGTGTGGTTCCCATCACCCTATGGCAGGTAATTGATCTAGCTCAGTGGTTCTCAACTAGGGGCAATTTTGGCCTGCAAGGGATATTTGGCAATGTCTGGAGACATTTTTGGTAGTCACAACGGGAGGGAATACTACTGGCAACCAGTGGGTGAAGGCCAGGGATGCTGCTAAACATTCTACAAGACAGAGGACAGTCCCCGCAACAAAAAATTATCGGGTCCAACACGTCGATAGTGACAGGGTTGAGAACCCCTCCGGCAAAGCAGGCTCACCTGGGAACTGTAGGTACAATGTTAGACCCCCTCTAACTAGTTGTTGATTATGAGAGCCATGGAAGCTCAGAGGAAAGGGAGGCTCTGAGGGTGACTGCAGCTACACGCCTGATTTTGGGGCCTCAATTTCCCCTTCTCTAAAATAAGAGTATTGAAGGTTGTGCTTATTCACTACCCTGGGTGGGGCTGTTTTTGCCCCTTCCTCTCTTAGACATAAAAATCTCTTTCTACTCTCACGGTTTTAAATTAGGAATATTTGGTGGTGTGATCGTGTATGTTTAAAGCCAAACAGAAATTTCCTGTTTCCCAGCACAAAATAAAATTCAAGTTTATAAAAGGGCCTGTAAAATCTCATAATCAAGCCCATTAGCCAAGCAAAATGCTCCACTTTGATTTTCTGGTGTTTAGCTTTCTTTTCTTAGCACCACTTCATTAGCGTGCTTTTAATGGATGTTCTCCAGCCTGCTTCTTGAAATTGCTGAAAAAGAAAACACACGATTTTAAAGCGCAAGATACAAGAGAAATATTCCTTCCCCTTTAAATATGGAGGCTGGGAGACCGCAGAGCGTAGGGAGACACATGGGATCTAGCATGGCCCCACCACCAGGTCTTCCGGGAGCGTCGGAATCCTAGGCTGCATTTTTGCTCACTGGCCTCATTGCTAGTGGGCTCACTAATTTTCAGCTCTTTGCTGCTTCAGCGGACCAGATTTTCTTGATTAATAACAAAAGGTTTTGTTGGGATCAGAGCTGTTTCCCACCATCTCTATGCAAACCCCGGCAACACAAACTGTGTACATTAACATTTCAAGGCGCTTCCTATTAAGGATGGCAAGAAAAGCCTCTCTTGGTGGGTAAAATCCATTTTGTCCTCTCTTGTGACATCTGTTCTAACTTTTAAAGCAGAAAGGAAGCTAGATAATGCCAGAGAGTCCTTTGATTTACAGTACTTGCCCTTCAGACGCCACCCTGCCCTCTGAAAGCACGTAACCTTTCTTTTCTGGATGTACGCAGGCACCGACGTGAGAATCCGCACATTCCCTTCACACTGGAGAACTTCAGAAGTGATTCTGAACTTGTCTTTCAAACTTTTAATTGTCTTTTTCATGATTTCTTAATTACATTTTCAATTACTTCTAAACCTCACAAAACTGAGTCTTTGAAACTCCAATTTTTAACAGCACAAAATTTTAATGTTTATTGCTACATATGTTATTGTGCTTCATCTCTAATTCCCCTCAAAGCTAATTTTGCTTTAGTAGAATGAGAAATCGCAGCAAATTTAGTTAGGCAACTGAAATATGTACACAAGTGCAGAGGAACCCCCTCAAGTGATAGAATAAAAAAGAAAAGAAGAGAAGCCCAGCAGAGTCCCTGTCCCCTCCTACCATCTGTGCTGCAAGCTCTGGGGTCCCTTACATTGGTCATCCTGAAACAAAGCTGAAGGCAGATTCCAGCCGGTTTTCCATTCACTATTCATTCAGAGGTCCACCCGCTCCATATGCATTCAGCCAACTGCTGTGTTAAATCAGGGCCTTCTCCCAGAATTGACATGGTAATGAAATCATGGTGTTGCTCAGTGAAAAGACCGCCATAGGTATGCCCCTCTCTGGCAAATCCACCCTTTCACCCCATTGAGGCCTGAAAATTATCTCATAACATCACAACATCTGTGCACAGAGGCCTGCCTTTTGGAGCTGGGCATGTTTATTGCTCAGTTGAGCCTCCTGCACCGGCTCTCTCAGGGTGGGGCAGGCTGCCACTCACTTGGTCCAGCCACTCCTGGGCATTAGCCTAGCAGCCCCAGGCCTCCCTCCTGCTCTTCCTACACACTCCGCACTCCCAAAGCCTCGGGGCCCAGAAATGCTGACGTTTGGATGCTGCGCGCCAGGAATTTTAGTGTGATCATTTTCAGGTGTTAAAGGTGGACTACCGAGCTCAACTATTTCATGTACACTTGCTGTCAGAAAACCTTATAATTAGTCCGGCAAAGAAAACCAGACAAAAAGTGTGCGGTTCCTGGAGCGGGAGGAGCTGAAAGTGACGAGAAGTTAGCTAATGAATTTCGGTCAGACTCTAGCAAATGACATTTGCTCAACTAATAAGTGTATATGAACTTTATTTAACTGTCCTAGGTCAATAAACTGCTTCTACAGGGAGCAGCGAGGTTGGGGGAACATATAGAGAATTTGCACTATCTGCAAGCTATATGTGTTCGGCCCCGATACAATGATTCCATTTCATTTGATTTGACATTTAGGAGCCCTTTTTGGAAGGAAAATGAATATTTCTATATTCTGTTTGCTATAACCTCACCTGCCTCTGCACATAGCTGAGAATAAATGTCACATTCACTGCATCGCAAACAGTTATGGGCTG
Source organism: Mandrillus leucophaeus (assembly GCF_000951045.1). Classification (NCBI taxonomy): domain Eukaryota; kingdom Metazoa; phylum Chordata; class Mammalia; order Primates; family Cercopithecidae; genus Mandrillus; species Mandrillus leucophaeus. The sequence goes on along the minus strand of NW_012107808.1, from coordinate 5,406,572 downwards.
TCCCGAAGAGGGGTCACACGGTGTTGGGGTGATGGTACTGGCCCCTCTGATGAGTGCTCACAGGGTCTGTCTATGGCCCATATGGGCTCTGGGTGCCCAGGCTTGTTTTGCTTTCTTCCCCTATGTCCACATCTGAGCAAGGATTTGGATAAAATGTTCCTGATTACATATGAGATGCATTTTTGGCTGATAACTGGGATGCACAGTGTGTCTTTCATTCAGGTGTCCAGGAGGCCCTGCTTCCTCTGCAGGGAACAGAGAGACAGGCCAGCACAACCTGGGCTTTTCCAGCCCCCATTCCCTCTTCCAACACCTTGCTAAAGCTTGAAGGTCAAGACTGAGCCATCTTGATCATTTCCTGGTCACAGGACTAGGAAATGCCTTGCTGGTGGATATTTTCCCTTTAGTTGTCTTTAAAAGAAGTACTCTGCCTGCCGACCTCCAAGAGAAGCAGAAACTCCCTCAGGGTCACTCCCAGAAATAATGTCTTGCCAGCTACATAGATGTCCTTTAGCCCAGTCAGGTGGACTCATGAAATTAACCATCACATGCCCAGCTAGGCTTCTAAAGCAGCGCTTCACAGATGTGCCTACACATCCAGTACTGACGGGGTCCCATCCCAGTCTGGGGTGCAGCCTGGACCAAGAGGCAGGGTTCTGGGGTGCAGATATGGTCACTGTGCTGTCTGTTCCCAAAGCCCTCCAGAGACTTCCTGCTGTACCACCACCCATGTGCCAACCCCTTCATCAAGGCCCCCACCTCTCTGGGCTCATCTCCCATCACATCTCATCCCTCCCCACTGCCCGTCGACTTTAGGGTCCTGAGGAAAAGGACCCTTTCCTGGGCCCTGAGCTTTTGAGGGCTTCGCTTCAGCCCACATCTGGCTGAGCCCTTCCCAACCAGGCTACAGACTGAATCAGTTATGGATTGAAATGTTTTCCCCCAAAATCCAGATGTTGAAGTCCTGACCCCCAGAATCTCACAATATGACCTTATTTGGGGATCAGGTTTTCGCAAAGGTAATCAAGTTAAAGTGAGGTCATTAGGGTAGGCCCTATCTAATATGACTGGCGTCCTTAGAGAAAAAAGAAAGTTGGACACGGACACACATAAAAGGCAGGCAATGTGAAGAGACACAGGGAGAAGATGGCCACCTCCAAGCCAAGGATAGGGGTGCTCTGAAAAGCCAATCCTGCCAGACCTGCAGCCTCCAGAACTATGAGGCAAGGGCTTCCTGTTGCCCAAGCCCCGCGGTTTGTGGTGCTTTGTTAAGTGGGTAGTCCTAGCAAACTCAGGCAGGATCTGTAGGGTTGGTCCACAGGAAGCCTGTGCCCCAACTTCTACACCATGCCCTAGGCACCTGGGAGCCCAGAAATCTCTGCCCAAAGGGCCTGGCCCGGCTCCTTCCTGGGAGTGTCCTCCCCGGGGGGTGGGGCCGCCCTCCAAGGCTGCACTCCAAGGACCAGCTCTTGGAGGAGGGTGGGGCAGGAGCTTGGGTTTGAGAGCTGAGAACCCGCAGGCCCCTTGCAGGACCTTTGCCATGGCAGAAAAATCAGACCCAGAGGCGGGCGGGGGACGATGGGACAGACCAGGGACCCCACTGGCCCAGTGCCCCAGGCCATGTGAACACCAGGAGGGCCCGCTCCTCCCCATGCTTCCCGGTGGCCGCATCATTGCTCCTCATGCCAAGTGAGAAGGGCAGGGAAAGTCACCCTGGCTGCTGCCCTCATCTGTTCTCACGAGAAGGAGCAGCTGTGGGTCTAGAATCGCATCCTCACTCCTCAACTTTCCCATTGCGCTGCTTCTTCAGCTTCACTGCTTAGCCCCAACCTGGCTTTCTGCCCCATCGCTGTGCCCTCGGACCCCCAGCCCCTCCGACAAGCACTGAGACTCTGCCCTCCGTCTGCGCGGGAAGTCAGGAGGGTGAGGCAGCTGCCCCTCGGTGCCTGGGGCATGGGAGCCTCGGGCGGGGCCCCCGCAAAGTGCGACTGGGGCTGAGGCGCCGGGAAGCCACACGGGCTCCGGTTCCCCAGACTGCACCGCCGGGGTGAGGCCACCAAGTCACCACAACTCCCAGGCCAGCCCAGGCCACGGGTGACTCCTAGGGGCTGCTCCCAGCCTGCCTGCCTGGGGAGGAACCGAGAGGAGCCCCGTGGGCCACATGCCCGTTCTCAAACCGCAATCCGTGCCAGGCTCCGTGCCCCCGGGCACGGCGACCACCTGGCCTCAGCCCGGAGCCGCCAGCAGGGCCACAGCCAGGGCCTCCAAGAGGGTGGCTGCCAAGACAATGACGTGTGCCCTGCTCTGCCCTTGGCCCCTTCCCCGGGATCTGCCCCTGTGCCCGGAGCGCCTGTGAGGCCCCAGTGGAGTCAGGGCCCTGGAAAGCGTGGCCCCTGCGCCTCGGGGCAGCCCCAGCTAAAGGCTCTTGGTTCTTCCCAGCGCGCCCTTCAAAGGCACCCAGGTTCCTCCCTGTTCAGGCCACATAGTGATTTTAAAAGAAAAAAGCACCATCCCCCCAACTGTCAAAATAAGGTGTTTATATTTTAGTGAGTCATGTTAATATGTGCTCCAAAATGGTAGGGGCCTCCTCAAATCCTATCGGACTGTGTGTTCTCAATCATAATTACTGTTACTGTTAGGTTCTTGGAGACTACAGAGGCGACCACAGTTCCTTATCCATCGTGTTTTTGACTGTGACTACCCTAGGACATTTTGACAATTGGACAAGTGTTGTCTAGTTTTGGCAGTCTTCAAAGACCGTCTTCAGCCCTCAGTGTAGGTTTCTGATAACTGAAGATTTCCAACGGGACTTGACCCAGTGAACTGAACCAATGGAAGACTGAAGTCATCTTCTTTTGACTTTTTGGGACATGGTTGATCCTTTGTTTTGTTTTCCAGAATCAAGGAAGCTTTTCTTTTGAGTTATTTGTAGCTTTTGGCCATTGCAGGAGTGAACCAACCAGTGATCTGTGACAGCAGTTTGGAAGAAAGGGATGGGCCATCAAACTCCAAATGACCATGCAAATGGCAGACAATGACTTCCTACACTGGGGACCCTCAGATAGGCCTGTAAGTTAAGAGCAGTCATCGTCCCTATCCCAACGGCCATTAGAAGTACCTCTTCAGAGCAGGGATTGATAGCAGCAATGAGAGTCTGGTGTGGCACTACCATCACACCAGCTGCTACAGGGAGGGTGCGGGGAGGAGGTGGACAGGCCCCGCCCCCCCACAGCCCACTGCCCTGGGGGTGGCTGCAATGGGGTTGGGCCCAATCCCCTTCAGGAGGGGGAGCAGCACAGCAGGGGAGCAGCATGGCTGGGCACAAAGGGGCCCCAGTGCAGAGCTGAGGCTGCACTTTGGGGATCCAGGACAGGAAGTGGAAGTGGTAACCACTTTGGGGACCTGGCCAGTGGCACAGCCACTGTGCCCACACCACCTAGGGTGTCAGGTTCCTGCACTTCAGAAAAAGGCTCTGCACAGGCCATCCAGGGCGGGGTCCCTGGGGTCTGTCCTGAGTCAAGACGGCTGCCAAGCTGGCCACTTGTGATGGCCGAGCCCAGGGCTCGAGATCCACTCCATCCCAGGCCATCCTGGAGTACCAGGGCAATGGGGAGAGCTCGTGGTGATGTCGCCCCTGCCCCAGACACTGGCTTGGGGCCCAGCAAGGATCAGGAGCCCCCACCCCAGGCTGCAAGGGGGCATAGCTGGGGCTGCATGCTCCATGGAGCCAGCAGGAGCCAGGAGCAGGCAGGAGCCCCATCCTCACAGGCACGGCTGCAGCTGCCCAAGCCAGGCAGTAGACCTGGACCTCCCATGGTCTTGAAGGGCCAGGAGCAGGCAGGAGCCCTGCCCTCCCAGGTGCCACTGCAGCCACCCAAACCAGCAGCTTCAACCTCAGGCATCTCTGCACTCTTGGGAACCTGGGAAGGCCCCCCTGCCCTTGCAGGGCCAGAAGTGCCTGCTCCTGCTGCCTGGCTTCTCTCTGCTGTTGATACCTGCTCCTATCTTGGAGCGAAGTCCGGACCAAGCCGGGGTGCCATGAACAGCAGCAGGAGGCAGGCAGACTCCTGGGTGGAAGGAGGCAGGTGCCTGGAAAGACCCCATCTTCAGACCAAGGGCTGCCAGACCCCTGGACCAGAGTAGGGGAATGTGGTGCCTTTTGTGGCCCCACCCATGGCCACTCATAAACCAATCAGCATGTACCTCCTTCCCTCTGAGGTCCATAAAAGCCCCAGGCTCAGCCAGAGCAGGGCAGAGGCCAGAGAGGATGGAGAGATCACTGGGCACTGGAGGACCAACTGCAGAGACGACCTACCCTCTCTGCTGAGAGCTGGGAAGTCAATGGGGACCTGTCTGCAGAGAGGAACCACCCTCTCCAGGGCCTCCTGTCTGCTGATTGCTGAACACTGGACAAAACTACCCGCCTACAGAGAGGAACTGCCCCTACAGCCTCCTCAGAGCTGCTCTAACACTCAGTAAAGCTTCTCTTTGTCTTGCTCACCCTCCACTGTCTGTGTACCCCATTCCTCCTGGATACAGGACAAGAACTCAGGCAAAGGCGCCACCAGCCACAGAGGTTTCTGACCAGAAAAGCAACTCCCTAAAAATCCTGTAACACCGTGAGGGCCCTGCCTAGACTTCAGAGCCACTGCCTCCTAAGTGGCCTAGAAGCTTCTCGGGGACACATTTTCCTCCAGGGGGTGAGACTACCTGATGCCTGTTCTGGGTCTCTCCACCTTCACCCTGTACGCGTCCTTCCAGTCTACAGAACTTCCTTCCATGAGCTTCCTTCCAGTAGCCCATGTCCTGCACAGCAAGGCAGTGGGCCTGTAAGTGGAAATTGGGGCACACCACCCCTTGTGCATATGTGAGGGGCGTTTGCTGGGGGGACATGGCCCCAAGGGAACTCCACGACTGCCCTGTTCCCCATGAAAAACCCAAAATGTGCACCCTCATCTCAGACCTCCCCTTAGGACCCCAAATTCTCTCTGGTGAAATTGTCAGCTGCCTTCCTCTGGAAATCCCCTTTCCAAAGATCCCCTCTGTGGGCTCAGCTGTGGGAAGCGTAGCTTTGCCCTTGCTCCCATCCCAGGGGGATCCACATCCCCTGAATCTGGGCTGGCCTGTGGCTGCTGCAGCTGCTGTGGCTGCTGCAATTGGGCAAAGTGAGGGAGTGGGATGACGGCAGCCTCTACCTTTGCCATCTTGGAAGGTAGGAGTCAGGTAGAGAAATCCAGGGTGGACTCGGGATGATAAAAGTCCATAGAGCCCCCTTTATGGCCCAGCTCCCCAGCAGCAGCCTTGAGGCCCCCAGAGGCCTCTTGGTCTCGAGCAGGTCCGGATGTCCCAAATTGCTGACCCCACACCAACCCCTGAAGTGGCTGTTATGCCAGGCTGTTACATTTTGAGGGGGGCTCTGTCATACAGTAGCAGATAACTCGACCATCCTTAGCAGGCCCCAGTCATCTCTTGGATACCAATTTGCCAGTGTTTGTGTTTTGGTTTTTGCTTTCCCCATTTATGACCTTCCCAAATCATTGCTCACTGCTTCTCTGAAGTCCAGCACATAATAGCCAATCTGTGCACTGGAGTGTCAGAATAAAACCCATTATCTTCCTTAAGCATTCCAGAGCAGTAAAACTAAAAATGTTAGCAAGTTACTTTGGCTGGAGTTACCAATAGTCTTCCCATAACATTTAACTTCCTATTTCTTTGACCTGAGTTTAAAGAAAGATATACATGTTTATATATAAATGTATATATTTATATGTATATAAATTTAATAATTTGTATATATATTTATAT
>NW_012107808.1:5388112-5400447 GCF_000951045.1 Mandrillus leucophaeus | reverse complement strand
ATATTATACATATGCATGTGTATATATTATATATATGCATGTGTGTATATATGTATGAATGTATAACGTGTATAGGTATAACGGGTGTATATATATACGTGTGTATATGTGTATACATATGAGTGTATAACATGTATATTGTGTTATATATGTGTATAACATGTGTATACATGTGTATATGTTATATATGCATGTGTGTATATATGTATGAGTGTATATATTACATGTGTATAACATGTATATATTACATATATGCATGTGTGTATAAGTGTATGTGAATAGATTGTGTCTATATACTATATGTGTATATAACGTGTATATATGTATTATATATGTATGTGTATAACATGCATATATTCGTGTATGTGTATATGTATACATACGTATGTACATATGTATATACATGTGTATATGTGTGTATATGCACATGTGTATATGAGAATAACATGTATGTGTATATGTGTGTATATATGTATATATTATATATGCATGTGTACATATGTATGTATGTGTATATATGTATATAACGTGTACATATATGTATATGAGTATAACGTGTATTATATATGTGTATATATTATGTGTATGTGTATATATGTATTATATGCATGCATGTATATATGTCTATATATGTATACATGCATAATGTGTATGTGTATATATTATATATGTGTGTATACGTATGTATATAATGTGTATATTGTGTGTATATAATATATATGTGTATATGTCTAATATGTGTGTGTATATATATGTGCATGCACACATACACAGATCACTCTGAAGATCTACTTTTTAGGGAAATGTCACATAATCACCACTTTCCTTCTTTCTGTCAAAGTATCTCCCCCATCCAGGCACTGGGTACCTTGAGATGCCACCCCTCACTCACTCCCCTCAGCGCCCTCCTTCCCTCAGGACCCAGCCTTTCTTGGCGGCTCCTCCTTCCTGTCCAATGTAACAGCACAACTCCTTTATCTCCAATCCAGTTCACCCCAGCAGCTGGTCACCACTATTTGTTGAATGAGCTCTGCAGGGGGTGGGGAAGGTGGGGTACCCTCCAAGAACCTCCCCTAGCTCCTTCCCTTTCTCCCCATCCAGCCACAAGACTTCCTTTTTTGACCTTGGTTTTCCAAATTTCCTGCAATCTCAGCCATAACCTTTCCATGCTTCCCTGGCCCCACCACAAGCAGCCAACCAGAAACTGGCAATTGGTGGACCCACGGAAGGTCCCAGGATACACAGGAATAGAGGAGAGGGCACACCTGTGGCCAGTGACTTTTTTCTAACTCACAGTATATTAATACTTAGCAAAACCTTTCAAGCATCCAGTAACACTATTTTAATTGTTTAATGGATGCCCCTCACGACCAATACACCCCCACGCACTAAGAAAATCATGCATGACATAAATAAAGCATGGGACCTTGAAGAGCTCACCTTCTGGTGAGGAAGATGGCTGCAGACAAGCCATAGGGAATGGTACCAAGCTGAGCCACTGGGGCAGGGCAGAGGGGCACACAGATGCAGTGGGAGCACGGAGGGTCCTCGGAGGGGCAATTAGAAAGGCTACTAGCAAACAGCACATTTGAGCAGGAGGAGGAGATTCGCCAGATAGAGATGGGGCAGAGGGGTCACAGGCAGCAGGACCCAGGGACCCAGAGACAGGAATCCTTTGTGTGGAAAGATAAAAAGCCTGGAAAGTTGGAATAAGAGCGGGCCGTGTGGGTCCCATTTCCTGAAGGGAGTCTCTGCGTTACTTCAGCGCCAAACCTGTGCTAAGTGATGCTGACATCGAAGGGCACAGTGGAGCAACCTCAGGGCCAGGATCAGGGCGATGACTTGAGAGCAGTGAGACCCTGAATGCAGAATTTATGAGGTGTCAAAAAAATCAGTGATCAAGAGAAATCATCTTTTAATGCAATATTTAAGAAACTGAAATTACTGCAAAAATCCATGGCCCACTATTCACAATAGTAAAGACACAGAATCAACCCAGGTGGCCATCAGTGGTGGACTGGAAAAAAAAATGTGGTATGTCTACACCGTGGAATACTATGCAGCCATAAAAAATAAAATCATGTCCTTTGCAGCAACACGAACGCAGCTGGTGGCCTTTATCCTAAGCGAATTAACACAGGAACAGAAACCCAGATACCACATGCTCTTACTTATAAGTGGAAGCTAAACACCGAGCACACATGGACATAAAATGGCAACAATAAACCCTGGGGATACAAAAAGAGGAGAGAGAGGGAGGACAAGGGCTGAAAACCTACCTGTTGGTTACTGTTTACTACTTGGGTGACGGGATCATTAGAAGCCCAAACCTCAGCGTCATGCAATATGCCCACGTAACAAGCCTGCACAGGTGCCCTCTGCACACACAATTTTAAAAAATAATTCATGACGCAGAAAACACCAGATTTTTAAATAAAGGCAGGATCATACATACATCGAAACAGAGTAGGGTGATAATGAAAGTGTAGGGCGATGGGGAACTACAGGCCAAAGGGTACTAACAAGACTAGGGATCCAATGTACAGCATGAGGACCGTCTCAAGTTCATTTGTGTTGCTATAAAGAAATACCTGAGACTGGATCTTTTTTTTTTTTTTTTCAGTATATTTAGTTCAGGGTTCTTCAGGCTGGAAGATCAGGCATCTGCATGTGGAGAGGGCCTCAGGCTGCTTCTCCTCATGGTGGAGGGTGAAGAGAAGCCGGTGTGTGGAGACCACATGCTGAGGGAGGAAGCAAGAGAGCTAGAGGGTGCCATGCACGGTGGCACACGCCTGGAATCTCAGCACTTTGAGAGGCTGAGGCGGGTGGATTGCTGGAGCCCAGGAATTTGAGACCAGCCTGGGTAACATGGTGAGCCCCCATCTCTACAAAAAATACAAAAATTAGCCAGGCATGGTGGCATGCACCTGTAGTCCCAGCTGCTTGGGAGGCTGAGGTGGGAGGATGCCTTGAGCACAGGAGACAGAGGTTGCACTGAGCCAAGGCTGCGCCCCTGCACTCCAGTGGGGGCCACGGAGCCAGACCCTGTCTCAAAAATTAAGAAAAAGAAAAAAGAGAGACAGAGCAAGAGGGGAGGGGCCAGGCTCTTCTTCACAAGCAGCTCTTGCAGGAACTAACAGAGCAAGAACCCATTCATTTCTGTAGGACGGCATCAAGCCATTCATGAGGGAGCCATTTCCAGGACCCAGGAGCCCTTCCACCAGGCTCCACCTGCAACACTGGGGGTCAAATTCAACAGGAAGGTAGTGGTTTCAACACAAGGCTCATTCACTCCCATGTTGGTGTCCAGCAAACTCTTCTGCCTACAAATCTCTTCTACCTGTTGGAAAGTTAAAACATTTTAAACTTAATATTTCAGTTCAGGAGCTGGAAGCTTGCCTTCTCATTGAGTACTACTCAACGCCCTTTGTCTCTGTTACCTAAGGGTGAGCCATGTGTGTGGGCCAGGGCTGGGCACCGACCAGAACAGGCTACAGATACCTGTGCATCCTGCCAGAAGCTCATGCTGGACCTCTACAGTGGCCGAACAGTGCTGGCCAGAATAACTGGGCTTATCAAAGGAAGGTGCGTGGGGATGCATCTGATAGTTAATGGCATTAGTGTACATTTCAAGAAAAAGGGAGGAGGCAACTTGAGTGCTCCCATGACTTTCTTTAAAGGCGCAGACCAAAACAAGCCAAGCAGCCGCTGGGCAGGTCCCAGCAGTCAGGGCAGCCAGGCCCTGAGCCCAGGTCCTCCTGGAGAACCGCCCAACATTGACCTGTGAGCAAGGTGCCCTCTCATCTATCGCTCCTGACTCCTTCACTTTTCAAGATAATGATCGTTTTGGATGAAATTTCTTACTCTCGGATCCTAGCCAAGAAGTGAACTTATTTTCAGAGTTTAAGAAAGATTTTCAAACATCTCCAATTTGAAAGGTTCCAATTCCAAGTAATTTTAAACAAAACTCTCCATGAGGAACTAAATATTTAAAATGTGTATTTCCATAAAAGTGAATCAGCTCAGTTCTGCAGGCTGAAAATACAACAAGGAGGATGCGGGTTGCAGAAAGCAGAGGGCCACCTAGACCGTGTCTGAGAGACGGGAAGAAAGCAGCTGTCTGCTGTGTACCAGAGGCCTCTAGGGACCCTGGCAGCAGCCCCGTGGCGGGCCACACTTGGGAGCTGATTTGTTTTCAGAACCACCCGCTAAGCCACACAAGCCAGGAGCCTGGTTATCCATTCAAAGACCACAAATGCCTGCTGAAGCAGAACTTAGAGGAAAAGTTCAGAGGGAGGGGTTTCTCTCTTCTCTGACCCTGAAAGAGACCCAATTGTAGCCTGAGGGGCTGGATGGAAAGATTTAGACAAAAATCACAAAACAGAGAGGACAAAAGGTCACACTCAGTGTCTATGGCATGGTAGAAAGCCTGCTTGCTCCGAGTCCAGAAAGCTGCACTGGAACACTGCAACATACCTGCTTATTTCCGAGGTCTACTCTGAGCCTCAGTGTCTTCATCAGGACAAGGCTGGGGCTAGAGGACTGCCCTGACATGCTCTCCCTCCCAACTTTTGCACACTGATTCTGGTTTCCTGACTGTTCCTCCTCTTCCCTCCCAACAAGGCACTCTCCACACAGGGATCTTGCTACAGAATGACTCCTGCCTTGTTACCCGCCTCCTCCAACATCATCACTGATCACTCCCTTTGAGAGCTTACCCCATCAGAAGCACCCCTGCCCACAGGGTCGGCTCCACACTCAGTCCTTTGGGACATGGCCTGGCCTGAGGTCCTGGCCTGAATACTCATCACAGCAGCCAGACGAGGTGGGAGCAGCTCTTCAATGCCCCCTGCCTGTTCCTGCCTTGCCCTTTCTCTCTGCTTCAACACCCTACCTAGGCTCAAACTGCCAAGTAATAGCAACCACCTCCAAAGGCTGTAGTGAGTAAGGAGTGCCTAAGGGAAGCCACCTGACGCATTGAACACAGTCCCTGGCATGGCCAGTATTATCTACTTACCTAGAATCACTGTTAGAATTATTATTAGAATTGCCCATCATGGCCAGGCATGGTGGCTCACACTTGCAATCCCAGCATTTTGGAAGGACAAGGCAGACAGATCACTTGAGTCCAAGAATTTAAGACCAGCCTGGGCAACATAGCAAGACCCTGTGTCTACAAAAATTTAAAAATTAGATGGGCATGGCACCACATGCCTGTAGCCCCAGCTACTGGGGAGGCTGAGGCAGGAGGATTGCTTTAGCCCAGAGGGTCAAGGTTGCAGTGAGTCATGATTGCACCACTGCACTGTAGCCTGGGCAACAGAGTGAGACCCAGTTCCCAAAAAAAAAAAAAAATTGCCCACCACACCTACCATCTCCTAAGACTTGTCTTCCCCAGGAAGTCTTATCTCATCACCCATACCCAGTGCTCCCCTGGTTGGGTTAGGCCTGCTTCCTGGCACTCAAGCTTGCCTCTCATCTTACGACTCGCCATATTACATTGCAATGTATATATATGTCATCTGCCTGACAAATTTATATCTTTTATCTTTGTTTCCCATACTGCTGTCCTACTAGTTACCACTGCATTGATGTTCAAATTTAGTGAATGAATAAATGAACACATCTATCTGATAGTGGACACACACATATTAGTTTACTGTCAAGCCTTTTCTTGAAGATATTTGATGATGACGTTAACTCAGCAGCCTGTTCCCACAGGCTTGGAGGCTGTGATTATCACAATAGTTACTCTTTATCCAACCTGTGTCCTCTCTGCTACAGTCTTCACTCATCCCATCTGCCTTCGACCTAAAGCAGAGCCCATAGTTGACTGTCACCACCATCCACACCACCTGGTTGCACTGCCTCTAAGGCTCTCCATCCACCCCAGAACACTGACTGTCTCGCTGCAGCCTGATCCTAACAATTCCCATCAACTTGTTCCAAAATCAGGAGAGTTTGATTTTCTCTACAAATAATGTCTCAAGCATATGCTTCAGAAGAGAGGCTGGGGTCTGAATTTCCTGACCACGGTTCAGCTGAGCCTCTTGGCTCCATGGCTTTATTTGCTTTCAGTCTATTAGGGACAGTGACATGGGCCAAAACTGCCTCAAAACACTCCTGATGAGCACTGCCCTGCCACTTCGCTGTTCTGGGGCGGACTGAGTACTGGAGCGGTTTCCTGCAGAGAAGGACAGGAGCAGCCTAATACCTTTCAAAATCCTTGATAACCCCTTGACGATGTTCGGCCATCACCCCGACCTCTCCCTCAATTAAGTGACCCTATTTCCTTAATCTTTCTTCAAAAGATCATTAACTCAGCAAGTGGAAAGAAATGTTCACAACACTGGAGAAGGCAAAGAAGGGGCTGGTTCCATCTTAAATGGAGGAAGATGCAGCAGGATTTGTGGGTGGGGTTATTTTCTAGGTGAAGGGAGGGGCTAAACATGAAGATTTTCATTTGCATGTAAATTTCAGTGATGCATACCTCCCGGAGAAAATGCTCAACTTCTCGATCAGTCATGAACTGGCTCCAAAAACGCTGATTTTCATTAGGTGATAAATCAGAAACTTCAGGGCATCCTAGGAGTGCTCCCTAGGAACAAACTTCAAGGAGTGACATTCAAACTAATGAAAAAGAAAATGTGTTTCTCCCTCCCTTTTGAAATGGCAGCGATAACACTGAAAATTAAGAACGGCAATGATAGGAGATTTCCGAAAGCAAAGTACCTTTGAGCAACACAACAGCAAAATGTAATCTACAGAAGCTCAGCCACTCCAACGATTCACACAGTACCTTCATGCCTAGCAGGTGGCAATTCTGTCTTGCTTTGGCAAATGAGTCAGTCAGGATCCAGAAAGAAAAGCTGACTTCTACACCCTGCAGTCTTACAAAGCCAACCAACTAAATCAACAAGGGCTAGTGAATGTTTGTACTTTTCTCTCTCTGCTTTTTTGGGCACCACAAATTCAGAGCAGCTGTGTGCTTCTCCCCGCTCAACCTTTGGCCTACTGGCCAAAGCATATGTAGCCAGCAAACCCGGTGGCTGAGACCTGGCTTTCTCAAGCCCAACTTAGAGGCTTCTCAGAGGTAAAAAATGTGTGCCAATTAAATAAGTCAATCGAGGCCAGGTGCGACGGCTCACACCTGTCATCCCAGCACTTTGGGAGGCTGAGGTTACAGCTTTGTGAGGTGGGAGGATTGCTTGAGCCCAGGAGTTCAAGACCAGCCTGGACAACATGAGGCACTGTCTCTACAAAAAAGTAGAAAACTTAGCTGGGTGTATTGGCACACACCTGTAGTCCCAACTACTCCGAAGGCTGAAGCAGGAAGATCACTTGAGCCCAGGAGTTCAACACTATAGTGAGCTATGATGATGCCACTGCACGCTAGCCTGGGTGACACAGCAAGACCCTGACTCTAAAAAGGTAATAAGTCAATCAAAATGTGATGTCAGTCTTCACTCCAGAGAAAGAGGCCTTTCTGTTTCTTATGATGTCATGGACACCTATCAATTGTGTATGTGTCTTTACACATTTTCCTTTCATTTCTGATGAGAGTGAAATAACTTCATTTATCCATTCAATGAATTTTAATTAGAACTTCTATGTGCTTTTCCTAGCTAGATGCTGGGAAACAATACAATGAACGAGAGACACTGGGCAGGAGGAGGAAGCAGAAATAGCCACAGACACTTGTCAGATATTCCCCCTACCCCAAGCTCAGCCCTGAGCATTTTCCTGCCTCGCCGGGAATCCACATAGGGCAGGGTAGGAAGATGGAGGAAACGGCCACTTCTAACTGAAGGGCTCAACCACAAAAGGCTTAAGTGAGAGAACTTCCAGGCTAGACGGGGTCATGAGGGCCCCAGGTCTGTGGAAAGGCAATGACCCCGAGGTGAGACAGCTCTGGCAGGTTGGAGGATGAGCTGAGAGGTCAGGCTGCAGAGGCAAGGGCTGGGCGGGGCTGGCACTGGAGTGGCTGTCCTCAAGAGCTGGGGAAACCACGGAGAGTGAAAGCCCAGATCTGAGTTTCTGAAAACCTGCTCTAGTGACAGATGAAAAAGACAGGGGACAGGGTTGTGTACGCACTGCTCACCATTCATGAGGCACGGCATGGTGCCAGGCACCGCAAGGAAACGAGGCCGCAGTGAAAATGGCCGCTGTTCAAACCCACGTGGAGGCAGAGGCCGCGGTCAGCCCCAGGGAGATGCCGTGCGCTCCAGAGCAGGTCACCCCACCCAGAGTGAACATGCCTTCCCCCGGTGTGCCCATGACTCTTCATGTCCCAGCTCCATCCCTGGAAGACCCTGGGAGGTGGCACCAGGGAAAGGAAAGGGCCTCCTTCCTCGGAGAAACAGGAAATTCAAGCAATTCACAGCTATTCACGAATCAGCTACTCTGTGTGCTCACTGTGGGGACACGAGATAAGAAAGACATCTGACTCAAAGGCATCCCTATGGTGGAACTGGGAGGAGGTGGCTCCACAGGACGCTCTGACATTGAACAAAATGTAGCAGCAAGAAGGTGATGGGCCGTACCTGTCTGAGGGCAGCAAGCAGGCTTTGGGAAGAGGGGGGTGAAGACCCCAAGGAAATCCCAGGGGCTGCAAGTGGGAAGAGGCAAGGGGCCCAGAGTATATCGGGACTGGCAGAGAAGAGATGGGACCTGGGAGGGGACGCCCAGTGCAGCCTCAGAGGAAGCCCCGGCAGCCTGGGTGAGAATCCTGCCCTCTTCTGCCAACTGCAGGGGCTGCCCTGTGGTTCGGTCCAGAATGGTGGCAGGAGCCCCGTTCACTAGAAGGGCATTCCTCTGGCCTCATTTGTGTGGAATAGACTGGCTATGAGGATACCAGAAGCTCCCAAACACGCAACTGTGGCCCTGACGGCAGAGCTGACAGCTGCCCTAGCGCCAGAGTGTCTCAGGTCCAATTCTACTTACCTGTAACTGCAGGGCCACAAGTCACCCTATAAATGGTGCCCCACAGTGGCCACGCATCAGGCGTGGCTCATACCTTGTAATCCCAGCACTCTGGGAGGCTACAGTGGGAGCATCACTTCAGGCCAGGAATTCAAGGCTGCAGTGAGCCATGATCATGATTGTACTCCACCCTGGGCAACACAGCAAGATCTCCAAAAAGGTTTTTAAATGGTGTCCACAGATAGTGTTGAGACAACAGGGCACAGTCAGCTCTATTTGCTGTCAGGACAATGTCACATGTTATTTATGCCTGGTTGGAACACGTCAGAGAGGATTCCTCAACGCATCCGATGCGTGTACTGGGCATGGGACAGCCCACCCATGGGACCTTGCTCCCAGGCTCTCTGAGGGGTGCCAGGCTGGGGGCCTCGTCCAGTTCTGTATCTCTCGGTGTGGCACAGGCCTCAGTGTGTGGACATGGGGCGCACACTTCCCCTTCAGGAACTGGACAGAAATTGAAGAAAAAGAACCATGTACCCCAAATTCTAAGAAAGCCTCCAGCAATTGGAGTTGGAGGCTTTCTCCAAACCCCTTCCCCACTTCCTGATGGCCCCCGTCAGCCTGGAAGAAGAGGAAGGGGCAGGCCAACCTTGGGAGCCCCTCGTGTCCCCAGAGTTGAGCGAGGCTCTAAGGGCACTGCTCCTGGAGACCCGGGCTGCCCTGGGGGCAGGGGCAGGGCAGAGCGCCACCCTCGTCAGCAGCCTGTGGCCTTGGCCCATCCTGTCATCACTCCAGACCTCTATTTCTCAACTGTAATTTTAAAAAAACAGGACACAGTGGCCTGTTTAGGGCTTCTTTTTGGCGATAACACTTAAGTCTGGAACATGACAAGCTCCACGTCCTGGTCTGATAAAACAGCAAGCACCACCCCCAGAATTCCGGGCAGCATCCACCCCTCAGGCCCTGGATTTTCACCCGCACCCTGGCTGCTAAGCAGGCCTCTGGCATCATCTCCCAACCCAGTCATGTGTGGCTCCAGGCCTCTGAGCCCAGGCAAGGTCGGCCACCCTTAGCTGGAGGCCCCAACGAACGCACAGTCCCCTCTTCTTCTGCAGACCGGCCCCAGCCTCACCCCCGTGGTTGGCTGACATTGGTTTTAAGCTATAGATGACGAACTCTCTGTCCTCTGAGTGTTCAGGACACGATGTCACCCTCATTGAAGTCTGAATGCCCAGGAAAGGCTGCCCAAGGGGTTGGACTGGATCGTCGCCCACCTGCCCATCTGCAGAGCTGCCAGGGCTCCCCCACTTGGGCAGGAGCACAGTCCCGGGAGAGCAGGTTGGAGCAGACCATGGACTGTCCCCAGAGGCTTGGATCCCACCTCTCAGGCTGGGGCTGGAGGGTCCACATTGCTGACGGGTTCCCCAGTGGTCTGGACATCCTGGACCACACTCAAAACCCGCCGCCCTCAAGCATCCAGGAGACAGGTAGTTCTGGCTCCTGGACGCTGCTCCACCTGCCACGTCTGGGATAAAAGGCCCCTGCTCTGGCCCATCACGGTAGTACTGTTGCAGGAGCTCACAGAAAGCGGCCAGCCCAGCCCAGTGCAGGCCAGGCTCCAGGGAAGCAGCACAGGCAGGGGCATCCAGCCCAGGGGGAGCAGGGACGGTTTCAAAGGAAGTGGTATCTGAGGCTTCAAGGACAGAGAAGGGTCAGCCAAGCAGTGAAGGGGAGGATAACGGTGTTCCAGAGAGAGGAGCGGGCAGGAGTAAACATCCACCCAGGGCTGTCCCGGGAACAGCAGGTGTGTGTGGCTGGAGCATCATGGGCGAGGAGCAGGGGATGGAAGCTGAGGCTGGACAGTGGGCTGGGTGGACCCTGACAGGCTTCAGGCCGGCCGAGGGGTCTGGACATCAGAGTGCAGCTGCTGTGAGCAGGGGGTGCTGGCAGGGCTCACAGAGGCGGGGCTGACATCCAATCTCAGGCCAGGGTGGGACTGACTATCCACAGGGAAGAGGGGACAGTCCCAGGTCAACTGGGGAAGAAAAATCAGAACTCACATTTCTTTTTTCCTAAAACAAACTCAGGAAAAGTACTGTCAGTTAAAAAACAACAAAATAAAACTCCGACCCTGTGGGTACCACACTTTTAAAGAGGCAATTGATTACAGATGTTTCCTTGCTCCCCACAGCATCAAACAATGTTTGGTGTCACTGCGTGGTGCTGCAGACCCACGTGTAGATGGCTCCAGCCTGCGTGCAGCTCTGGGGGTCTTGTACCTCCGTGTCCACGCCACCTCCTTCCTCTCTTCCTCTCTTCCTCCTGCCTGGGCTTACCTTGCCCAACTAGTTTCCAGTATACTAGGGTATACTTGGACCTTCTCAATGTCCCATGCTCACTGACTTGGGGTGCACTGGAGACACTGATCTCTTTTTTTTAAAAAGCGAATCAGTGAATAGGTGCATGTGAGGATTTTCCATTTGCCTTGCAGGTGCATCTCCTGCCTTCATTCCTTCAATGCTCTGGGCCATGCCCTGTCACGTCAGGGGAACAGGGTTGCAAAGCGCAAACGAGGGAGGCCCTTCTTCCAGGAAGCCTATTATACAGGAGCGTTCCAGTGCTCATTGGTGCTGTACTGAGAGCCGCAGCAGGCCGGCAGGGGACAGCATGACCCAGGAAGGGTGCCTAAGCCACCTGCCTTCATGGCCAACCTTGACCCTGAGGTTGGAGCATCCCTCAAAACATCTCCACTCACACATTCTCTCTCTTACTCCTCACTCCCAGATCCTTAAAACCATCAGCACAGAGCCAAGACATTTAAAATAAAACAATAACAAAAACACAAACTCTTCCAACCTTCAAACTCCACTTTAGAACCTAAAAAGCAACATCTTCCAAAGCAGAACAAACTACTTCAGGGGAAGAAAACTGCAGGCTCTGAAAGGTGGGGATACAGTGTGCGTTCTTTGTCACGCGAACACAAACAAATGCCAAGAGGCATCTCAGACGAGGAAGCCGGCCCGCACCAGCTGCTTCTAACAGGCTGCCCTTTCCCAGAGGCACACCACCATGAGCCTAGGAATGCAGAGAGAAGAGGGGCTCCCAGCAGCTACGTTCCAAAGAGCAGGACCAGGAGGACGGCCCCACCACAGGACTCACAGCATTGAAATCCCATTTGTGGAGGCCGCCAAATGTCCGTGTCTGCCCTGGTCTTTCTCAATTGCCATACCTCCATACGGCTGAGAAAGAGAAAAAAGGGAAAGTCCACCGAACTTAAAAATTGGGAATAACTGTACTGCTCCCTGCAAATATATAAAGCTGATCCAGCCACGGTGGCAAGTCTGTCTCTTATACACATCTAGATGTGTATAAGAGACAGTTACAAACAAATGCCGCAGTCAACACGTGTGCAC
>NW_012107808.1:5382419-5388046 GCF_000951045.1 Mandrillus leucophaeus | reverse complement strand
GGTTCAAGCGATTCTCCTGCCTCAGCCTCCAGAGGAGCTGGGACCACATCTGTTTTGTCTTTAAACTGAGGAGACATGTCCCTCCGCCCCTCTCCACACAGACCCTGGCGTCCTGCGTCTTCTCTGCTCTCTCAGGGCCACCTTCTGAGCAACAGATCCCCTCGGCAGCTCCAGGGAGCAGAGAGGGGGTGGCGGCGGGGGATGGCTTTGTCAACTTGTTCTCATTCTTGAGCTGAGGATCTCTCCGCTTGAGAGTGAGGAGATCTAGGCGTTTTTCGTTTCCCTGGCATGTTTAATTTACAATTACTGTGCTCAGGCAGCGTGAATGTTTACCATATGTTGGTTGTGTGGCAAAATATTCTGGCTCCCAGAAAAAGTCTGGTTGCTGAGTCACGCTGAGTCTCACCTAGAGAAGTCCTGAGGGAGGTCATTAGAGGCGGCTGGGTCAGGCGCGGTGCCGCCCCGCCTCCTGAAGGAGGAAAAGACAGAGCTGGGAGTCAGACCCAGATGGGTGCCCCAACTGACTGGAGCACAGAGGCTCTTACAGACCACCACGATCGTGTTGGGATTGTATGCACTAGAACTTTGCCTACAGAGGAGAAAAAGCCGAGTTGGAGCCAGGGCAATGAACAGGACCAAAGAAACTCAAGGATCGAAATGGTAACAAAAACGCAAAGCAGCAATCAGTCACCATCAAAACACAAAGATCGCTTCAATTTAGTATTTTTTAAATGTATCCTTCATTCTCATAGTATATGATTTACATTCAAAAGTGAGAGAACTTACTCATTTTGATGATAAATTGTGTTTTTCAATGAAACATGAGACAGGTTAATTCCTGCAGTTCCTGCAATGTCCCCACCAGTTAGGACCTCCATTCTATCATAAAATGGCCACTTTCCATCACCATATGGCCATGACTAGCGATAAGCACAAAATGTCAGGAAAAGCTAAACCGCTGCTGCTGGGTGCCTGATGAGTGCCTGAAGACAGCGGCGCCCAGGTGGTGTGCGCTTAAGAATCAGCTGAGGAATCTTGTCTAAAATGCAGGTTCCAAAGCCACACTTCCACCTGTATGAGGCTGTTCTCACACTGCTATAAACAACTGCCCGAGACTGGGTCATTTCGAAAGGAAAGAGGTTTCATGGACTCACAGTTCAGCATGGCTGGGAGGCCTCAGGAACCTTACAATCACGGCAGAAGGTGAAGGGGAAGCCAGGCATCTTCTTCACGGGGCGGCAGGAAGGAGAATGAACGCAGGAGAAACTACCAAACACTTATAAAACCATCAGATCTCGCGAGAACTCACTCACTCACTCTCAGGAGAACAGCATGGGGGAAACGCCCCCATGATTCAATTACCTCCACCTGGTCTCTCCCTTGACACGTGGGGATAATGAGGATGATGGGGATGGCAATTCAAGATGAGATTTTGGTGGGGACACAGCCAAACAGTATCAATACCTCCGTTAAGAAGCTGAGGGTCTGCAGAGCGTTTCTCCGGGCATGATTCAAGGAGTGCCCAGGAATCTTGTGAAAATTTTAAATTCCTTGGCCTACTCCCTACTCTACCACAGATTCTCGTGGGATAGGCAGGGGTGGGGGCGGGCCTACAAATCCATATTTTCCAGCAGCTTCCAGGCCATTCTAGTGAGGTTTTTCCTGGCAGAGCTTTCAAGAACGCAAGAGTAAAATCCCATTACCGTCCAGATGATCGTCAGTTCTGAGTCGACATGAGAAGGTTGTTAATGGGTTTTTGTTGTCCTGCTCCACATAAGAATAACTTTCCTCACTATTTTCCTCATACTTGACTGAAAAACGGGAGCAGGACAGGTGTTGTGGCTTTGCTCCTTGGTCTCTTGGTGGCTCTGCGGCCTCAGACGTGTTGCTCGCCTCTGCCTCTCAGCTTCTTCCTCACGTCACATGGAGCCTGAAGTGCAGCTGCTTCCTCAGGGCGTGCTCAGGGCTAAGTGCACCCCTCGTGCCGGCCAAGCCAGTGCCTGACACCCTCCTCCTCACTGCTAGCAAGTTCTAATCCCTGTGAGCAGAGAAATGAACAGCAAACTCCATGAAGGGGACTTAGCATCACCGCCGGAGAGTGAAAAACTACTCACACTGCCGAGAAAACTTCCAGGTTAGCTGAGCATCAGCCCTGGACAGGCACAGACCTCAAAGACCCAGGAGAGGCTGGAGTAATTCCAGCACTTTGGGAGGTCGAGGCAGGAGGATCACTTGAGCCCATGAAGCTGAGGCTGCAGTGAGCTATGATTGCACCACCGCACTCCAGCCTGGGTGACACAGCAAGACCCTGTCTCAAAAAAAAAAAAAAAAAAAAAACACCCAGGAGAAAGGGAGTGTGTCGTCTTCATGGAATGAGACCTGGAGTCACGGGCTCTGGAAGACACGCATGGCACGGGAAGGAGCTGGTCTCTAGGCAAGGGAGCCCCCAGCCGGGGAGGTTCCAAGCACTTGTCACACATTCGCTGACTTACCTTAAGGGCCCAAAGAAGTCATGTGAATGCTTCAGACTGTGTTACCTCCAGTTTTCAAAGTAACTTACATGCCACAGACCACAGATGGCAAATGTTTCCTCCACAGGGCCTATCAGGTGGCTGTGGCTGCCCGCACACTGTGTTAAGAAGGATTCTGGGCCAGGTGCGGTGGCTCACGCCTGTAATCCCAGCACTTTGAGAGGCCGAGGTGGGTGGATCACGAGGTCAGGAGATTGAAACCATTCTAGCTAACACGGTGAAACCCCGTCTCTACTAAAAACACAAAACATTAGCCGGGCATGGTGGCGGGCACCTGTAGTCCCAGCTACTCGGGAGGCTAAGGCAGGAGAATGGCGTGAACCCAGGAGGCGGAGCTTACAGTGAGCCAAGACCGCACCACCGCACTCCAGCCTGGGTGACAGAGCGAGATTCTGTCTCAAAAAAAAAAAAAGAGGATTCTGAGCAGCAGTAAGGCTCCACCAGGCCTGCGTGAAGAGTGGCCACACTTGGGCCTTGGGTTTGCCATTCTCACACTGGCAATATCAATGAATCCAGGGAAGTGAGTGAGCACATCTTCTGACACGTTCCTCCAAAAAGTCAAGGCTCCGCCTTGGTAACTCTAAGTTCTCTTGGGGCAGAAACTCCTTTGACACTCAAGACACAGGTTCTCTCTCCACTCACACAGAAGTTTGCATGCAGTTTCCTTCAGCACACGAACCCCAGATCTGACACAAAAGAACAAATCCTGTACGACTCTGCTTACAGGCACCTAGAGTAGTCACATTCATGGAGACAGGAAGTAGAAGGGTGGTTGCCAGGAGCTGCGAGGGAGGGGAATGGGGAGTGGGTGTTTAATGGGCAGAGTTTCCATTGGGGAAGATGAAAAAGTTCCAGAGGTCAATGGCGGTGATGGCGGCACAATGTGAATGCACTTAATGCCACTGATTGACCATTTTAAAATGGCTTACATGGGCCAGGCGTGGTGATTCATGCCTGTAATCCCAGCACTTTGGGAGGCTGAGGCAGGTGGATTGCTCGAACCTGGGAGGTGGAGGTTGCAGTGAGCTACTGCACTCTAGCCGGGCCACAGAGTGAGACACCGTCTCGAAAAACACACACACACACACACACACACACAGGCTTAAATGGTAAATTTTATGTTATACACATTCAAGCACAAGTTTTTTTTGAAAAACAGCAGATCTGCAAAATGCCACTCCTAGGTCTGTGGCTTTGTTCTGACACTGACGAGCATGCCAGTTCGTCTTTGCCAGGCAGTTTATCAACCCTCAGCGTTCCCTGTGCTTCCAGCAGTACAAAGGCCCAAGCTGTGTCTCAGACACCAGGCTCATAGCTCCCTGAGGCTGATGCCATTCATGATCCTGGTGGGCCACGCAGGGTAAGGACCACCGGGCTTCCTACCTGAAGCTCTCGAACTGCCCTCACGTTCCAGAAAGAATCTTCCGAGGGCGGCAGGATTGTTTCTGCTGGCATTTGGTGCCAGGATCCCAGGTTGACTCCAGTTGTCACAAGTCCCGGGTTTTCTCGACTCTAATAGAGTAGCCCAAGCAAAGGGGCACTCCCACAATACCCGAGAGGCTTTCCTTCGCCGCTCCTTTGGTTTTCTTGGATTCTCTGCTTAGAAACCTACAACGTGAAATCCAGTCATGGAAGCCGTCACAGAATAGTTTTTTTTTTTTCTGGTCAAATTTATTACACGATAAATTAGCACATTGTTATATAATCACTTCAGTAGAGAGTGTATAACAGCATGCATGTCTCTGTCCCCCAGCCCGAGAAACAGCACATTCAGCATGCGCCACTGAAGCTCCTGGAGTAAACCTCCAGCCCTGGTCCTCGGCCCCTGCCTGGAGAAGTAACCATCTGGATTCAGCACTCCTGGCCCTCTGCACTGCTCCATACTTTCATACTCATGTTGGAAACAATCAGTAGTGTTGTGTTGTTTGAACGCTCTGGATATACCAGCGTCATACGGGACATATACTTCTGTGGCCAGGTGTTCTTCTCTCATCCTAATGTCTTTTATCTTCATCCATTTTGACGTGTACAACTCTAATCCATTTATTTTTACTGCTCCCTAGAACTCCACTGTAGGGCACTCCCATGTTATCCCCTCTCCCATATATGGAAACTTAGATGTTTTCATAATTACAAACAAATGCCGCAGTCAACACGTGTGCACGTTCATTTGCATGCCCATGGCTGGAACTGTGGGGTCAAGGATGGGCAGATGTTCAGTTCTACTCAGAATGCCCCTTTGCATTCCAGTGTGGTGGGATCGATGCCCATGCCTCCTGGCAGTACTGGAGAATTCCCACTGCTCCACATCCTCACCAGATTTCCAGATTTTCTGTTGTCAGACTTTTTAGTTTTTGCCGATCTCACGGGTCTGTTGCGCCATGGTAAACAAAAGGGCCAAGAGGCCTTATACCAACACCATCTGTCTGCCACAATTCCACCCCCACGCCACCCCACTGTACACCACTACCTTCCTACACTTATTTGCTATTCTCTTCCTGGACTCACCGCATTTCTGCCACGCTGGCCTCCTTGATGTTCCGTGTACGCACCAGGCACTCATGCCTTGGAACTTCTGCACTGGCTGTCCCCTCTTCCACAAATGCTGTTCTCCAGATAGTCATGTTCTCTCCTTGCTTTCTTCAAGTCTCTGTGTAAATGTCACCTTCTCCGTGCAACCTATTGGTGCCACCTTATTCACAACTGTACCCAATCCTTGCTCCTGGCACTTCTCCTTTATCACCTACACCTTTATCACCTTCTAATAACCTATGTGATTCACTCACCAATTTTATTTGTCTCTTTCCATCAAAATGTAATATCTAGGTGGTAAGGGATTTTTGTTGGTTTTGTTTACTGGTATTTCCTGAGTTCTGAGGAGAGTGCTTGGCACATAATAGGTGTTCAGTAAATACTTGCTGAACACATGGAACGATGAATGGAAGGATGGATGGATGGATGGATGGATGGATGGATGGATGGATGGATGGATAAATGAATAGATGGATGAAGGGGCAAATGAATGGTAGACGGACAGATGAAGGGATGAGTGAATGAATGGATGGATGAAGGGATGAATGAGTGGATGGATGGATG
>NW_012107808.1:5371520-5381888 GCF_000951045.1 Mandrillus leucophaeus | reverse complement strand
GATGGATGGATGGATGAAGGGATGAATGGAAGGAAGGAAGGAAGGATGGATGGATGGATGGACAGATGGATTGATGAAGGGATGGATGGGTGAATAGATGGAATGATGGATAGATGGATGGATGGATGGCTGGATGGATGAGGGGATGGATGATGGATGGATGGATGGATGGATGGATGGATGGATGGATGGATGTCTTAAAGCTCAAAGTCATTTGTGCTACTATTCACACTGGCTGCAATTTGTGAGCTTGGAAAACCTGTCCTTTTTTCCAGCCTGAGGTAAGATCCGATTCTTCACAAGGCTGTTTCACTACTGACATGTTTTCATCAGATACGTTTGCATGTTCATTAACTCATGTAAACATTATTAAAAGGACTACATAAACAGCTTCCTACATGTTTCCTCTTGCTTTCATTCAGGTATAATTATATGAAAACACAATGTACCATATGTGTCAATGGACCATCCCCTTTCTTGTGCTTCCAAATGACAATTCCCCTCTGCAAACACACTCAGGTACAGGTCTTTACATTTCTCCTTCTACTCCAAATCCAATCTGCCTTTTTAAGACAAAGATCTCAAAGCCCCTGCCCAATGATATGGGAGCCAACAATGTCCATTCTCACCCTAATATGGTCTAGGAACTCATTCTTACCTTTAAAAGTGCCTTGCAAATTGTAAAAGGGTATTCAAAAATGGTTATTTCTTCCTTCACTGTCCCCTTGTCACAACTATTCAAATAGTCATAAACATTCAATGCTGCCAAACGTGATGGTCATTTCCAATCCTCTTCACCCTACCCAAGTCCAACATGTCACCCCTCCAGTTCTCACTATGTCCCCTCACACAGGAAACAGTCAGAAACAGGCACAAGTATCCCCATAGCTGCAGAGGAATCAGTATGCTGAAGGTCACTGAAAGTGACTGGCCAGCAGCCTCTAAATCATTTTTATTTTCTTCCTGGCGTACTACTTGTCTAGATCTTCCAGCCTCCCTTGCAGTTAGGTGTGGCCATGTGACCGAGTTCTAACACAGTGGTTTTCAACCAGGATAATTTTGCCTCCCAGGGGACATCTAGCAATGTCTGGAGAGGAGGCATCTGTGGTTGTCACAACTGGAAGAGAGAGGAGAGTTCTATGGGAAGCTACTGAGTCTCTGAGGCCAGAGAGCATCCTGCTGAACATTCCACAATGCACAGGACAGCCCCTCACAACAATAAACACCATTCACAGGCTTTGTGGCTTTGTTCTAACCCTGGTTAGCCTTTGGCCAGCTCAAACGCCCATGGTGCCAAAACCCTACACTCACCCGGTACTAATAGTTGAGAAACCCAGTTCTAACCAATGGAATGTGAGCTAACGTGTTGGAGCCAATTCCATGCCTGATCCATAAAAACCAGTCAAGTGCAGTTCTCCAAGCTCTTTCCTCTTCCTTAGTCTTGGTGGAGATGATCCCAGGCACCTTGGAAGCCACACACTGAATACAACGAGGCCACAAAAATGGGAAGAGCTTGCATCTGTCACTGCTTGAATGAGAGCTATCTGCCCATCAATAGCACACATTTTACACTAAGAAATAAACTAGCATGTTAGAGATCTGGATTTGTTCAAGATACCAGCTGGCATTAGCTAACTCAGTCACAAATACTTTTGCTTGTTTTCTTGAATAGATTCTCCAATGTATGGAGCTACACTTGAGTCAACATCACCTGGGGGACATCTAGATTGGCCAGTCCTATTTCAAGTGGGAGAGGGACCTCCAGGGTACATGTATCTGGAAATCAATTTATAACTGATATAACGAGCTGGCTTATGCAGAGACACAGGAGGGGTCTGTGGGCCCACTTAAGTCTCTGAGGAACTTCTGAAATCAGGACTCTTTACATAAGCTCTCTACAGTTCGCCTCTGGCCATTCCAGTCCTATAGGACTTCAAATTTGAATCTCTGTACTCTACATTCTGCAAGTTTAGTCGAATATATCTTCTCTTGCCCAGTTATCTTAACCAGTCAGAGCTTAGTAAAAATAAATGCAAGTTCCTATTTCTTTACAGATTTACTATATTTGTCATAAGGAGTTTTTGCAATTGTAGTGATCATTTACTGAGGAGGTTGCTAAATTTAGCAGATAAAATATAAGGACATACTCATACTAAAAAAAAAAAAATTATTCTATTCATTGTCCAGCCAAAACTTAAATTTAAATAGGTTTCCTGCATTTTATCTGGCAACCGTATTTACTGAGCATTTATATTTTTTCAGGTACAATGTCTGAAATACACTCAAATCCTCAAAATAACACTGAGGGTAGCACCACTATCATCTCCATTTTCAAATGGGGCAACAGAATGCAAAAGGCTATGTTCTCTACCTGGGTCATAGCCCACCTGCCATTGGCAGTGCTGGGATCCCAAAGTAGCCAACACATGGCCTCTTCTGGCCTGGTCCAGTGCTCAGAGGCGTGCCCACAGGCAGGATGTGCTCAAGGAATGCTCCCTATTTCACCACCATTCCTTTAAAACCTACAGAAAGCATAGTCTATTTTTCTAATGGGCAATCATCAAAATATAGTAGCTGTAAGGGAACCTGAAGCTGTGGTGAGGATGGTTAAGAATATTTTATTTAAAACTTTCATGTTTTGGAACTATTGTAAAATATCCATAGTAAATATTTCCTTTTTTAAAGCTTGCATTTCTCTCAGAGATAAATGGATGTGATCCAGTTTCAGAAAGTCTTAGGAGGTGACTCGGTGCAAACATCAGGGGCACAGACGTTGAAGTCAGATGGGAGTGGGCTTAGATTCTGGTTCCGCCATCTCCTGGCCGTCCTGACGTGGGCAGGTTACCTGGGCACCCTTCCCACTGGCAGTTTGATGGCCTGCAAGATATGAAAGCAGCAGTCTCCGTCTGAGGGCTTTGTAAGGGCTTAGTGCAGAAGCAGGTGAGGGAGCGTTACCCACCCTTTACATATGGGAACCTGGGGCTCACAGTGACTCACCCCAGGACACGCCGCAAACTAGGGGTGCAGGTGCTCCCAGAGAAGAAAGAAACAACGGGCTGGGTGGGAACCAAGAGCTCAGGCTCAGGGAGGGACAGACTGGGGGAGCCCTCAGCCTCACCCCCCAGGCCCCAACATGCACCCCACCCCTGTAACAGCAGCAACCAAAGAACCTCATCTCACTTTATTGCAAGGATTTCCTTCTTCTGCATTTCTTTAGTGGCTCCTCCCAGGGAATTCAGGACTCATGACTTGAACCAGCAGGACTCGATGAACTGTAACTGCAGCCACCCACTCCTGACTGCTTTCTCGGGATCAGAAATGGCCACACTGGGATTGTGTCACTGGGCAACACCATCCCAGGAGTCCCTGCACCTTAAATCAAAAAGACAATGGGAGAAAGAGCCTGATCCTAACCTGGAAGCATGATCATCACTCCACACTCAAATTCTTTACATTGTTTTTTTTTTTTTTTAATGTTGAAATCACTTTAAAATCTTGATAAAGAGAAATGACGCCTCTGAGATGTTTCTGTGACACTGTTTCTGCAGTGTCTGGAGGTACCAGATGCTCTCACTGCCTTTCCGGGAAACCGTGCGGCCCACAGGCAGCCACCTCTCACCAGTGAGGCTTCCTTGTGTCTCCAGGGCCCCTGAGCTGGTAGCCATTCATCATACTTGGTTTTGATTCAAAACATACAGTCATCGCATAGGGTTATAAATTCTATATCTTGGGGGATAGCTGGTAGGAGTTCTTATCAGTTAAAAAAAAATTCTGAGAATATACTAGACATATGACAAATAAAACCTGTATTTCTTTTAAAATTCAGGCACTTTAGGCGGGGTGCAGTGATGCCTGTAATCCCAGCACTTTGGGAGGCTGAGACAGGCAGATGACTTGACCCCAGCAGTTCAAGACCAGCTGGATAACATGGTGAAAATCCATCTCTACAAAAAAATACAAAAATTAGCCAGGTGCAGTGGCTCACATGTGTAATCCCAACACTTTGGGAGACCAAGGCAGGAGGACCACTTGAGTTCAGGAGTTTAAGACCAGCCAAGGCAACATGACGAAACCTCATCTCTAAAAAATACAAAAATTAGCCAGGCACAGTGGCATGTGCCTATAGTCCCAGCTACTCGGGGAACTAAGGCAGCAGAACTGCTTAAGTCCAGGAGGTAGAGGTTGCAGTGAGCTATTGCACCACTGCACTCCAGCCTGGGTGACAGGAGTGAAACTCTGTCTCAAAAAACAAAAAATAGCTGGGTGCAGTGACACATGCCTGTAGTCCCAGCTACTTGGGAGGCTGAGGTGGGAGGACTGCTTGAGCCCAAAAGGTTGAGGCTGCAGTGAGCCGTGATCATGCCACTGTACTCCAGCCTGGGCAACAGAGTGAGACACTGTCTCAAAAAAAAAAAAAAAAGAAAAGAAAAAAAAAGGCAGGTTTGTTGGATGTAGGGATATTTTTATGCATTATAAATCATGTTGTTATAAAACTTTCAGGAAAAACACACAAATAAATTATCAATGATTACAACTACAATGAATGCACAAGATTGTACCTAGAAACTCTATACCCCCAATTCCTCTTTTGGGGGCCACTTTATGAAACAAATCACCCCCAAACGTACTGGCTTACGACAATGAGTTACTCTGCAGTCCCACTGGCCAGGCTCCAGTGGGCAGCCTCACTCACGATGTCTTGTGTGCATGGTCAGTTGGTGGTTGGGGCTGATGTCATCTTACCGGGCTGGATATCCATGGGGTCCTCCTTTACTCCTAGCCAGGTGCTCAGCTGGGATGACTGAGGCTGGCCCCTTTTTTAGCCCTTTCCATGTGGCCTCTTCATGCCACCAGCTTGGACTTTCTCACTACATGGTGATCTCAGAGATGTCTGCATTTGTTACATGGTGACTGTAAGAGAGATGCCAAGAAACCAAAACCTTTTAGACCATAACCATCCCACTACAACCAAACACCAGAGAAAAGACTGTGGCTCCAACTCTAACCCCATCAGCAAAGAGGAGTGGAAAGCTAGACAGACCCCCCCAGCCTGCTGCAGGAGACGCCAACCTGAACAACATGATGGTGTCAGAGAAGGAACGGCGGGGAGCAGACAGTCATCCCTGCAGGACAGCAACAAGCTCTCTCAACAGAGCATCAGCAGAGGCCACCTGGGAGCCTGAACACCTACACTACCCACCCCATCCACCACCCAGGGGATAATCTGCACTGCCCTCTCCCCACTGGGGTTGTCAAGGTTGAGTAAGAACTTGGACATTCGTCACCTTCCAGTGGTAAGATGCCTCCACCCCACAGTGTCAGTGGAGGCCACGTGAGGAGCACCTCCTCCCAAGCCAGGGTGGTGGCAGCAGAGGCCACTGTAATAGAAGATTTAAATAAGCTCTAGATCATAGCATAACCCCCAAAACGCCCATGTTTCAAGAAAAAAGAAAAAATCATTCATCATTCCAAGAACCAAGAAAAGCTCAACTTGAACGAGATAAGACAATCAACGGTTGCCAACACTAAGGTGACACAGATGTTGGAATAATCTGACAAAGACTCTGCAGGGGCCATCAGAAAAATCCTCTAACAGGTGATTACGAACAGGCAAAAAAAACGTGAAAAATAGAAAACTCAGCAAAGAAGCAGAAAATGTAAAGAAGAATGAAAGGGAAATTTTAAAACTGAAAAATACAGTAACCAAAGCAAAAACTCATTGAATGGACTCAAAAGCACAGTGGAGAGGGACAGAGGAAACCATCTGTGAACCCGAAGATAGAATAACAGAAATTGCCCAACTGAACAACAGAGAGAAAACAGATTTTTAAATAATATATTAATACAGCCTCAGGGACCTCTGGGGTTATAACAAAAGATCTAATATCAGTGTCATTGGAGTTCTGGAAAGGGAAGAGAAAGAGGGCAGGGCTGAAAAAGTATGTGAAGAAATAATGGGTGAAAATTTCCCAAGTTTGGCAAAAGCAGCCGAGAGAACCTCAAACAGAATAAACCTGAAGAAATCCATGCCAAGATAGATTACAGGCAAACTTCCAAAAATGAAAGACAAATAAATCAAGGAGAGAGAAAACACACCTTACTTACATTGGGGAAAAAGCAATTCAAATAACAGCAGATTTCATAAGAGAAATCAGATTTCATCATGAGAAATCTTGACAGAAGGAAGAAAGCACCACAGTATATCAGGTGCTAAAAGGAAAAAACGCTGTCAACCCCAAATTCTATATCCCGCAGAAATACTCTGCAGGACTGAAGAACAAGACTTCAGATGCAGGAAAACTAAGGGAACATGTCACCAACACACCTACTCTAAAAGACTGCCCAAAAAATGCTCTTGAAACAGAAGAAATTAATCAAAGAGAGAATAATGGAACATCAGGAAGGAAAAAACAACAAATGAAAAAGAGAAAATGTGGGTAAGTATAACATATTTTCCTTCTCTTGAATTTCTAGAAACAAGTGTACAGTTCCTTAAAGCTGGGGTCCCCAATACCCCAGGCAGTGAGCTGGTTGGTACTTGTCCGTGGCCTGTTAGGAATCCCAGGCAGAGCAGGAGGTGAGCAGTGAATGAGCATTACTCTCTGAGCTCCGCCTCCTGTCACATCAGCCACAGTATTAGTTCTCATAGGAGCGCAAACCCTACTGTGAACTGCACATGCCAGGGATCTAGGTTGTGGGCTCCTTAGGAGAATCTAATGCCTGATGATCTGAAGTGGAAGGGTTTCACCCTGAAACTATACCCCCAGTACCCATCACCCATCTCCCAGCCCCACTCCGTCAACCCTCCCAACCCCTCATTGAAAAAATGGTCTTCCACTAAACTGGTTCCTGCCTTAAAGGGTCCAAGTAGGCTTAAAGGGTCCAAGTAGGCTCATTCTCACCCAGCAGTCTGCCTGTTGCAGGACTCATTTATGAGGCCAATTATTTATCCAGGGCTCATTTAAGAGGCCAATTACTCGTCTGAAGCTTCTCAGATTGTGGTCACCGCACCACCAGCATCAGCATCTCCTTGCCATGCTTGCTTAAAATGCTGTATCGTGGGCTGCTCACCAAACCTACTGAACCAGAATTTATACAGGTGGTCACAGAACCCTGGGTGTAAACATGGGCTTCTTACATACACTAAGGTTTGAAAAGTCCTAAGATGTCAGTTGACCTTTAGTTAACAAAGGGTCAAACTCAGTCACTCAGTGTTAACTTATGAGAAAAATGAGAACAAACTGTTTTCACAGATTCCTGGCTCTTAGCAATCCAGTCGTCCAAGACTGGAATACATTTCAAGGTTAAAAGAGTAATCAATGCCCCACCTGGAGTCAAGGTTACACACCCATGCACGATGGCAGGTTGTCCCAGAAGTGTTGGCTGGAGTCTAGGCCACCACAGAGTCGTCTGTCATTCATGTGTGCCTGCGTTTCTTACTCTCTGAAACGGGGGCAGTCTTTCCAAACTCGGGGTCAAGG
This sequence comes from Mandrillus leucophaeus, assembly GCF_000951045.1. Classification (NCBI taxonomy): domain Eukaryota; kingdom Metazoa; phylum Chordata; class Mammalia; order Primates; family Cercopithecidae; genus Mandrillus; species Mandrillus leucophaeus. The sequence goes on along the minus strand of NW_012107808.1, from coordinate 5,374,407 downwards.
CGAACAGCAAAAGAGGTGTGCCGTGCACAGGCGTGTAAAAGATTAGCTTTTACCTAAAGTGCATGTTTACGCTCTCCTTAAAGAGGGCCGTCGTATCGCCCTTTTTTCTTTGAAATGTAACGTCTGTCTCTGTATTCTTCACACAGAATCCTAGAAAACCAGGCATGATAGTTAAAATTAAATGTACGCCTTAATTTACCCAGCCTTTTCTGCAGAGTACTGATGAAGGGTAGTCCCTGGTGTCAGCGGAGGCAGGAAGACGCGGGGAAGAGCCCAGGACCCACCACAGAGCTAACCAGGGCGATGTGCGCTCCACCAGCTAGAGCGCAAATCCTTCGCCCTATGCCTAGGACTGCCCCTCCAGGAACGCCTCCAAGTCCCCTCCGCCCACGATGTCTCTCCACGTTCCCTCCTGGAGATGCAGCCTTAGGTCCTGCCCCTCCCGCAGAATGGTTCAGGGTGACGCGCAGCTAGAGTGTTGCAGGACCCGCGCACGCACTCCCTCTAACTAGAGAGGAGAAGTCTGCAAACTGTCATTATTAAAAGGAGAAGGCTGAATCTGGGAGTAAACGCCTTAAAGATGCGGCAACGGGAAGAAGGAGTTCAAACTATTGAAACATTTGTCCACCAGCCAATTCGTGCTGGCGCCGCCTGGGTGATACCAGTGCCCGGGAGATGGGTTCGCCTGCCTCCCTGGCCGAGAAAGGGCTGTGCCCCAAAGCCCTGTCCTGTGCCCATGACAAGTGCGTCCCGGCCAGGCCCTAGCCCTTCCCAGGGACCGTGACAGGGCTCGCAAGGCGCAGCAGGGTGGCTGCCCCAGCTGGGAGCGCACGTGGTGCGAGGCAGGCGGGTTCCTCCTCACTGAAGTCATGGACTTGGCTCGCTGCGGAGGGGCCGGCGCGCGAACGTCGCTTGAGCCAAAAAAGAAAAAGTGCACACAATGTGTTTCTTGTTAGGGTCTGCAAGCCGGGCCTCGGGTTTTGCTTTTGGTGCCGCATTATAATATTAAGATGCAGTTTGATTCCGGACAAGCCCGCCCTTGCCGCTGGCTGGGGTGGATTCCCACGGCTGCTGGTGGGCAGAGGGGTGCGGCCTGGGTGCTGCGCTGTGGCGCGGAGGCGCACAGCGGATGGAGGGGGGTCCCTACATGACCTAGGCTCCCTGCGGTGGCCGGACCCCAAGACTCGCGCCTCAGGGCGGCGCAGACTCGGCGACGCCAGCGCTGCTCCCGCCAGCTCGCAGGCGGCCCAAGATTGTTTTCCAAGACCTTATCTCTCGCTCAAGTTAATTTTCTTTTTTAATGTGGGGACCGGAATAAAAGACACAGGAAAATCCTTTGTGAAAACTAAACGCAGCCACAAATCGGGGCACTTCACAGCACTTGTAACAAAATATTTGCAGTGCCCGTAGTTAAATCGGCCCCTCCGCCAAACTTCCCAAACTTTGCTTTCTTTGAACCAAGCTGAAAAGTGATTTCCCTAAAAGGGGATCAGAAGTTTGCAAGCAATTGGATTTAGCACGGAGTTCTACCTGGTGCTCTAGAGAGCTCTGGGCACACAGGACGGTGCGGGAATCCTGGAAGGAATTACGGCCCGAAGGGTGGCAGGGCAGGGGAGGAGCCACTGTTAAGCCGTGGTAGTCGTTGAAACGCTTTGTTAATGCCGTTTATTAGCTGTGTGCGACAAGAAGTTTAAGAGGTTAGGCAGGTCTTCAAAAATATCCAAAAAGAGAAAAATAAACATTCCCTCGTTTGCTTTTTGTGGCTTTGCTCATTTTCTTCCCCTGGAGTGGCCCTTCATCTAAGCCTGTTTTAAACCCAAAATCGGTTATCTGGTTTCAGGGTAAGGGCTCCCTCTTGCCAAGGTATTAAATAAACAAGTAAAGCAAAAACTTGAATCCTTATGTAATCCAGATGCCGTTTCCTCGAAAACCACAACAAATGCTGCTAAACCAGATAACAGGACCGGGAACATTCGGCCCCCCAACCCCCACCCCACAACACACAGACTCCGCCCCCAGCTTGAGAGCCAGCAGAGGACATTTATGTTCAGGAACTCCTCTCCAAGGCAGACGATAAATAATTGCTACTAACACTCTCAACTGCAGATGAGCACCCTTGAGGGATCCGGATGCCATAAACTGTCCGGGAATGTTGGCATCTGGTTCTTAAAGCCAGGACCCAGGAGGCGTCTGCGTCTGCAAGCTGACTTGGAAGTTTCTGGCCTCTTGATGTTCTCAGTCGAAAATGGTGCATTAGAAAGGGGATTGGTCTGGCCCGCGCTTTGTAGTGGTAATGAGGGCGCGAATCGCGCTAGGCTCTGCGCGCGCGAGGCTCCGCTGAGGACGAGGGCTGGGGCTGCACATCTTCCCGGCTCCCCCAGGGCAGAGAAAGGGACTGTTCTGGAAAAAAAAAAAAATAATGGTTTACGCGCAACCTCCCAGGGTTCCGAGGAGTTAGGCAGTAGGACGGTGTGGAGGCGGGGGTGGGGTCTTTCAGTCTTTCAAAGGTATTTTTAGGAGTCCAGCATCAAAGCCATCCGGCGAGAAACTGAAATCATCCAAAGGAATAAATAAATCTCGCCATGCGCTAAGACAGTGACCTTCTCCCCATCCACCCTTCTCTCGCGCCAGCCCCACCCCGAACGCCTCGGTTGCAAAAACAAAATAAAGCAAAACCTTTTGCTTTGGCAACCTCTAAGCCATATTATGCCTCCTTTTGCAAAAGGAAGATTTCTTTCTTCTCCCTCTCCTGGCATTTTTCCTTCGTCCTCTCTTCCTCCCCTCACCCCGCCCCCCCTCAACCCTTTTCTTTTCTTCTCGGTCCTCCTTCCTTCCCCAAATCACTCGAAACTTAAGACGTGCAGCGGCTGCAGGTGCGCGCGGGCCG
>NW_012107808.1:5368528-5371025 GCF_000951045.1 Mandrillus leucophaeus | reverse complement strand
AGGCGGCCTGGCCAGCGTTCGAGCTCCCCGCCCGGAGCTGCTTCTGATTACCGCAAGGGGCCGGGACGCGAGAGCCGCCGCGGGGCCTGCCTTAGAGGCGGAGTGAGTGAGCCCTGGAGCCAGGCTGGGGGACCTTACGGGCAGGTCTGTCGCTGCCACGGGGTGGGGGCGTCCCGGTGGGGAGTCGAGGGGGACCGCACCAACACCTACCAGCGGAAGCCCTGCACACCTTCCCACCGTCCGCGGATCTAGCCCGCCCTCCAGCTGGGGCCGTTTGAACTTTGGAGGCCTCAAATGCAAACCCACCTAAGCCACCAATTGACAGATTTTGACGTGCCTTTAAAACCACCTCGAAAATGCTGCAACACGATTTTCCCCCACGAAAGCAATTTTTAAGGTGATTTCATATTGGGCGTGCTGAAACAGACACATTAGTAACTTAGGCCTTGTTTAAATCATTAACTTTAACAGCTTCGTAATCCCCTTTAAATGATCTTTAAATGAATGTAAAACTGGGTAGCGTGCCAATAGAATCGAATTCAACACAGCCAGGCAGACTGGACTCTGACATGGCAGCTAAAGAAACACCAGAAAACTTTCACCATATTTAGCCATTTTACTACATCAGGGTACAAAAATGATCATGGGAGAAGGCACTGCCTTAATCAACTTTGCAAAGTGTAAAGTGAAACCGCACAATGCTCATTACCGCCCAGCCCAGAGCCTGGCTGTGGGGATAATGAGGCTGGCACGGATGTTAACATACGGTGTCCTTGGAAAAAGCTAGGAATGCGTCAGTATCGAAGAGCTGCAATGTCCAAGAATCATAAGTAATAATTTGAGAATCCCAAAGATGTTTGTTTACATTGGCTATTATTGTAAAATAGTCAAAGTATAACATCATGAACCAAAATAGTGTCAAAACAAAATCTGTTCCACTGTGGCACGTATGTGACAGAAACACATGCACACAAAGTACATCAAAAGGCTCGAACTGTGGGAGGACTCGGATAGTAAATCACTTCCAGACTTAATATCAGAAGAGATACGGTGCGTCCAACGCTGTCAGGGACAGAGTCGCAGGCAGCATTGCCGGGCCTTGGGAAGGCCCTCGGCAAATTTCTGGCTGGACAGGAAACCATTCACCTCCTTCCTCCAAACTGAGGGGGGTTGATTTCAGGAAGGTGATCTCCACCTCAGCGCCACCCACTCTGCTTCCCTGGAGAGACGTCCTGGGGCGCACAGCTGTCACGTGACAGCCAGAGACCGCTGGCCCCACCAGCTGATAAATTAATCATTAAGTGAAGGAAAAAACAGTTTCCCCATTATTGAGCTTTTCTTTCAGCCTGTAGGCCTGCCCCTTCCTCTTTCTGAAATGCAGAGGAGGTAGAGATTGAGGCAGAAAGTAAATAAGATTTGAATATTGCCTTTCCTGGGGTTTTCTAGTTCATTGTTTTCTGGAGAAAATATTTTCAAAACAAGAAAGTGACATACTGTGATCAGGACAGAATTCTAGATAAGCTAGAATTATGTGAGAATTAACAAGGTATTTGAGTAAATAGCTGCAAACTTTTTAAAATTTAGACTGAGTTCTTAAACATTTTCAGCCAAAACAAAACAAAACAAAAAAAAACCTTGAACCTGTATTCAGCACTAGTGCTGAAAAGATTCCAAACCTCATATATGACAGAGTATTTTTTTTTCTTAGTGTGAAGATGTTAATCAATGGCTAGGGCCACCTATCTGTCACAAAGCTTTGAAACTCCTCTAGGTGTTGGAATGTGACACCAGAAATCACAATTCTTGCATAATTAATCACATTACTTTGCCACCTACACTGAAGGGCACAGACCGGCAGCCTTTCAAGGGCAGTGTATGTAAATGTAGTTTCAAAATGCAAATTCTCCTAATTATTTCCGATTAATACTATCATTATAATAGCCCTGCCTCCTTCTTGAAAAGGAACCCTGAAAGCGCCCTGTGAGAGCTCCTTAGCGACCGGCGAGGTTGGGCATGGCTTCCAATAAGTACTCATTTTCCTGAGTTTACAGTAATGCCTCCCGCGCTGCTCCGGGTTGCAAAAACCCACACTAAGCCTGTCGTCGAATGCATGCGTGGGTGGTTTGTTTGTGTGAACATAACTTTTCCTTATCTGAAGAGACGAACTCACTCTACAAACGTGACTCTCCAGTGACAACCTAATTTGCGTCTTCACTTTCTTCTGAAATGCTTTCTATCTTTCCTCACGCTCTCCCTCCGATGGGTTGCAGTGAACTGTGGCTTCCCCCTGCGGTGCTGAACTCGCCCGTGTAGCCGTGATTTTAGGGCTGCCGACAGCTCCAAGGTGTGCAAGGCTTGGTCTGGGAACACCCCCAGGGCAAGGGTCCTGCCTCGCATTTGGAATTAGAATTAAGAATGCACATTTAGGCGCCCAGGGTCTGCCCCCTCCCCCTTCCTCCTTCCCCTCCCCCATCTTCCCTCCTCTCCCTCCTCCTCC
>NW_012107808.1:5364810-5368312 GCF_000951045.1 Mandrillus leucophaeus | reverse complement strand
AGCTGGGCTCGCGTCCCGCCCACCCCGCGGGGATTGGCTGCGAACGCGGAAGAACCGAGCCCACGCCCCGCGCCCGCGCTTGCCAATGAAAGCGCCCGCTCGGCTTGATGGACGCGCTTCCTTCCACCAATGGGGACGAAGGGAAGCCCGAGCGTGTGGCCCCGGCGAGTGCGGATAAAAGCCGCCCCGCCGGGCTCGGGCTTCATTCTGAGCCGAGCCCAGTGCCAAGCGCAGCTAGCTCAGCAGGCGGCGGCGGCGGCCTGAGCTTCAGGGCAGCCAGCTCCCTCCCGGTCTCGCCTTCCCTCGCGGTCAGCATGAAAGCCTTCAGTCCCGTGAGGTCCGTTAGGAAAAACAGCCTGTCGGACCACAGCCTGGGCATCTCCCGGAGCAAAACCCCGGTGGACGACCCGATGAGCCTGCTGTACAACATGAACGACTGCTACTCCAAGCTCAAGGAGCTGGTGCCCAGCATCCCCCAGAACAAGAAGGTGAGCAAGATGGAAATCCTGCAGCACGTCATCGACTACATCTTGGACCTGCAGATCGCCCTGGACTCGCATCCCACTATTGTCAGCCTCCATCACCAGAGACCCGGGCAGAACCAGGCGTCCAGGACGCCGCTGACCACCCTCAACACGGACATCAGCATCCTGTCCTTGCAGGTAAGACCTGCTCCGGGGCCCCCGCCCCGCCGCCGCACACTCCCGCGGTCGCCTGGGCTGTCACTAGGAGATACGTAGCCCAGACGGTGACTTTCGCATGAGCTATTTAACTTTATTTTCATAAGAATCTGCCGTAGATTGAGCTGTGCGTGAAATTGCTAGTAAGTTCCTGACATGTTAATGCGTCTGTTTTTGAATCTGAATTGTTACCATAAACGTGTTTAATGGAACTTGCTGGTCTGTGGACTACTTCAAAAAAACAAAACAAAACAAAAACCCTTTCTACTTAACATTGTCTTAACCTCGTACTCTTTATCCTCTTTCTCTCCAGGCTTCTGAATTCCCTTCTGAGTTAATGTCAAATGACAGCAAAGCACTGTGTGGCTGAATAAGCGGTGAGTGTTTGCTTGTGCCACCCGTGGGTAAACTGCCCTTCTGTGTGTGTGTGCGTGCGCGCATGTGTTTTTGCTTGTGTATCTGTAAAATGTCTGATTTGGTAAATGCATGCTTACTTCGCGGTGTTACCCGTACTACATTGTCTCACTAGACATGAAGGAGCTTGTAGTTCTGGGTACTCGAGATCACAGAACATTTTCCTTTAAAAGGAAATGATGCCAATAACTTACTACGAAGGCGGCCGAGGAACGTGTGTATTGGCTTTGTAGCAAATGTAATGCCCTGGCTCTTCCTACGATTTCTCTGGTACTATGAGGTACTAACCTCCACTGTAATTAATCTTATCGCCACAAATTCCACAGTGATCCTGCTTCCCTAAAACTATAGTCCTCTGGGATTCTCTGGGCTAGTTGAGGATTGCTACCCTGTGCCTTAGACCCTGTGATGTGGGATCCCAGACTTCCCTATCTGTTAACTAAAGGGCTGTTTTCAATCAAATAATTGTTACAAGAAGCAGACTGGCGCCTGTAGCACTGCTGTTGGAGATCCAAATAGGAGATTGGGTTGGGAAGTTTTTCCCTTGAGTCTCTGCTATTTTAATGTTTAATTTGCGCTGTCGAGGCGAGTGTGTGTGTTGCATCTGGACGCCAGGGTTTGCCCAATCTTTGAGTGTTTGGTTAAATGTTCAAACTGTGGCTTCCTCCCGGCGCCAGTCTGCCCGCCTCTGCCCTTAGGTTACATTCTCTTAAACATGCCTTTCTCTCCCAATCTTTTGCAGGTGTTCATGACTTCTTTTTTTTTCTTTGCACAACAACAACAACAACAAATCCACAGAATCTTTTGAGTGCTGAACTTTTCAACCATTTCACAAGGAGGACAAGTTGAATGGACCTTTTTGAAAAGAAAAAAAAAATGGAAGGAAAACTAAGAATGATCATCTTTTCAGGGTATTCTCTGAGTTGGACTGTGATATTCGTTATTTATGAAAAAGACTTTTAAATGCCCTTTCTGCAGTTGGAAGGTTTTCTTTATATACTATTCCCACCATGGGGAGCGAAAACGTTAAAATCACAAGGAATTGCCCAATCTAAGCAGACTTTGCCTTTTTTCAAAGGTGGAGCGTGAATACCAGAAGGATCCAGTATTCAGTCACTTAAATGAAGTCTTTTGGTCAGAAATTACCTTTTCGACACAAGCCTATTGAATGCTGTTTATATATTTATATATGAATATATATCTATTGAGTGAAACCTTGTGAACTCTTTAATTAGAGTTTTCTTGTATAGTGGCAGAGATGTCTATTTCTGCTTTAAAAAGTGTAATGATGTACTTATTCATGCTAAACTTTTTATAAAAGTTTAGTTGTAAACTTAACCCTTTTATACAAAATAAATCAAGTGTGTTTATTGAATGGTGATTGCCTGCTTTATTTCAGAGGACCAGTGCTTTGATTTTTATTATGCTATGTTATAACTGAACCCAAATAAATACAAGTTCAAATTTATGTAGACTGTATAAGATTATAATAAAACATGTCTGAAGTCAGTACCTGAACTCCGAGTGGTTTTTAAGATCTCTCTGGCACTCACTCGCTCTTTTCTCTCTCTCTCCCTCGCACCCCGACACACATTTTCTTTATCCCATCCCGACACACATTTTCTTTATCCCCTTCTCCCTCATCTCCCCACCAGCATCCCCGAAGCCTTTACTTGTGTACAGAGAATCTCCTTATCAGATGTGTGGTAAGGCAGGGTGCTGAGTTGGCAGGGACTGGGGAGGCTCTGAGCACAGAAATGCCTCTGAGTCCTGAAGGGAAAGCTTGGTTCTGTGCCTTAGGGCTGAGTTTAAAGCCAAGAATGAGTTGTGGTTGTGAGTCTGGGAGTGTGGAAGGGGACTACCTGTGTGAGTGGGCGTTAAGACGCTTCTCCGGAGTAAATGAAAGTTAATCAGGAGAAGGAAAGAGGCTGTACAGAATTCAGAACATGATTTCAGATTTAAGGGAAGGCAGAAACACCCGAGGGTTACTATTTGCCCAGGGAACTAAGCTGTCACCTGGCCCCAGGCTCCTGATGCCTCCTTGGCTTCGCCTTCGTCCACACCTTTAGCCTCCCCCAACCCCACCCACCCCCAGGCCTCCGGAGACGGGGCTGGGCCAGACGCATTTTCCCGGACTTTTCAATCGCCCTCAGCCTTGACGGCCGCCCTGGACTGGAAGGAAGAGGCAGAGCGGGCAGAAGCCCTTCCAAGCCAGAGACCGTGGGCGGCCACGTGCTCCGGACCGGTCTGCGTTTTCGGTCCCGGGGCGCGAGGTGGGCTGAGAGGCTCTGGAAGGCGGGTCCCAGGTGGACGCGAACCCGGGGAGGAAGGGGTCTGGGTGGGGCAGCAGCTCACCTGGGGCTCACCTGGGGCCGAGCAGGTGTTCGGGCGACGCCACCGAGGAGTCC
>NW_012107808.1:5355972-5364150 GCF_000951045.1 Mandrillus leucophaeus | reverse complement strand
CGGCCTGGTGGGCCTGGGGCCTGGGCACTGGGAACCGGAGGAGCAATCCGTGGGAGGAGGTCCCGGGAGAAAACGCCGGGGAGTGCGGCCTTTCCAAATGAGTGCTGCTCCAGCATGTGTACAGCCGTTTCCACGTGTGGATCTCATGTCATCTTTACTACTGCATAGCATAGACAGGGTCCCCTTTTGCAAATTAGTACCTGCTGCCAACCTCTACGCTAGGTGCTGTCCCGGAGATTTTTTAAAAGATCAGACAGGATCCTGGCCTCTAAGAGACTACGCTTGGATTGTGGGGATAAATGAATTGTGAAGTCACATGAAAGTCAGAATGCTTTCCCTTCTCTTTCCTGGAGGTTTTGTTTAATTTTGTTTTAATTTTTCTGAACTGCTTAATAACTATTAACCAAGAACCCCAGTGTTAGTTAAAGCAGTGGGAGGTGGCAGTCGGCCTCCTTTTCTTATTCCAAATCCTAATGAGAATCGATCACATTTCCTCCATTCATTAGGATGTGGCTGTAGGCTTCTGTTGTAATAGATACTGTTTCTCAATTTTTGGAAGAGCCCTTCAATTGCTAGGCTTGTTGGAAGGAGGTTTTTTTTTTAGAATTTTAAATCATAATTTGTGAGTCAACTTGGTAAAATACTTTTGACTGCATTTACTGATTATTTTTCTCTGGTGGATTACACTGATGTTTCTGGTGCTGAACTAGCCATGCATTTCTGAAATAACTCCTACGTGAACATCATGTATTATTACTTTTTATATCCACCGTGGATTCTGTTAGCCAATATTTTATTTGAGATTTTTGAAAATGAAATGGAACTGTGATTTACTTTCTTGTATTGTCTGTAACTAGTTTTTGAATCAAGATCACACTAACCTCAAACAACAAATGTGCAGGTCAGTTTACATTTAATTTTAGCTTTCAAAACCATGGCTACATCCTTGAAGGTAGGCTAACATGTAGTCTGTCTATTTCAGAGGTGAGCAGTGAGTAGACAACAGCACACAACCAGGCAGTGGACAGATGAACTCAGTCCAGCGCTTTTTCAGAAACATAAAAGGGACTTTCAAGTAGAGGGTGAAGATGTAGGACTCTAATAGAAAATAATATTCTTGTCAATAAGGAGCTGCTTTATAGAGTTTTTAAAATCCACAGCTAATAATTTATGTGGCTGTCTGCAGGGCAGGTGCAGAGCCATCCCAATCCCTTCAGCTTGACACCCCACACATTCTTCCAATTTTTGATGCATTCTGCTACTGGAAAAGGGGCTTCAGATTTTGAGTATCTTTCTGGATGCTGATCCTGTCTAAGTGTTGGATGTTTTTCTATTTCATCGTAAAGATAATTTGAAGGCCAGAGGCGGTGGCTCACGCCTGTAATCCCAGCACTTTGGGAGGCCAAGGTGGGTGCATCGCTTGAGCCCTGGAGTTCAAGACCAGCCTGGGCAACATGGCAAAACCCCGTCTCTACTAAAAATACAAAAGTTAATTGGGTGAGGTAGTGCACGCCTATAGTCCCAGCTACTCAGGAGGCTGAGGTGGGAGGATCTCTTGAGCCCAGGAGGTCAAGCCTGCAGTGAGCCATGATTGTGCCACTGCACTGCAGCCTGAGTGACAGAGCGAGACCCTGTCTCAGAAAATTTATTAATTTAATTAAAGATAATTTGAGTCAGAGGCAGCATAAGTTGAGAAGCTCAACAACATGTGTTTTGTTTATTGCTGACTAAAGTAGGCACTGTGAGGAGCACCGCACTGTGAGGAGCACCGCCTGAGCACCGCACTGTGAGGAGCACCGCCTGAGACTGTAAGGCAGGAAGGAGATTTTCCAGAGGCCCTGAAGGAAGATGCAGTAGAAAGTGGGAAGAGCGTGCACACATTTGTGGCAGTCCTGAATGAGGGCACCAATCCCAGTAAACTAGGGCATTGGCCAAACAGGAATTACAGAAAAGTTTTTACAACCCTGTGAAGCAGGGCATTGAAATTGATACTACCACCCAGGACCCTGGAAGGCCTGAAATCTCAGTTATAGATTAGAAAAAAATAATACTCACTAGCTCAGGAAGATCATAAGGAAGCTTGTGTGTGAGCCTGAGCTCAAGAGGGAAATGAAAATCTCCTCTGAAAATTTTTACCCATAAACATGCCCTTATGGGCAATGGAGATTCAAATATGTACTACCCACTTGGTTTGAGAAATTTTGATGCTGAGAAATTAACACAAATGGGTTTCTGGCTGGTGATACCCCTGGAGTGCTTGGAAGTGGTACATGCAAAGCTTCTCTGGAGAGAAAATTTCTCAATACAGACTACACAGAATTCTCACATTTTCATGGTTGGGTGAAAGGCAGTTTATAATTCAAAAATTTTAAAAACACTGAAAACAATTTACCATGAGAGAATCAGTAGCTAAAATGAAGAGAAAGATTGGAAACAAAAGATCTAAAATGTCTATAAAGTAAGCACAACTAAGATGATTAAAGAAATTTAAAAATTAAGCAAGAACATAAAAAATCACAATATACAGTATTATATATAAACAAATGGGCAGATTTGAAAATGAACAACATCAAAGTGCTCGCATATGGTTATTGAAGTTGAAAACTCAATGGTGTATAAAACCCAGATTAAAAACTACTGGAGAGAGAATTAATGAACTGGAAGATGAACCTGAAGAAATTACACAGAATGAGCACAGAGAGATAAAGATAAGATAAATATGAACTCAAGGTAAGAGACAGAAAGGATAGAGAGAGAAACTCCAACAAGTATGGCAGACTGTACCAACTGGTTGTGGCAGTAGAAGGGAATCTGTCACAGTAAACATTCAAGCAACTTAAATGTTAGACATATCTTAAAAGCTGTTAGTCAAGCTAATATTCTGCACATATACATGTTTTGTTTTGTTTCAGACAGGGTCTCTCTGTCACCCAGGCTGGAGTGCAGTGGCATTGATCACAGCTCACTGAAGCCTCAACCTCCCTGGGCTCAGTTGACCCTCCCACCTCAGCCTCCTAAGTAGCTGGGACTACAAGTGTGCACCACCACGCCTGATTAACTTTTTCTTTCTTTTTTTTTTTTTTTAGAGGCAGGGTCTCACCATGTTACCCAGGTGGTCTCAAACTCCTGGGCTCAAGCAATCCTCCTGCCTTGGCCTCCCAAAATGCCGGGATTACAGGTATAAGTCACTGCACCCAGCCTACATATACATGTTTTAAAAATTAAGACAAAAAAATCCAACACAATTAGAAATAGGAAAACAGTAGCAATAGAGTTCACAGATAAAGTAATCAACAGCCTATAAGCATTCAAAAAGATGGTCAATTTCACTCATAATAAGACAAATGCAAATGAAAAACTATGTAACAATTCTCACCCAGCAAATGGGCAAAAATCCAAAAGTTTGGCAATATACCCTGTTGACAAGACTGTGGGGGAAACAATCTTGTATATTGTTGATGATAAAATACTCTGACCCCTGTGCAGAGGAATGTGGTGATATCTAGCAAAATTGCATATGCATTTACTCTTTAACCCAGCTTTCTCACTCCTAGAAATCTATCCCAAAGTTACATTGCAAAAGTATGTAATACTATATGCACCAGGTTAATAGATTTGGCATTGTTTTTAATAGCAAGTGACTAGAAACAACCCCAATTTGGGACTGTTTGGAATACTAATACATGGTGAATACTAATACATAGTATACTAATACATGGTGAATACTAATACATAGTATACTAATACATGGTGACGTACTGTAAAGAGGAGATCTTTATATACTGATATGGGCTTTCCAGAACAAAGTGTCAAGTGAAGAATGCCTAATGCAGAACAGTGTATATGGTGTGCTAGCTTTTCTATGAGAAGGAAAGTGTAATAGTAACACACAGATTCATATTTGTTTATATTTTCAGAGAAATAAAGTGGAAGAAAAAACTAAAATAAATAAAAATGGTTATTGATGGGAGAGGCTAGAATAGAGTAGGGGAAGCAATGTTAGAAAGGGAGTATTGTATTAACTGTAGTATTTCTGGATGTACATTCCATGTCAATCTTTCATTTAATGGGTTTACTAAACTTTGACGATCATTGTCTAAATCAACTACTCCTTTAGTTATCATGACAGTGAATACATTCATCATTAGAAATTGCAACATGGTGGCCAGGTGTGGTGGCTCACGCCTGTAATCCTAACACTTTGGCAGGCTGAGGTGGGTGGATTGCCTGAGCTCTGAGTTCAAGAGCAGCCTGGGCAACACGGTAAAACCCTGTCTCTAATAAAATACAAAAAAAAATTAGCCCCCAGGCATGGCGGTGTGAGCCTGTAATCGCAGCTACTCAGAAGGCTGAGACAGGAGAATCACTTGAACCCAGGAGGCAGAGGTTGCAGTGAGCTGAGATCGCACCATTGCACCCCAGCCTGGGCAACAGAGAAAGACTCCATGACTTTCTAACTCTTTCAATTATGGTTCTCTGAAATCCAGCTCATACTGGAAAGTCAGGAAAATGCTTACTTATTTCTCTTTAATTCTCCATTTTTACAATTACATTGTATTAAATGTGGTATTTCTGAACGCATATTGTCATATGGTTTTGACTTTGAGATACGTAAGTGCTTTTTACAAATTAACTTTTACAAACAATATGTAAGTAGGAAAAAATGACAACAAATGGACCTAATTATGTCTCAAGTTAGTAACATGCACACAGAGGAAAAATGACCCCAGCTGACCTTCGACAGTTTCACTGTACATTCCCAGTGAATCTATTCTAAGGACAAAAAGAACTGCAAAGAAATCATAAACTTCATTTAGTAGTCACATCACTAGTAATAATATTGGTATTGTTGCTTTTGAACTATTATATGTATATTGTAGGATAAGCAAAGAAGTAATTATACTAATGTCATTGGGAACCAAGATTTTCAATGTAAGAGAAATGAAACATAAGTATAATGTTCAAGAAGTAAAAGCTCTGAAATCTTATATTTGAACTGAAAATATCAACTTAAATGTATTTTTCTTCTTTTTAAAACATTTTTTTATAACTTTCCACTGAAAATGCCAGAAGCAATGACATCCAGGTGATAATAAGCACCCGCTTACACCAGTTTGTACCATCCAATACCACTCACCACTAAAAGGAACCAGAGTTTTTGGAGAAATGGCTGATTCCCGATCTAGGACAGGAAGTAAAACTAAAAATAAAGAGGAGACAAAAATAAAGCAAAAACGCTTTGGATACCAATGGAGGTTTCTAGGGCACCAGCACATTCTAAAAATGGAGAATTAAAGAGAAATAATTCAGCACTTTCCTGCCTTTCCAGCACGAGCTGGATTTCAGATAACCACGATCGAAAGAGTTAGAAAGTCGCCATGTTGAATCCCTAACGATGAGTGTAGTCACTGTAACGTGGTAACTAAAGTTGTAATTGATTTAGACCATGATCGTCAAAATTTAGTAAACTCAGAAAGTGTAAGGTTGACAGGAAATTTTGTAATGAAATAATCAGGCTGTTAATAAAGAAATGATCACCTGAACCCACTGATCAATCTCTACAAAACAATCAACTGGCCATGAGGTACCTCCTGATGGGACATGATCGACATCAGCGACACTTCCTATGAAGTATTCTTAGGGAAGAGAAATGAGTAAAAATTCAGTCTGGGGTAACATCAATCCCTGAGACCTAACTTCTTGTCTATGGGAAACAGGAGAGAGCAAGCGAAATGGGATCGCAGGAAGCCTTCAGACAAACCCGGAACAGGGTATTCCTGAACAACCGGCCCAACCTTCCCAAGAAGCCGATGACGAAGCAGCAGAGGCCAAGCACTAAAAACACTAAAAATACCATCACCAAATGCAATGAATGGTATTTGTCTGGATCCTGAAACTCTAAAGGGACTTTTTTTTTTTTTTTTAGATTGCTGGGGAAATTTGAGTGAGGGGTGGGTATTTTATAATATTAAAGATTTTGTTTCATTATGTGTGAAACTGGTATTTTTGAGATGCATACTGAAGTTTGTAAGGAGAAATGACATACTATATAATGTTTGCTTTAAAATCCTCCAGAAAAAGAAAAAGGGAGTAGGGCTGGATGAGACAGATATAGTGAAATGCCGCCACTGTCACCGCTGAGTGACAGGCACATAGGTGTCCTCCGTTCACTCCTTTTGCATATGTTGGGGAATGTTTGTGACAAGTAAGTTAGAAAAATAACCCAGTCGTCTGTGTACTGCAGCACAGAGATACCCCCCCTGCCCAACTCTCTGAAAAGGCCCCGGCCTCCTGACACCCTGCTTGGCACCCTCGTTCACTTCCTCAAGATTGACCTTGACTGAGACAGCGGTTGAACTCCCCACCCTTCTGGCTCTGAACTACTTTCACACCTACTGAGGTGCTGCATCGCTATGACAGGGGCGCCTAGCATGGATCTTAGCATTTGGCAGCAAAGAAAAATGGCTGAGGCCTAGGAATGTCCTGGCTTCCCTTCCTGTTCTGCCCGCTGCCATTATAAGTAGAATGGCGTGCGTATTTCCACGTATATGATTATGCCACCTCTTGGAATGTGGTCTTAGTTTTAAGTAATTCTCCACCTAGGGACGATGCTTTTAAGTTTTATTTTACAAACATAATCTTCTAAATAAGCTCTAAATAAGTTTCATCAGTTCTGAGAGAAAGTTCTTAAACACACAATTCTTCAATATTTGATGTTTCAAAATCCTGTGGAAGCAAGTCAGGCAGAGAAAAGGGCAAGGCCTTTCTTAATGTTGTAATTTTACCCGAGTTCGCCAAAGCCTACCAGGGGAGGGAAAAAAAAGACTCCTAAAAAATGTCAGCTGAAACTTTAATTGCCTGAAGTAAAATATTTTAAAGAGTGAAATTTTCAAGTTTAAATTTAATCCAAACCAGTTAAGTTGATCCAATCTAAAAATATCTTGACTGGGAAGGAAATTTTTGGACAAGTTTGTCAAGTCCTGGCTTTGTACCTGACGATGACTTTTAGAAAATCGTCCCCAAACAAGTAGATGCCCTTGAGTGCTCTCCCTGCAAACCGCGTTTGCTGCAGGGCAATGCCAACTCACACAGGCCAAGGGGTCAAAAGCAGGACTCTTCCTGCTAATTATTTTTGTTGTATAATCAATTGTCTACAGGAACAAAACATCCACCCCAGCGAGCTGCTCCTGCAAAAACAAGGGGACCCCTCTTCCGACGGAAAGTGTCTGATGTGTCGATGCAGTTACATTGATGTGGTAATTTATTCGGCAAAGATGCATGGAACTGCGCCAGGCGTGGTTCTAGGTGCTGCACACACTGGGATGAAACAGCCGGGATCCCTGCCCCTAGGGAACTTGCATTCCAGCAATGGGAGACAGACCATGAGTGTGTCTCGTATGCATTCGAAGACAAATAAAGCAGGGAAAGAGGAGACAGATCCTAGGTGACCAGCTATGAAGTATGAAGGTGGTGTCTTCCGTCCTCAACCTCCGGTTGCCGGGACCCTGCCGAGCTCAGCTGAGTCGGTGTTAGCATGGCCCGTGGGGGGCGTGAGAGAGCAGCTGCACGGGGGCGGCGGGAGGATGGGAGCAGCCGTAGCCCGTGTGCTTCCCAGGAGGCTTCCGGTCCACCTGGGGGTCTCAGCAACCCCGCCCAGCACCTCTTCACCCTGGCCTCCCTGTGGCTGCGCCTGAATCCAGACTGCGCTTTTCCCCACGCTCAGAGGACAAGCCTGACGCCCCCGTCCCGGAGCCTGCGGCCCCTGCATAGAGGCTCTGCGTCCTGGGCACGGGGACCCTCCTCCAGCTTCTGAGCTTCAGTCATTCCCGCCTTTCCCCTCTGCTCCCTCATCCTAGCGGGGATGCTGCCTGCGGCACTGCCTCGGTGACAGCTTGGAGTGCTGTTTGTTCAGCCCCGCAGTTAACACATTCTAGCTAGTTAGCAAACTTACTCTCTGTGAGAGCTCGGGGGGTTTCTGTCTCCTGACAGGGCCCTGACTGGTACCCCAGGCTCCATGAGAGCACCGTGGACAACAGGAGCAGCCGAACGCGCAGAATCTGCGGGAAGGGGAATCCGCAGCGGGTGCGGCCCGTGCAAAGGCCCCGCCGCGGCGGCAGCAGCGATCCAGGGAAGTCCCACCTGATGGCAGTGAGGGGCAGTGGGAGTGGTGACTGGGGG
>NW_012107808.1:5350144-5355734 GCF_000951045.1 Mandrillus leucophaeus | reverse complement strand
GGGGGGGCGATGGTGGGGGACAGTGGGCCGGAGGAAGGCAGCCAGGGACCCAGTGCTAGGAGAACGGACAGGATCAGGGAGGCCCATCACACCCAGCCTCACAGGCTGCCTAAGAGCTTTGGCCTTTGTGTAAGCTGGGACCTTGGAAAGCTTTGCGCAGGGGAGTGATGGAATCAAACTATTTAGCAGTCGAATTTCTTTTAATGTTTCTCATTTATAGGTTACACATTTATTGTTATTATTGATTTAATAATACAGTGTCAATATAAAGTTGTCAAAATTACGGCACCCGAACTTCACATTATAAAATTTAAATCACAACTTGTTTTATCACAATGGCTTTGCAGCAACTGAAATTATTCCTGGTAATTATTAAGTTGGTGCAAAATTATTTCCGGTTTTTTGCCATCACTTTTAATGGCAAACACCACAAGTACTTTTGCACCAACGTAAGTATTATAACTAAGGAAATGAATAGAACAGTGTGCATCAGAGGAACCTCTGCCAGTGCTTACCCCATTTGTTATAGAGGGACAGGTTGTCCCTGCTTTTTTATGGAGCGCTATGTCAGAAGGGCTGAGTAATTTGAAGACGTTCCTCAGAGGACTGTCTCACTAAGCAATCATGAATCATGTGGGCAATTTCTGGGAGGAAAGGAAGAAAAAACGCCATGCTTCACAATTCTTAGAAACTGTTGCAAAGTAGACCACGTTACTAAACTGAAGGTAAGTATTGTTTGCACAAACTCAGCATGTTAGGTGAATTTGTTTCCACACTTCATTTGGATTATTTCTCTTAGGGTTTTAGTAACTGTCATGATCAGGCTGCAATGTACCCTAAAGTTGAATGGCTCATTGACCACACATTTCTTTTTTCTTTTTTCTTTTCTTTTCTTTTCTTTTTTTTTTTTTTTTTTTTTTTTTGTTATTTGAGACGGAGTCTTGCTCTGTCACCCAGGCTAAAGTGCAATGGCACTATCTTGGCTCTGGCTCCTGGGTTCAATCAATTCTCTTGTCTCAGCCTCCCGAGTTGCTGGGATTATAGGCATGTGCCACCACGCCCGGCTAATTTTTGTATTTTGAGTAGAGAGGGAGTTTCGCCATGTTGGCCAGGCTGGTCTTGAACTCCTGACCTAAGGTAATCCACCTGCCTTGGCCTCCCAAAGTGTTGGGATTACAGGCGTGAGCCACTGTGCCCGTCCTGACCACACATTTCTATTGTTATCCTAGGGACTCAAAAATAATTCAACTTTCTCTTTCTCAAAACTTTTTCCCTTTGCAGAATACACACTTTCAGTTTTAAAATTTCTGGCAATAGCACTCTCTTATACATTATTCCACCCTTTGTTTCATTAATCACCCGTGAAATGGTCTAATTCTATTTTTGTTAAATAAATGCCCACTTTTTTTCTGTTTATAAACAGAAAGGGCACATGTGGGTAGGAGCAAGATATGACTGGAGGAAAACATTTTTAGAAACTAATAGTGGTCCCTTTGTGTGACTATGGGTGATTTTAACGTTCAATTTTAGTGTTTACTAAAAATTCCTGGCTGGGCACAGTGGTTCACACCTGTAATCCCAACACTTTGAGAGGCCAAGGCAGGCGGATCACTTGAGCCCAAGAGTTGGAGACCAGCCTGGGCAACAAAATGAGACCCCATCTCTATTAAAAAAAAAAAAAAAAAAAAAAGCCAGGCATGGTGCCCTGCCTGTAGTCCCAGCTACTTGGGAGGCTGAGATGGGAGGATCACTTGAGCCCTGGGAGGTGGAGGCTGCAGTGAGCCATGATTGTGCCACTGCACTCCAGTCTCTGTGATAAAGTGAGACCCTGTCTCAAAAAAAAAAAAAAGTTATTTAACTTGCATTATTTTATAATCAACCAATATTTTATGTACTGAAATTAACCACAAGCACTGATTGACTGAATGAGGAATAAACATTAAGGCAGCCTCTATACAACATGATTCCTGGTCCTCAGAATCTCTACCCCAGGCCTTTTGTCCTCTTCTTATCAATTTTTTTGGTTAGTCAGTCAAAAAGTAAAGCGAATATTAAGGATTTATGTGCCCTGTGCTATGTTGAGAGAGTGAATGTAAGTTCTCAGCCTTGAAACCCATGATTACATGTCAGGAAGCAAGAATTGCCTCAATGGAGCCATTGGGAGTGGAGAACACAGTGAAACACACAACACCAGGTGAGTGGCATCAAAACTGAGCTCAGTGAGCGGCTCTGGCATCTGGCCAATCATTGGACGAGGAAAGGGTGGGAACTTCAGGGGCAGAAGCCTGAGGAGGCAACGAAATGATGATAGAAGAGGAGGGAGACCAGCATGGGCTCGCAGGACATACAGGGGCAGAGCGGCCATGCCATGCAGGAAAAGTGATCCTTTAGAAACTTCCTGAATTTGGATTTGGGAGTAAATGGGATTCTGGAGTAAAACCTGAGCAGTGAAGCTGCAGAGATGAGTGAGAGAGGTGGGAAAACAATCACGTGTGGCAGGCAGAAGTATCCTGCCAAAGATGCACATGCCTTCCTCTGCACAACCTCCTGATGTGTTCCCCTCACATGACAGAGGGACTGCAACCGAGGCAAAGGGCACAGATTTGGGCTGGGGAGATCCTCTTGGATTATCAGGCAGGCTGAGTCTAATCACAGGAGTCTTTAAAAACAGAGGATCTTTTTCACCCATAGTTAGAGCAGGCCACAGAGGAAGGCTCAGATACTGCAATACTGCTGGGTTTGTAGATGGAGGGAGGCGGCCTCTAGAAGCGGGAAAAGGCAAGGAAACAAGTTCTCTCCTAGAGCCTCCAGGAGAAGCACAGCCCTGCCCACACCCTGCAAGACCTGTGTAAGGCTCCTGATCTACAGGATGGTAAGACACTAAATTTGTGTCATTTTAAGCTGCTCAGTCTGTGGTGATTTATAATGGCAGTGACAGAAAACTAATGCAGGCTGAGAACCAATGCATATGACTGCCCCTGCTCATAGGGAAATGCAACCAAGCCTGCACAATCAGTCAGTGAGGACCTTGAAACTGGCTTCTCACAGCAAGTTCTCATGAAGATCCCTGAGTAACAGGAAAGACCTGGCCTGACATCCATACACAGAGCAGTGTGTCTCTTATGTCCTGAATGTTTCTGCAGATTGTGACACTTTGGGGCTTCCATTAGAGGAAGGGTGGGCAGCTCCCAATGCCTCAGGCATTGTAGGTTCTGATGTGGGTGGCCTGAGGACCTGCCACTTTTTAAAGTGAGGATCAGGAATGTGATGGGCTAATGGGAGGCTATCTATCTTCCACTGCCAC
The DNA here is from genome assembly GCF_000951045.1 of Mandrillus leucophaeus. Lineage (NCBI taxonomy): Eukaryota > Metazoa > Chordata > Mammalia > Primates > Cercopithecidae > Mandrillus > Mandrillus leucophaeus. The sequence goes on along the minus strand of NW_012107808.1, from coordinate 5,352,430 downwards.
GAGGAAGCATAGCATGGAAGCTGGGAGTTCCCTCAACTACAGAAGATGTTCCTCTCCATAATTTAGCATTTGTAATGAGCATCTTGTCCACAGATGGGGGTAATTTATAATGAACAGAAATTTATTTGGCTCATGGTTCTGGAGGCTGGGAAGTTCAAGAGCACGGCAGCAGCATCTGGTGTGTCCTCCCATGCAGAAGGTGGATGATATGGTTTGGATCTGCATCCCCACCCAAATCTCATGTTGAATTGTAATCCTCAATGTTGGAGGAGGGATCGGGCAGGAGGTGACTGGGTCATGGGAGTGGATTTCCTCCTTGCTGTTCTTGTGATAGTGAGTGAATTCTCACAAGCTCTGGTTGTATGAAAGTGTGTAGCACCTCCCCCTTCACTCTCTTCTCCTGCTCCAGCCATATAGTGAGAGGTGAAGCCAGCTGGACTTCCTAGGTTGAGTGGGGACTTGGAGAACTTTTCTGTCTAGCTAGAGGATTGTAAACACACCAATCAGCACTCTGTAAAAACGCACCAATCAGCGCTCTCTGTCTAGCTAAAGGATTGTAAATGCACCAATAAGCACTCCGTAAAGATGCACCAATCGGCGCTCTGTGTCTAGCTAAAAGATTGCAAATGCACCAATCAGCACTCTGTAAAATGGACCAATCAGCACTCTGTAAAGTAGACCAATCAGCAGGACATGGCTGGGGACAAATAAGGGAATAAAAGCTGGCCACCCCAACCAGCAGTGGCAACCTGCTTGGGTCCCCTTCCACCCTGTGGAAGCTTTGTTCTTTCGCTCTTCACAATAAATCTTGCTGCTGCTCACTCTTTGGGTTCACACCACCTTTAAGAGCTGTAACACTCACTGTGAAGGTCCGTGGCTTCATTCTTGAAGTCAGTGAGACCACAAACCCACCTGAAGGAAGAAACTCTGGACACATCCAGACACACCATCTTTAAGAGCTGTAACACTGCGAAGATCCACAGCTTCATTCTTGAAGTCAGCGAGACCAAGAACCCACTGGAAGGAACCAATTCCATACACGATATGACGTGTCAGCTTCCCCTTCACCTCCTGCCATGATTATAAGCTTCCTGAGGCCCCCCCAGCCATACTTTCTGTGGAACCATGTGCCAATTAAACATCTTTTCTTTAAAAATTACCCAGTCTCAGGTAGTTCTTTATAGCAATGTGAGAATGGGCTAATACAGTAGGAGAGCAAGAGAGGGTGAATTCAAGTCAAACTTGCTTGGATAACAAACCCACCCTCCACTAAGTCCCCTCCCGCAAAAACGACATTAATCCATTCGTGAGGCCAGAGTCCCCATGACCTAATCAGCTCTTAAAAGCCCCACCTCTCAACACTGCTTCACTGGGGATTAAATTTTCAACACATGAGTGTTGGGAGACACCACTGAGCCACAGTAATGAAGTTCCACACCTGACTGAGGTTAACAGGTGACAGCAGTTCAGTCTGCCTAACAGGCTGCTATATCCCAGGGTCTAGCACAGTGCCTGGCACATGGTAAGCAGGCAATACATAGGTGTCAAGTGTGTGAATAAATGCGCTGGACTGAATCAGAACTTCATGAGTTCTTGCCCTAGACAGGCTCCAGGAGGGGCCATAGGGTCCTGCACTGGGGATGTTGCAGAAGAAGAGCTTCCTGCACGAGATGGAAGCTCAAGCTCCAATTCACTCCTCAAGGCCCTTTCCATCTGAATTCTAGCTGCACAGCGCACCTGAGACTTTTGCCATGACCTGAGGTGACATTCAAATGAGTCCTGGAGCCCAGCAAACACTGAGCACCCAGGGTCCTGGTGTCAGAGGAGCATAAGGAGCTCAGGTGTGGGGAGAGACGCCACCACAACTGACAACCGTGCAAGTCAGCGTGTGTGCCCTGCAGGAATAAAGACTGTGCTGCCAGAATGTGGACCATGGGTGACTGGTCCTAAGTTTGGATTCCACCTTGCTTCAGACACGTAATGGTTGGCACAGTGGCTCGTTGAGGTTATCACGTGAGTGTTCCAGGCATTAGTGGTCCAGGCGAATCTGGGCTCAGTCTTTCCAGACTCACCTGTGGCCACAAGCCCGTGCTTATATTCCAGTCCCCAGATCATAATAGTTGATTCATGTAGCTTCCCTGACAAAACATGCCTGGGGGGTGTGTGTGTGTTGTGTGTGTGTGGTATGGGGGGTGTGTGTGTGTGTTGTGTGTTGTGTGTGTGTTGTGTGTTGTGTGTTGTGTGGTGTGTGTGTGTGTGTGTGTTGTGTGTGTGTTGTGTGTTGTG
>NW_012107808.1:5297586-5350039 GCF_000951045.1 Mandrillus leucophaeus | reverse complement strand
TGTGTGTGTTTTGTGTTGTGTGTGTGTTGTGTGTGGTGTGTGTGTTGTGTGTGTTGTGTGGTGTATGTGTTGTGTGTGTGTTGTGTGGTGTGTGTTGTGTGTGGTTGGTGTGTGTGTTGTGTGTGTTGTGTGGTGTGCGTGTGTGTTGTGTGGTGTGTGTGTTTTGTGTTGTGTGTGTGGGGTGTGTGTGTTGTGAAAGCAAAGCGCCTTTATTTCCTTTATAGTTCAGTCACCCTTGTTTTTGATACAGGGTCACACTCTGTCACCCTTGACAGAATGCAATGGTGCAATCACAGCTCACTGCAGCCTCAACTTCCTGGCCTGGCCAATTTTTAAATTTTTTTGTAGAGACAAGGTCTCGCCCTGTTACCCAGGCTGGTCTTGAATTCCTTGGCTCAAGCAATCCTCCCAGCTCAGCCTCCCAAAAAGCTGGGATCACAGGCATGAGCCACTGTGCCCAATCTGTACTCTTTTACAACCTAATCTTAGACGTGCCCTACCATCGCTGTTGGTGGCACAGACCAACCCTGGAATGTCGGGTGTGGGCTGTGAACAGCAGGAGACAGGGGCGCCATCTTGGAGGCTGGCCACCACAGGTATTTTTATGAAAAACGTTGGGCTGTGGAGTGGAATGGAATCAGGACCAGGCCAGGCGTCCCGGATTCCTTCACTGCTGATGGAACTCCGCCTAGACACCCCATAATCACGAGCAAATGCTGTATCCCGTGGGTCTCGCAAGCAGGAAATGCCTCTTTAAGAAATGGCTGACTTCCTCCTGCAGACACCATTTTAAATGCTCTGCAGAAACATTTGGTGGAAATGGCAGAGATAATTTTGGCCATGCAACTCCTCCAGGCATATCTTGCTTTGTCACTAAAACTCTAGATTTAGGAATTATTCTGGCATTCCCTCCAGCTGCTGAAATGTCTAGATGTCAATGGTTTATATGTGTCTTTTTTAGTTGTAGCCAAGATATTTCAAACTTATCTACCAGATCACAATTAACTTGTTTTTTAACCCAAGAAACCAGCATATTAAGTGATCACATATTGTGGATATCATAACTCATTAGAGCCTTTTCCTTTTTCCAAGTATATACCCCAGCTGATTGAAACACCTATCCGTGGGAACTTGAGCTGATGTAGTTAATAATATAGTATTTCTGCTTCTACAGTGGCAGAGAGAATTTTGGCATATCTAAAAGAAACGTATTTTTATTATATTTATATTATATATAATTTATATTATATTACTAAATATGATATATATTATTTTGTCCTATATCTTTCAGATATGCCCAAACTCTCCTTGCCATTATAAAATGTATAGACATATGTAAATAGAATGTATATATTTCTATGTAGAAAACCATACTATTAAATGTTTTGTGCCAGGCCTGGTGGCTCATGTCTGTAATCCCAGCACTTTTGGAGGCTGAGGCGGGAGGATTGCTTGAGCAATCCTGGGCAAGTTTGAGAACAGCCTGGAGAACCTGGTAAAACCCTGTCTCTACAAAAAAAAAAAAAATACAAAAATTAGCCAGGCATGGTGGTGTGTGCCTGGAGTCCCAGCTACTCAGGAGGCTGAGGTAGGAGGATGACCGGAGCCCGGGGAGGTTGAGGCTGCGGTGAGCCCTGATTGTACCACTGCCCTCCAGTCTGGGTCACAGAGTGAGGCCCTGTCCCACTCAAAACAAAACAAAAGACGTTCTGCTCTTGAAATGATTATCCTAAGAATAAGTGGAATGACATGGTGAAATGAGTTTCGAGGTATAATAGCCAGGAATACACTTCAGGAGTTCTGTACCCACCTTATGCATGAAGCTTTTCTGTGGTGGGGAAATCTTTTGATTACTGGAAACATACACACAGCTGATGGCATTCTTCAGTCTCACAATTGAAGGTGACACCTTCACGCCTAGTGCTTGGTCAACGTGGACAAAAGGAGCCACGTTCTGGAAATGGTGAAGATGCCATGGGCCATTTCCACACGTTTCAGCCTAGGAAGGTGGTCGTCTTCTGGTAACATCTAGATAGAGAAAGCGAGGCAGTTGAATCCTAAATCTTATGTTGATATGCAATCCAAAAATAGCATATATTGAAGATTTTTATATACTTCAACATTTTCCGTGGAAGGCCTTTATATTCTTAGTTATAGGCAAGAGCCCAAGATTTCTGAGATTCCACAGCCAAGTCATCAGTGAAATAGAAAGAAAAAACACTCTTACTGGATGCCACATGCAAGAGACGGTGACAGTGTCGGGAAAGAACGCCATTGCTATTTTTTACATCTCTTTCACTATAGTAAGGGTGTGAATTTTAAGTGACATTTTCCAACTAAGTGAAAATCACGGGGGGCTGGGGGAAGTGAATGGAGGCAATTAGACACCAAAAGAAGCTGCAGGCCTCCGTGTTGAAGGAAAATTCCTACTTGATTTCAAATATTTTCCACCAAGACAGTTTCCTGCCCTATGCTAACCCCACAGAAGCAACGTTAGACACAAAGCTGGTGACAGCGGTGGTAGCGATCGCGGCTCTTGGCATCTTACCCCTTTCTCGGCTATTCCCTGTGAGGTGCAAGTGAGCGTTTGCACAACCTGGCGCTCAGTCTCACTGGAAGCAAAAGAAGCGATCCTTTCAGCTCCGTTCCGCGCTCTGTAACTCCCCCTCCTGCTCTAGATGAGCAGCTCTTGAAAATCAAGCTGAGGCACATCCAGCATGGAGCGGAGGTCTCTTTCCGTTCCATTTTCTGCCACGAGGGAATCAGTCCGTAGGAGGCATTTGTCTTCCTTCTCCCTGCAGTGATCTGTGGCCGTTTGTATGTCTGTGGCCGCAAAAATATTTCTGGCCCCACATGCTCTTCTAGAACCTCGCCACCACTCCTGCAACAGGAGCGAGGCGTCTGTGTCTTTTGCCCTTGAAGCCGAGCTGGACTTCGTGATTGCCTCCACGAGGATGTGTGAACCCCGAATATTGGAGACAGGTCTCCGTTAATTTAGAAAGTTTATTTTGCCCAGGTTGAGGATGTGTGCGCATGACACAGCCTCGGAAGGTCCTGAGGACATGTATCCAAGGTGCTCAGAGCACAGTTTGGTTTTAAACATTTTAGGGAGACAGGAGACATCAACCCACATACATAAGAGGGACATTGGTTCGGTCCAGAAAGGCGGGACAACTCAAAGCAAAGGAGGGATGACTCAGACAAATGGTCGCATCTTTTGAGTTTCTGATGAGCTTCTCCAGAGGAGGCAGTCAGATATGTATTTACCCCAGTGAGTAGAGGGGTGACTTGGAATAGAAAGGGAGGCAGGTTTGCCCTACGCAGTTTCCAGCTGGACTTTTCCCTTTAGCTTAGTGATTTTGAGACCCCAAGATTTATTTCCCTTTCACAGATGCAATGAAAGGAAGTGACCCTCTGTGCCTTCCAAGACTAGGTCTTAAAAGGTAACGTGACCTCTGCCTGGTTCTCTCTCTGGACGTTTCAAAAATCATTTACTTGGTATATACCACCATTCTGTGAGGAAGCCCAGGCTGCAGAGAGAGGCCTTGAGTAGCGGTTGCCACCAATAGCTGCCATCCCCGCTGACAGCCACCGCCACCCATCAGACGTCTGTGTGAGGAAGCCTTTGAGACGTCTCCAGCCGCGGGCACCACCTGACCACACCTGCCTAAAAGACCTGAGCAAGAACACCTGGCTGAGGCCAGTGACCCCAGCACTGCAGAACTATAAGAAAAAAAATACTTATAATAACTATCTACAATAAAATATGTACTTATTGTTTTATGCCATTCTATATTTCTTACACAGCAAGTGATAACCTGAACATGATCGGAAAAGGCAAAAGATCAAACAGTTTAGAATTACACTCTTCAAACATTTTTGTTTATGTAATCCCCTTATAGGATTTTTAAAAACCGTGTATGTGCTCACACATTTTTCAGTTTGTTCCCGGACCAAACCGAGGGTCAGGCTGCTAATTCTTGCAGCCCAATAATGAGATGCAGGTGAACTGAGAGAGAAGGGAGTTTTAATTTCTGTAACCAGTTACAGGGAGAAGACCTGGAAATTATCTGCAGACCAACTCAAAATTACAGAGTTTTCCAGAGTTTGTATACCTTCTAAGCTATATGTACACATGTAAGTGTGCATTTCTCTAAAGACATGCGTGATTAACTTCTTCTAATCTGTAACTAAGGTCTGAGTCTTGAAGACCGTCACTGGGGCCTCAGTAAACGTGTTTAATCTAAATGGGTCCAGGTGCTGGGGTGATTACCCTTATCTTGTCTCCTGCTAAATTACGGAGGTTTGGGGAGTTTCTTCAGACCCCCAGTAAACTTGTTTGTGGAGGCCTGGAGAGTTTTTTCAGACCCCCAATAAAACTTGTTTAATCCTAAACGGGTTCTGTTAAGAATTCCTTCATTATTTTGTCATGATTTAAGGGCCAGGAAAGGTCTGGGCAAAACTCTTGGTGGGCTTTTGTTACACTCCAGCCTTTGTTTGACGGCACTGGCTTTCTCAGCTTTTAATGTTTCATCGAACCAGTCAGTCAGTGCCGAAACGTTGTTATGGAGGCCTGTGTTAGTGACATCTGGCCTGCCACAAGTTGTCATCTAAAATTTTTGTTATTTTAAATGTATGCAAAAGAAAATTTTATGCAAAATCATTACATGATTGTCTTAAATGCACTAACCATTTAACATCAGCACCATTGGATAGCTATGATCACCCATATTTAAAATACAAGAAAGAACCATTTCTTCCTTAAGAGTCAAATATTTCATATTGTTTTTAAATCTCTCAACTGGTGTTTCTATTCCATCTCCTCCATAGGATTTTATTCTAATGTAATAAATATTTATATTTGAAAATCATTTACTGATTACCCTGTCATACTTTTCTGTAAAAAGAAGATATATAAATATACAGAAATTATAGATGTTTTTATTTCCACTGATCACAAATTATTCTTCAATGCCTTACAGCTTTTATAAACATTAAGATAATATTTTATAGTCAACAATTCCATTAATGAGATGAGTAAGACTGTTATTTACTTTTAAGTCTTTTTTATTATTTTAAGTATCCATAGATGAATATTATCTTTCTGTAGAATGAGCCAGAGTTCGACATGAATTTTATTCCTGCTTTTTAAAAATTTGTATAGATATAAATGCCAAGGCAACTTATCCACATAAACAAGGAGATGGAAATGGAGGCAGCGTTGATGGAAGGATGTCACAGGTTACTCCAACTTCTTCCAAATGATATGCTAGAAATCACATAGGGAACCATTAGCGTCACCATTTCGATTCTATCCAAAGTCAACTCAGGTACATCTGCCTTCAATTTTACCGAAAGTAAAGAATTTGAAATTGATGGTTTCAAGTTTCACGGGTGTCCAGCCCTTGGAATGCAAGGACTCTTTTGCTTATCTGTGGTGGTGATACCACGAAAATAATGCACAGACCTTTTTTTTTTTTTTTTTTTAACTCATCAGCTATCGTGAGTGTTTGTGTTTTTCATGCGTGGCCCAAGGCAATTCTTCTTTCAGTGTGGCCCAGGGAAGCCAAAAGGTTGGACACCCATCCTTTCCCCAGGGCCGAGTCACTCACGTTCTCCACTTCTGGGAATCATAGTAAAAAGGCCTTACCAAGACGTATCAAATGAATATTAATTTGTACCTTTTACTTTCTTGCTTAAGGCACCTGTCTAGCTGCTTATACTCAGAAAGGACTGAGAAAATGGAAACATGAATCATGCCAATAAACCTTTTCCCAAAGAATGTTTTTGAAAGAATGCTTTTTAGGCCAGATGCGTGGCTCACACCTCTAATCCCAGCACTTTGGCAGGCCAGGGCAGGCGGATCACTTGAGGTCAGGAAGGAGTTCGAGACCAGCCTGGCCAACATGGTGAAACCCCGTCTCTACTGAAAATACAAAAATTGGTCAGGCATGGTGGCACTCGCCTGTAATCTCAGCTACTCTGGAGACTCAGGCCTGAGAATCACTTGAACCCAGGAGGTGGAGGTTGCGGTGAGCCGAGATCACGCCACTGCACTCCAGCCTGGGTGACAAAGTGAGACCCTGTCTCAAAAAAAGAAAAGAAAAAGAAAAAAGAAAGAATGCTTTTTATCTTATGGGCTTGAAATACCTTTTGTCAAAACTGGAGCCACAGAAATAGTCTGTATTATTATGCAAAATGTACCCATAAAAACAAATTGGTAGAGTCCTCATTGTCAAATCAACCCACCCAGACTTACTTTTTGCTATTAAAAAGGCTAACTTTATTTTTCCATTCAATATTCAAATAAACAAGTCAGTGATGCGTCCCTGACAGCCCCACCGCTGACTAGTCAATCCTAATCCCTGCGGAATGCCGGGTCGGGAAGGAGCCCAGCGCCCATGGGTACAGGCAGAGCCAGCGTCCCAGCCTTTCTCACTGGTGCTCTGCTCACGGGGGATTCTTCTTCAAACAATAATTTGGGGAAGCAGGCGGGAAGGCATCACATCAATACCGTCACCCTTCCTGCTGGCCCTCAGCAGGGTATCTACATTCAGAATGTCCTGACACGGACTAAAGTAGCCCTCCTCTAACAGAAGCACGACTGAGGCAGGGAGAGACACAAAGTCCTGCCACAGCTTTTGGAGCGTCTTGAAAGGAAAGGTATACAAGCCAGCCTTGTAGCCTTGTCTGATGGACCCAGGGGGGTTGACCTCAGGTAAACACAGAGAGGGATTTGGACCTGAGAGGCAAGGGGAGGGCGAGATCCCTGGGACAGGGGTACTCCCAGGCCAGCCAGCTCCTGGGAGAGAACGAGGAACAGACGCTTGAAGACGGATCCCTCGAGCCGTCCTGCCTGTGTGCCTACAGTTTGAAGAGCCTTGCTTCAGAATGAAGGGAGGCTCCACTTGGAGTATTAATCGTTCATCCCAGCATCTGCTGATGGCGGGAAGACACGAGCAGTGTGCTTTCTGCAAACAGCCTGAAAAGTCTTCGGGGTTTAAGGAGTAACCATAAAGAAATGCAACTTGGGTAGCTTTAGATGCATATGTCTTCATTTTAATTTTCATTTTTAAACAAAGTCACACATGAGCATAATTTAAAAATCCAAAGAACACTAAAGGCCTAGAATGAAAAGCAGCAGCAGTCTCTGGCCCATCCCTCTGCACCCATCAGTCTCGCTCCCCAAAGGCAACCAACTTCAGAGCTGCGGCCATTTCCTGGATTTCCCTCCGAGCATCTAAATCAATAGTGTCCACTGGGCCGGGTGTGGTGGCTCATGCCTGAAATCTCAGCACTTTGGGAGGCTGAGGCAGGTGGATCACGAGGTCAGGAGATCGAGACCATCCTGGCTAACACAGTGAAACCCTGTCTCTACTAAAACTACAAAAAATTAGCCGGGCGTGGTGGCGGGTGCCTGTAGTCCCAGCTACTCAGGAGGCTGAGGCAGGAGAATCTCTTGAACCTGGGAGGCGGAGCTTGCAGTGAGCCGAGATCGCGCCTCTGCACTCCAACCGGGGCAACAAGACTGTGTCTCAAAAAAAAAAAAAATAGTGTCCACTGCTCTTGCTCAACAGATCATCCTTAGGCTCATCCTTAGGGGTCCTGCATTTTCCTCCCACCACAGTGAAGAGAGTTTAGCCCTCCCCATCATCAGACACATACACATCCCCTCTCTCACCTTCCCAGGGTTATAATCATAGCTGTTGTCAGACATTAGCATTTCTCTCATTAAAACTAGATTGAACCAAGGTAGCAAATCAAGTCCATACCTGTTTTCTTCCGTGTACCTTCTGTTTTTCGGAAGCTGATTGTCATATTTTCTCAATTGTCTTTTTTCCTCTAACCTTTAAAAAATATTTACCCCAGTTCTCCAATCTGTCACCTGTTTAATCAATATATTTCCATGCACTCAAACATACCAGTTTCTTGTTTTTCATAAAGATTTCCATCCTCCTGCTTCAGCCTGGATTCCTGGCTGTTGGTATGGGAAGTCTCTCCTTGCTATAATCTTGATGTGCTTGACTTCAAGCATGTCTTCCTTTTTGTTGGTTTACTCTCCTGTTTTACTAGAGTGTACCCTCCAGCAGTTTCCTAGGAAAGGGCCATGTAAAGTAACCTATTAAAGTCATGCACACTTAGAAATGCCATTATTGTACCCTCTCACTTGACTGATATTTTTCTTGGGTCTGAACCACACTCAATTGTCTTTTAAAATAAACATAGAAATCCACCCTCACAGTCAATTACCTTTATAACTGACAACTTCCATCCATCTTATCTGAGTTCCTTCCCCAGGAAGCCAATCCTCAGTCCTCCCAGATAGTATCAAGGAACTGAAACTCACCAGATCACCACATCCAGACAATGAAAAGCCAGACCCCCTCATTCTTTTCCATCTCCTTACCTCTCCCTAATTCCTGTTTAGCTGCCTGTAGTTACATTATTTCCCTGCTATGTGAGCCCTCAGTTTTAGTCAATCAAGGAGATGGATTTGAGACTGAGCTCCCATCTCCTCAGCTGCAGCATCCAGTTAGAGCCTTCTTCCCTGGCAATACTTGTTGTCTCAGTGATTGGCTTTCTGTGCTGGGAGCAGCAGGACCCAGACCAAACCCCTGGTGTGTTGTTAACCAGTAGAATATTTGTTAATCAGACGAATGGCACTTTTCCCTCCAAATTTTAAAGGCTTGTTCTAGTGTCTTCCAGCTTCCAGTGATGATTCCTTTATTTGTAGGTGAAGTATTATTATTATTATTATTATTATTATTATTATTTTGAGACAGAGTCTTGCTCAGTCTCCCAGGCTGGAGTGCAATGGCACAATCTTGGCTCACTGCAACCTCTGCCTCCCAGGCTCAAGCAATTCTCTTGCCTCAGCCTCCTGAGTAGCTGAGATTACAGGCGCCTGCCACTGCACCCAACTAATTTTTGTATTTTTTAGTAGAAATGGGGTTTCGCCATGTTGGCCAGACTTGTCTCAAACTCCTGACCTCAGGTGATCCACCTATCTCAGCTTCCCAAAGTGCTGGGATTACAGGCGTGAGCCACCATACCCGGCCCTGTGAATTATTTTTATATGACCTTTTTTTTTTTTTTTTTTCTGGAAGCTTTCAGAATCCTCTCTTTATCCTAGAGATTCTGAAATTTCTTGATCATGTGCATTGGTGTGACTGTTTTGATTCACTATGCGAGCCATTCAGCGGGCCTTTTCCATATGAAGGCTCACATCCTTCTTTCTGGGGACTTTTCCTGTAACGTTCTGGGATAAATCCTCCTCTCCATTTACTTTTTCTAGAACTGCAGTTTGTTAGGTGTTGGATCTCCTAGATTGCCTAACTTTAAAAAAAAAAAAAAAGTTTCCCTCCTATTCTTCTTTTGTGATTTAATTCCACGTTATGGGAGATTTTCTGAACGTCATCCTTCACCCGTTCTATTAAATTTTAAATTTTGCCTACCTTATTTGATTTCCAAAATGTATTTTTATTCTCTAATTGTTCCATTTTTATATATAGCATTCTGTTTTGGGGTGTAGCATCTTCTGTTAGCTCCCTGAAAATATTTATTGGATTTTTTTTTAAGTTTTCTTCTGCTCTTTGCATTGCCTCTGTTTCCTTCAAATGTCATTTCTTTATTTATCTTCCCCCATTTGTTTGTTTTAGGCACTCCCTTTTATATTAGAAGCTTTCCTAGAATTTTTGATGACCCCTGGATATATTCAATCATGTAGCCAAAACAGCTCCATAGAAAACACAGCAGCTGTGTTGATGAGATGGAATTGTCAGCTGGTGGGCCTCACTGAGGCCTGGGGAGAACTACACCCTGAATCCCAGGCCCAGTCTTATTCAGAACTACTCCATTTTCCTTGAGTAGAAACCCCCAGTCTTCTGCCTTAGGGATGCAGGTTGGCTGTCAGCTTCCTGAACGCAGGGTAGGGGAGCAGGACTCCCACCTAGTCAGTATTGTAGAATTTTACCTAATCCCTTTGTTTTAAAACTCGTGCCTCGCCCTCCAGCCACATCACCAAGTCTTCCAGTTCTCCAAAGAATCACCATCCTCACTCCTCCCTCAGTGGGGCCAAGGGCATGGCCACCTGCTGTGCAGGCAGGAGCAGGGGCTTCACCTGGCCAGGTGAAGACTTTGAGTCACCCTCCCTTGTCTCATTCCCACATTCCCCTCTGCCTCAAAGGGATGCCCCCGGGCTCCAGGTCCTTTGCAGGCCTTAGAGACCCTGCATATCAACTATTCTCTGGAGAACTCTTCTGCAAGCCTCCAGGATGTAGCTTCTTTCTCTGCTGAGACACTAGCCACGCCTCATCTCCTTCGTAGGCTGCTGAGCCAGTAGTGTTGAACCCTCTCACCTGCCGTCCCCGCCTTTCCTATGCCCTTTGTCCTTGTAGGTTGACACCTGTGTCAGCAGAGAGAGGAAAGAGACGCAGGTGATTATTCTCCCATCCTTCTGTGTCAGACAGGGTTATGTGCGTAGATTGACCGAGATGAGTGTCCTGTGCTCTGAAGAACCTCAGTGGCTCCTCCTTCGGAATTGATTTCAGCAGTGGCAGCATCGTGTTTTGAAAATGGTCAATGGTGGGTTGGATTTATTGGAATTGCCCAAGGTGTTTGGTTCTATGGAACCTGCCCTAAAGGGTGCTCAGGGGAATAGGCTTTGGGGTGGGATCTGTTTGCAGGAGACGCACATTTTCTCTTCTTGGGGCTTGTTTCACATTTTATGTTGAAAGTTCTAATAAATTATGTAACAAAGCAACCCATGTGGTTGGATTTTCTAAGGTCACAGGACCACAATCCAGTTTTTGTGTGTAACACCTGCTAATATCTTCATGAGCTAAGTGATAAATCTGCTAATAGATTTTGGCCAGAAATGGTTGCTCAGAAACCCCCCATCCACCAGGCCCCCACCATGGGAAGCCAGCAGCCAGGGGGCCCCGTTCAGCTGTGCGTGGTGAAGCATCCTTTACACCCTCCAGGATGTGAGCACGTTGGCAGGGATGGACTTTTCGACCTCCAATACATAGACATCAGAGGAACAAAAGCCATGTGTTCTTTATTTAGGATTTTGACATGTGCAGTTTTGGGGATCTTGGGAATGTTGTAATTTTCCAGGGCAAACTTTGACACTTTGTTTCTGGGTCACAGAGAAGACACCACCTTTCATCGCCAATTACTGTTTTCCTCAAACCCAGGCTATTTTTGTCCAGTTTCCTTTGAAAGACCAGAATGAATGCTTGGCCTTATGATTTCTCCACTTGTCACTCAGCTTCATGGTACAGATCTCAGAGAGGCTCACCTTGGGTTCAAGCTGTCCTTCAGCACATGCCATGTACTCTCTCAAGTTAAGCCTTCCATCCTGCTCCCAGTGCTTAGCAATTGGCCAAATTCACGGATCTTACATTTTTCAGGGTTCTGTAAGTGGCTGACTTCTCACTTGGATTGTCTCTGATATCTTCTAGATCTTGTTTAATTTTAATTTCATGCCACACTCACGTTCGATGTCATTTTGTTCCAAAAGTCCCTTTTCTATGTATTTAAATTTTACATGAACATTAGACTTCACATACACTTGATACTCATTCTTCGCTTCAAGTCACAGTTACTTCCTTTCCAGCCAACGCATATTAATACATTCTTCTATGTTGTAGCCTTCTAGAACAAGACTAGTTTAGACATTGTTGAGATTAATGCTGCTGCACAGTGAAACAAGTTGTGACATGCTGGAGAACGCTTTGAGCCTGGATTTTTAAATTTGCAAATTAAGACTGTTGGACTAGACTCCATGCCTCTGAATATTACTAAGCTCAAGGGTTCTTCTGCTTCCATAAGTTACACGAACATAAGTTACAAGAACATTCTTCTTAACATCATTCATCACATTTCTCAAAAACTTTGGAGATCCAATTATGTTTTGGACTATTGCAGCTCTTTCAGGAATAAATTCTGTTAACAAATTCAAGTTTGCCCCTCGGCCCAGCACCTTGATGACAGCAATGGCTGCATGAATAAACACTTCGTTGGATTGTAGTAAGTTTTTAAGTTTCAAGCGTTACCCCCGGGGACAATTGCCTTTCAGGGGAAGATGCTATGTCCAGAAGCACAGCATTTCCGCAAGAGACAAAGCAAGGAGGGGGAGTTCTGGGCACAGGAAGGAGTGAGGACAAACTCAATGATAAGGACTGTCTGTTCCTTCAGTTTCCTGAAGGTCTTCAGAATATTCAGGAAAAGCTTGGTAAGTGGACAACTTCAGCTGAGAAATGGAGTTTGCACAGGAGTAAGATGGGGTCAGATATCACAGGGTCTTGGTTGTCCACCTAAGGTCATTAGAATCGAATTCTGCAAGGGACAGGGCGTCACTGAACACCGCTGGGCAGGAGATGGCTATGACGGAGTCTTTGGCATTTGTGTGGAAACTAGAATGAAGGGGAGAGGCTGGAGGCAGGTGATAGTGAGGGCTAACTTCCAGGTGGAGATGCCCTCAAGGGAGGGCTGCTGCAGAGGGAGCGTGGAGGGCTTGGTGACTGCTGGGAGGAGGGAATGAGGGGGAAGCGAACAGCACTCCATTTCTGAGCCTGAAACGGAGATAATTACGGTGCCAACAGTAAGAAGGAAAACACAGAGGGAAGAGTTGGTTTGGGGATAATTCTGAATTCTGTGTTAGATAGGCTGTGTTAGAGGGGACGGCTGACCTAGGGGGCAGAGGAAGAGAAGGTCTGAGAGCTCCAGAACTCCAGGGCCTGCCGAGCACACTCACCACGACATCTGTGCCTCCGATCGGTCGCCTCTGCTTCTCCGTGCACGATCCCAAACTGAAAAGTCCCCATTTCAGCCTGTTTCCCAAGGACAGTCTCCTCACCTCCACTCACGGACGTCTGTCACCCTCAGCTCCTGGCACCTTCGTCAAGTTTCATGAGCACCACGGGACTCTAGTTATAGTTTTAGCCCAGGGAGGCCCAGAGACATCACAAATCTGAAAGATTCTTTTCTTTTTGCCATATTCTTTCTGATTATAAAAATACACATTTCTTTTAAGTAACTCAAGCCCAGAAATTTATACACGAAAAGTCCAAGACCAAGCCCCTGCACATGTAGACACGTAAACAGATGTGATCATGCATCCATAAGTATGGAGACATGTAAATACATATCCATACAAACATGGCAATAAAAATGGAGAACGACCCAAATATCCAATAAAGTAAATAGATAAATTATAAATATTTATACAACAGAGTACTATCCTGCAGTGGAAATTAGTGAATTATAATCACTATTATACATCTATAGGATGCACATCGCTATACATCAATAGGAACAAACCTCACAAATAGTGTTTAGTGACAGAAATAAGTCAAGGATAAATACTAACAGTATGATATTCTTTATATGAGATCAAAACCAGATAAAGTTGTTCAAGAGGTGGGGCGCAGTGGCTCACGCCCGTAATCTCAGCACTTTGGGAGGCCGAGGCAGGCGGATCACGAGGTCAGCAGTTCAAGACCAGCCTGACCAACATGGTGAAACACCGTCTCTACTAAAAATACAAAATTAGCTGGGCGTGGTGGCACACACTTGTAATCTCAGCTGCTCAGGAGGCTGAGGCAGGAGAATCACTTGAGCCTGGGAGGTGGAGGTTGCGGTGAGCCGAGATGGCACCACTGCACTCCAGCCTGGGCTACAGAGCAAGAATCTGTCTCAAAAGAAAAAAAAAAAAGTTGTTCAGAAACATACACATAACTGGTGAAATTATAAAGGTAAGTGAGGAAATGGTTGTGATATGGTTTGGCTGTGTCCCCACCCAAATCTCATCTTGAACTGTAGCTGCCTCCCATAATTCTCACACGTTGTGGGAGGGACCCAGTGGGAAGTAATTGAATCACTGGGGCAGGTCTTTCCCGTGTTGTTCTTGTGATAGTGACTAAGTCTCAGAAGATCTGAAGGTTTTATAAAGGAGAGTTCCTCTGCACACGCTGTCTTGCCTGCCACCTTGTAAGATGTAACTTTGCTTCACATTCATCTTCCACCAAGATTGTGAGACCTCCTCAGCCTTGTGAAGCCGTGAGTCCATTAAACCTCTTTCCTTTATAAATTACCCAGGCTCAGCTATGTCTTTCTTGGCAGCATGAGAACAGCCTAATACAGATTGTCACGAAGTCAAGGCAGTGGTTCTGTCTTTGGTACTCCCAAAGAAGCACATGAGTGATTGCTAAGATACTGACAACTTTGGTTTCTTTCTTTCTTTTTTTTTTTTTTTTTTGAGACAGAGTCTTGTTCACTCACCAGGCTGGCTGGAGTGCAGTGGTGTGATCTCGGCTCTCTGCAACCTCCACCTCCTAGGCTCAAGCGATTCTCCTTCCTCAGCCTCCTGAGTAGCTGGGACTACAGGCACCTGCCACCACGCCTGACTAATTTTTGTATTTTTAGTAGGAACAGGGTTTCACCATGTTGGCCAGGCTGGCCTCGAACTCCTGACCTCAGGTGATCCACCCACCTCAGCCTCCCCAAGTGCAGGGATTACAGGCACGAGCCACCACTCCTGGCTGACAATTTCGGTTTCTTAACCTTGCTCTGGTTACATGGATGCTGGCTTTATTCTTGTAACATAGTAAGAAAATACAGATTTGGTCCAGCATTTCCAATATGCTCGCTGTGGGTCATCTTTTGGTCCATGTTTCAGCCAATCAACCAACCAAACTGCGAGAGCCTTTCCAACTTGCTTAGCTGCAACGTCAAACGCAGAAGCTCTGCGAGCCAGACTCAAAACGAACTCAGCCTGCTCCGGCCTTAGGCTCCTCCCAGCATCGTCTCACACTCTTGATGTCCCTCCACACCCATTTCCCAGGTTTCTTTCTATATACATGAGAAAACGTGGGCACTCTTTGGGAGTGCGGCACACCTCCTCCTGGCTCCCACTGTGCCTAACCTTTAGGGACCTGCTGGCACTGGGGTCTAGTTCTAGGTCTAGAAGCAAAGCGGGTGGTAGGGGTGGGAATCCAGAAACCTCAGAAGCAATTCGGGAAACTTATTCTTAAAGTCCTGTCCTTTAGCCACTCTCAGTAGTGAAGTCTGTATTAGTCAAAGTTCTCCAGAGAAGTCCCAGCCTCTGCAGCCAGCAAGCTGGGCCCCGGGGGAGCTGATGTGGAGTTCTAGCCGGACTCGAAGGTCTGAGAACCAGGACTGCCAGTGGTGTCCCCTCCAGTCTGAAAGCTGGCAGCCTCGAGACCCAAGAAGGGCCAATATTTTAATCCAAGTCCAAAGGCCAGAAAAACCAAAGCCCCAGCTCAGCAGGCAGGCAGGAGTTCCCTCTTACTCAGTCTGTATGTTCTAGTCAGATCTTCCATTGATTGGATGAGGCCCACCCCTTCAAGGGAAGGCAATCCGCTTTACTTGGTCCCTCGTTCCAATGTTAACTTCATCCAGAAACCCCTCAGAGACACACCCAGGATAATGTCTGAATCAATGTCTGGGCACCCCATGGCCCAGTCAAGCTGACATGTAAAATCAACCACCACACTGAATTGCAGGCCATGCTTTATGTGCATGCTCACTACTGGTGAAAGAGGGGAAGGGGAGTAATGGCCGAAATCGTTGAAAAGCTGGCCAGGCCCAGTGGCTCATGCCTGTAATCCCAGCACTTTGGGAGGCCGAGGTGGGAGGATTGCTTGAGCCCAGGAGTTTGAGACCAGCCTGAGTAACAAAGTGAGACCTTGGTCTCTACAAAAATTTAAAAATTACCTGGGTATAGTGGCACACACCTGTGGTCTCAGCTACTTGGGAGGGGCTGAGGCAGGACCCTGGGAGTACGAGGCTACAGTGAGCTGTGATTGCACCACCACACTCCAGCCTGAGAGACAGAGCGAGATCCTGCCCCCCAAAAAAAAAAAAAAAAAAAAAAACGGAATCTAAAAGTTACTTACAAAAGATTAGACTTTTGATTGTTTTTTAAATTTTTGTGACAGTTATGTATGCTGTTCTAGAATTTCACAATACATTCAAGAAAGACCCAAGGTAAGATGACACTATGAAGACTTCTTGGGAGGAGCTGTAAGGCTATTCTTGTTTTTCTAACCAGCTACTCCTTGCTATGATCTCCTCTCCTCTTAGTTCAGACTTATGTGAATTTTCTCCCTACCTCAATCCTATTAATTGATTTGTTTTGTATTTCTGGAATATAATAGGAGTTATAAAATAATTTCAAAGCAAAAAATCGTAAGTACTTCTTTCCACCTGTGCTTTAAGCTTGACCCCTGGCTACAGAGAAGAACTTAAATAACCTACCTTTGTTAAAATTATTTTTATTTAAATAATGTATTAAAGAAAGCTAGGTGTCCTCTTACAACCATCTCTCCTGCTTTCTAAAAGGGATCCATTTAGGAATTAACAAATAGGCCATGCAGTACTGGTGCTTCGTCTCACAAAAGGCAGCTCTGCAGATTGGAAGCCCGTGGCCTCATGGCGGGACCTCTCCAATGGCGTGAAAGCCCAGAAATCTTTTCCCTCCTTCCCATCTCCTATTCTAGATCCCTTTCTATTCAGTTTTCTTTCTTCCTGATATGGTTTGGCTGTGTCCCCACCCAAATCTCATCTTGAATTGTAGTTCCCAAAATCCCCACGTGTTGTGGCAGGGACCCATTGGGAGACAATTGAATCATGGGAGTGGTTCCCCCATGCTGTTCTCATGATAGTGAGTGAGTTCTCATGGGATCTGATAGTTTTATAAGGGGCTTTCCCCTTCACTGGGCACTCATTCTTCTCTTTCCTGCCGCCTTGTGAAGAAGGACATGTTTGCCTCCCCTTCTGTCATGATTGTAAGTTTCCTGAGGCCTCCCCAGCCCTGAAGAACTGTGAGTCAATTAAATCTTTTTCCTTTATAAATTACCCAGTCTCGGCTATGTCCTTATAGCAGAGTGAGAATAGACTGTACCCTTCATTTTTAAAAGCATGTGTATTTTCCTTTCAGGTACCTGAGTACTGAGCTTTGCACTTTGGGAGATTAAAAACAATGGAAACATAAATCCTAAATGAAAGAATTTCAAAATTTCTGGCAAACAACACTTATGTAAAATTAGAAGCTAATACAAGACAGCAGAGTATAATCAAGTGTGAGATTAGGTATTAGTGACTTTAATTGCAGCTGAATTTTTTTAAATAAGTAGGAAAATAGGATCAAAGTAAACTGAAAAGGTCTCACGAGGCTGGGCTTGCAGGAAGCCAAAGATTTGGCTTGCTTGGATGGAAGCAGTTCTCAATTTGATGGGAAAGGGGTCTTGTAGAGGCTGCTCCCCTTCCCATTCATCAACTTTCTTCATCCCCTTTTCCTGTTTATATCCATTCATCTTTGTGCCTCTCTCTCAGGTTTGCTGGGTATCTCAAGATTTATAGCACTGAGATGTTTGCCCATGACCCTGTTTTATGGATTATGCTTTTGGTACAGCCTGTGAAACTCCCCATGAAATCCAAGGTCATGTAGATTTTCTCTGATGTTTTCTTCTAAGTGTTTTATAGTTTTGCATTTTACATGTAGATCTATGATTCCTTTTGAGTTAATTTTTGTGTAAGGTTTAAGATCTATATGTAGGATCTTTTGGGGAAGAGGGAGAACATATAAACATCCAGTTGTTGTAGCACCATTTATCCGTGTAAAGGATAGCTGAAAATAATCCTTTATCCATTTAATTGCTTCGTGCCTTTGTCAAATATATTTGGGGGGTGACATTTTGGGTCTCTGTTCTGTTCTATTGATCTTCGTGTCCACTCTTAAACCAGTCCCACACCATCTGGGTTACTGTCATTTTACGTTCAGTTGAGCTCAGACAGGATGATGGCCTTCTTACCCCGGCTGCTCTCCTGTATTTGCCTATCTCCCTGTTTATGGGTTTATGAGGAACATTTTTCTTCCTCTCCTTCATGTAAAATAAGGTTCATAAAATTTTCAATAATACTAAATAAAATAATGTTTTAAATATTTTTAAATAGTTGTGTTGAGGTATGATGTGCATACCCCAAAACTCACTTGTTTTAATTGTATTACACTTAAAGTAGTTTTGGGTGTGGACTCTGACATCTGTGCCCATGTATTCTGCCTCCCTCCCATTGCGATGGATTCCATATCTGTGTTCCTGGGCGATGCCAGCCCTCCACTTGGTCTTTTGTTTCGTTATGTCTGCCTTTGTTTCAGAAAACACTAGTACACGTTCCTCATCTGTGAATGAATATTGTGAGGGTTAATTTTACGTGTCAACTTGTCTGGGCAAGGTATGCCCAAACAGTTGGTAAAACAGTATTTCTGGGCTTGTATGTGGGCGTGTTTCCAGAAGAGGTCAGAGTTTTCGTGAGTGGACTGAGTGAGGAAGATGCACGTTCGCCAGCGTGGGTGGGTATCACCTGATCTGCCGAGGCCCAAATAGGAAAAAAGGTGGAGGAAGGGTGAATCCTCTCTCTTCTTGAGCTGGGACTGTCAGCATCTCCTGCCCTTCAACCTCAGAACTCCTGGTCCTCAAGGCTTCAGACTCCAGGACTCACACACCAGCTTCCCCCACCCATTTCCCTCACCCTCCATTTCTCAGGGCTTCAGACTTGGGCTAAGTGACATCACCAGCTTTCCTGGCTCTTCAGCTTGCAGAGAGTAGATTGTGGAACCTCTCAGCCTCCATAATTGCATAAGCCAATTCTCACAATAAATCTCCTCTTAGGCATCCATCTGTCTGTCTGTCTATCTACACTTTATTGTTTCTGCATCTCTGGAGAACCTTAATACAGCCACTAACATGGTAGATTTTATGTAAAAAAAAAACATAAGGCAGAACAGCTAAAATAGGATAAATCTTAATCTAACAATTTTTTCAATCATAGAAAATATTAAATTAATTATGATACTTAGAACAGTTTTGGGTTTTCTTTAAGACAGAGTCTCACTCTGTCACGCAGGCTGGAGTGCAGTGATGTGATCATAGCTCACTGCAACTTCAAACTCCTGGGCTCAAGTCATCCTCCCACCTCAGCCTCCCGAGTAGCTGTGATTTCAGGTGTGTGACACCATGTCCGGCTAATTTTTTTTAATTTTTACTTTTTTGTAGAGAGAGGGTCTCACTATGTTGCCCAGGCTGGTCCCAAACTCCTGCACTCAAGCAGTACTCCCACCTTGACCTCCCGAAGTTCTGGAGTTACAGGCCTGAGCCACCCTCCCGACCTAGAATGGTGTTTATCTAATGACCAACTCCAAGGCTAAAAAAGAGTTGCCTTTCACACGTAATTTCTGGAATCATAATGTTCTAATGCAGTTTGTAACTAAATTTATACTATTCAAAAAATCTAACCAAAACAAAACCAATGGGCTTGAATTATTTTTGAAATATCAAGAACTTTGTAACTTCCAATCAATAAAATCTTTAAAAGAAAATTAATCTTCTAAAAAAAGAGGTTAAAAATAAACTAGTTGGAAAATGTTAAAGAAGTACTTCCATAAACATGGGATACAAATTTCTGACATGCTATTTGTGATCATGTTAATTTGCTAACCCTAGGAACTGCTTATTAATGGAAATATTTTTGCTGAGACATCTGCAACGCAGCTTTGATGTCTTGTTAAACTATCAAAAATACAAGATGCAAATGCTGTATTTCCAAAGCAACTTAAAACTCTTCACAATACACACCCATGGCATTTTTAATATTTTGTTATAAGAATGAATTACCTGTGCTCTCACTTCAAAATAACTTTTAAATAACTTTACACTTTAAGAGATCATCAATTCTTTTTTAATAATAGAATAGTTATGAGAAATGCAAACTTTTTTTGGAAAATAGGTCCAGGCACTGAGCATTTTCAACATCCTGGGACTCTTTAGAGAAAAGGATATTTTCTGAAAAATGGGTATAGTACCATTCCAGATATGCAGTTAAACTTGATAACTCACCTTTAATTTCATAAGAAAGGAGGGCTGGGCGTGGTGGCTTATGCCTGCAATCCCAGCTACTTGGGAGGCTGAGGCAAGATAATCACGTGAACCCGGGAGATGGAGGTTGCAGTGAGCCGAGATGGCACCACTGCACTCCAGCCTGTGCAACAGGGTGAGACTCGTCCAAAAAAAAAAGAAAGAAAGAAAGAAATGAGTTTAGGTATCTAAAAAACAAGGAATATTAGCACCCAAGAAGTCTAATTCTAATGACAAGAAACTGTATTCTGCTAGCCAGAAGGTGACCCAAAAGAAGAGATCAAATGCAACCAAAAGTGGGATGAAAGCAAACCCTCCTGTGTATCATTTGAAATGATAGAACCACTTCATGATTTCCTCATCGGCAAGCATGAGGGAGCTGGATGAAATGACCACAGCATTTTCTTCTTACTCCACATGCCTGTGACTGTCTCTTTAATACTCCCTGGAGCCGGGAAACTGAGTTCACCTACATTGCTGGAGAGGCAGAAGGCACAGCAGGAGGTATATTAATTAGCTTTGGTGTCAGGTGTGAGTTCAAATCCCTGTTCTAACACGTACCAGCTGCGAGGCATTGGGGACGGTTTTGAAGCCTTAGCTCCCTACAGATTAGGGAGCTGATATTTGCAAAGTGACTAACACATAATAAGCATGGGGGAGGTAGTACCAGTTGTCAAAGGGATAATTCTTGTTCCTTCATCATTCGTACTTTTAAAAGACAAACTTAGGCTGAAAAATCAATGGCCATTACATAAATAAATAACAGAGCCAGGCCCATAACTCAAGCCTTGTGACTCAGCTGTTCTTTCAATTTACAATTTATTGACCAAAGAACTCACCAATTTAGTGATGGGTTTGATCAAATCAGCTACCTGACAATGTAAAATTTAAATGCGCGCACACACACACACACACACACCACCAGTTTAAATCTATTTCAAATTAGTTATGTTTATACCAAAAGGCAGAGTTCAGTTTAGGAGATCCCATCAGTGAGGATGGTGTAGCTGGACAGAGGAATTTTGAGAGACATGAGGATTCAAAGATCCAATGAGTTCCTGGTCCAGGATCACCTGCAGATCTGGACTTCATTCCTGCCTAGCAGTGAGGCTGCTGTGATTCAAAGGAAGAGCCAAGAGGAAGGAGCTGGGGAAACCTGGGGCTGCCTCGGCTGAGCACGTGTTTCATGCTCTTTGCCAACCTTTTCTACAAGGGAAGATGGAGACAGATGCTGCCCAGGCCCGCGCAGCCAAGAGTGGTGGACACTGGGGGAAGCTGGTACCGCAGTGTGCATGGAAAATGCATCAGATCTGGACTTAGACAACTGGAGTTGGTGTTTTTGTTCTGTCACTAGCTGGGTGGCTTTGGGGGAAGGAGTGGTCTCCAACTCCTGAATGTTAAGTTTTCTCAAAAATAGATATGTCAATGTTTTAGAGGACAGTTATAAAAATCAAATGTGCTATTGTGTAAAAGTTACACGTTTTCTGTATCTTAGCCTCCTTATTTGTAAACTAGGGAAAGTAACAGTATTCACTGTGTGGGATTATCAGAATTTAAAGAGTTAATTCGTGTGAAATGCTGATAGGAGTGTCTGGCTCGCAGCAAGCACTCCAATTGGTAGGCAACTGGTTACATAACACAGAAATGTCACCAGGCCATTTCAACCCACTGTCCACTGTGACTGCTGCATTTATTGGCTTTTGGCTTTGGTGACTGACTTGTCATTATGAAAGGGAAAAGGGCTCCTGTTTTGCCTGTTTTCTTTTTTCCTTATGAGACCACAATCATTTAAAAAAAAACTCTACAGCAGTAATAATTTTTAAAATATACATATATTACTTATATATTAACATTTATTAAGCATTAATACTGTTCAATAATAGAATATGAAGAAAAATACATATAGTGGTATTTAGGATTATAATCTTACACAGAATAGTGACAAGAGACATATGAAAGGGCAAGTGTATTTAAGCTAGATGACAATAAGACTGCAAATAAGATGAATATATTCAACACTATGTACACACTTTAAGGTCGTGGCTTAATCCATGCATAATAATTGGATGAGTGATATCCATCGATTGCTAGCCTGATACTGAACATTGTTCCAAAATAATTAGTAGGAAAAAGACGTCTGATGTTAACAAAACAAGACTCTTTTTCTCTATAAGTATAATTCACATGGCTATAGATTTTTAAGTTTTACTTTTCTAAAACAGAAAGCCTTGAAGAGACACCAAACCCTATTTTAAAACAAGAAAACTGACAATGATGATGATGATACTGATGATGATGATGATGCAGCAAATAAAGCTTAAATTAAAATGTATCTTGGAAAAATATGAGAATCAGCTCATCCCTAACTGGTAAGGAGCACTCACGGTAAGTATCACGTCAAGAGTGGGTGGCATCTGGAGCCACACTGCCTGGGCCCGGACCCTGGCTCTGCCACTCAGTAGCTGTGTGACTTTGAACAATTCCTTAGCATCTCTGTGTCTCACTTTCTCATTTGTGAATTGAGAATAATAGTAACTATTTTATGAAGTTGTCATGAAGATCAAATTAGGTCTTAGAACATTGTCAGATACACAGCGTGTTCAAACACGGTAAGCCATTTTATTATAACAAATGCATACAATACTGTAAGTATCCAAAATGAGTACAGGATAAAGAATAACTGATAAAATATTCAACACAAAAGGTTGAGTTTGGGGGTTCACTTGAATATAAATCATCCCCAGCCCATTAATACTGATAGAGATACAACTCAACATAACCATGCCATATATTAAAATATCTTTCATTAAACCTAAGCAAGACACCATCAACTACAGGAGTTTTAGGAACCATTAAGAAAAAAAAAAATGTTGCCATAGATTTTATTGACTACAAGACATATTCTAATTTCCGACAAGTTAGAATGTAAGAAGAAAATATGTATCTTAGAACCAAAGAAATTCTGATATGAGCAAACTGGAAAGTGGTCAGCAGAGTTAGGCTGCAGAAGACTGTGTCTAAGAACAAACATGCAGACACAAAGTGCAGCTTTCCCACTGGCTTCTGAGGTGGAAGATGTGTTTCTGGGACATGAGCTCTCGCTTCGGGAGAGTTTAGCGTCTCATTAACTACCAATCCCTGCTTACTCCACAGAGGGTGTGGACTGGCATGGGAGCCCCCCAGGACCACATCCGGCCACACCTGCAAGAACAGGGAGAAGCCCCCAAGAGTTCCTGTTACCACTGTTCTGGCAGGGAGAGGAGAATCTAAAAAACAGATAGCAATTGAATGTTTATATTATAAACATTTATAAGCAAATTTTGAAAACCGAGCAGATTCTGGGAGAGTTTGACGGTCTGAGAGTCCCTTTAATAAAAATAATTCTAGAAAAGCTGTGAAACTTCACATTTCCCCTACTCTTAACCTTACTTGCCTTTGGGAGGCTGAGGCAGGAGGATGACTTAAGGCCAGGAGTTTGAGAATGTAGTGAGCTATGACCACACCACTTACACTCCAGCCTGGGCGAGACCACAACAAAAACCTGACCTGCACACTGCTCCACACTGGGAATTCATTTCGTTTCTTGGATTGTGGAAAGAACTGGCTTACTGAAACCCACCCTTCTCTAAAACCCTTCTTCCAGTTAGGTGTTAAGATTTTAACAGCCTTTTCTATCTGAATAAAAACTGCACACAAAGCAAACTTAAGAGATCTCAACAACTCATCTGTTTGTTACAAGATGAGTCTCCATGCTTCATTGACTGTGGGGAATCCTCATCAGCATCTAGTGGCAAAGACTCCTGTGTGCTCACCGAAACGCTCCCCTTCCTCCAGGGCACAGTCACATGGATTTCCCAGGCACCCTGGCAGCTCAGTAGGAGTCCATGACTTAAGAAGGCCAATGGACTGTGGGTGAAGTCTGTGGATGGGGAAGCCACATGCGTTGCTTCCGGGCCTGGGTGCGTGCATCCTCCACTCTTTTCCCCTGTGGGTACAGAAGGCGGGGCAGAGGGCCCTGAAACCTTGGAGGTCGGTGGAGCCCAGAATGAAGGGGCTTGGGCCTCTGGGTCTTCATGTAAATTTAGGTAACAGTGAACTGTCATATGAACAAGAAATAAACATCAAATGTATTCAGTCAATTAGATCTGGTGATGGTTGTTACAGCGGTTACCCTCCCTCAACATAATAAATTTTCAAACAACTCATAATGGCTCACTCATGTATAAAATATTCCATATGGAATCCCAGGATAACATGCTTATTCTAGCTCAAGCTTAATCAGAGTAATCCATCTGAGGGAGGAGATAGTAGAGGGCAGCAAGGGGTGGTCACTGAAGATAACTAGCCTTGCTAAAAGAATGGTTGAAGAACTGAGCTACAGATAGGATAAACCCGCATCTCAGACATTCTGTGATGGTGTATAAGAGGATTAAATAATCATCCATGTGGGAGGCACAGCCTTGCACTTTAAAATGATGGCGCGTCTCAAGACTGGCTGTGAATATCTATCCCTGGGAGGGTTTTTCCCCCCATTTTTTTCCTTTTTATGAGACAGGTTCTCGCTATGTTGCCCAGGCTGGTCTTGAACTCCTGGGCTCAAGTGATCCTCCCGCCTCAGCCTCCCCAAGTAACTGGGATTACAAGTGCACGCCATCATGCCTGGCTTCAGTCCCTGAGAGTTTGCAACAAAGCATGCTTTTACGGTTGAAAGATTTCCAAAATCACAAGCAGAAAAGCTTACAGGGGCCAGGCAGGTAACAGGGTGGGCAGAAAGTGAGAGGGAAGGTGGGACCTGTAAGGAGCTGTGGCACAACTACCCAGGTTGGAGTGCAGTGGTGCGATCGCAGTTCACCACAACCTCCATCTCCCAGGTTCAAGTGCTTCTCCTGCCTCAGCCTCCTGAGTAGATGGGGCCATAGGCGCCTGCCACCACGTCTGCCTAATTTTTGTATTTTAGTAGAGACGGGGTTTCGCCATGTTGGCAAGGTTGGTCTCAAACTCGTGACCTCAGATGATCCGCCCACCTCAGATTCCCAAAGTGCTGGGATTACAGGTGTGAGCCACCACGCCTAGTATTTTGAAGGCACTGTGTAAGATTTGTGGGTGGACACTCTCAGAGTTGCTCCCCTAGTTTATTCATTCACTTAAGTTTTATTTATTTATTTATTTGAGACAGGGCCTCATACTGTAAGCTGGAGTGCAATGGTGTGATCACCACTCACTGCATCCTCAACCTCCCAGGCTCAGGGAATCCTCTTACCTCAGCCTCCCGAGTAGCTGGGACTACAGGTGCACACCACCATTCCTGGCTACTTTATTTTTATTTTTGTAGAGATGGAATCCCACTATGTTGCCCATGTTGGTCTTGAACTCCTGGGCTCAAGCCATCCTCCCACCTTGGCCTCCTGAAATGCTGGGATTATAGGCGTGAGCCACGACACCTGGCCAACAAGTATTTATCGAATGTCCACTGAAATCTAGGATTTGGTCTAAAAGATGTCTTGAGGCTCTTTCCCAATCTACTGCTCTAAGAAATGTTTTACGGTAAAATAGGATGGCAACCTAAAAAAGAAAAATATATGATAACCTAAAAAAAAACTTACAACACAAAATGACTGAAAAGAACTCAGGAAAAAGGAGAAAAACATAAAGAATTCAAAATATAAATTAACTTCTTTCAAAATAAATAGTTTAATTTCCATCAAGTATAACAATATGCAGTCTATAAATTCTCATAAACACAGTTTTAAAAAGTGCAAGTATCAGGAACTATGATAAATTTGAAAATAACAATCTAACTTTTTATTAGACATCTGACCAAGAGGATGCTATAAGATACGCAATGTCAGGTTATATAGAGCTTATTCACATGCTTCTTGCTATACTAAATATATACTAAATACTAAATGGCTTTTATTTAAAATTTCATAGAAGGAACATTTCATTAAAACCAACTTAAATTCTACAACTACTAAGAACAAAAAAAACTAGTAGAGGTGAACAAATCTCTCTTCTCCAGTCGACTGGACAGCAGGATTACTGAGTGGTAGGTAGGCCGAGTCTTCTTCACCCCTTTATTATTTGGTGAGGAAGTCAACTGTGAGAAGTGACTCGAACTGTCAGAAGAAATGAGGAAAGTGCTTGGGTCTATGGGCAGGGTACTAAGATCTAGAGCCCCTGTTGCCTTGAAAGAAAACGAGGTAAATATGTACAAAATGTCAAAATTAGAAAATGATCATGGATAATCAAGGTGGTCTTATTATTTCAAAAGCTTCTTAATTTGAGTAATATGGAGCATGTAATTCTACATTGCTTCTAAAAGGAAGTTTCATGTACTCAAGTTCTAAGAATTCAGTTTGATCCATGAACATGTTATTCCACGTTCTGTTAAATCTCAGAAAAACTAAGAAAGGGTTCCTAGCACATACCACCAGTGTAAGCAACACTACAAAAAGCGCATTTAACCTAAGAAAATGGACTTACGTGCACTCTTGGTAAGATGACTGCAGCTGATGCTCCGCAGGCAGACTCAGAATATTTCGTGTGCTTTGAAGCAGGAACGCTCGTCTTTATTTTATATTATGTAATTCATGCTATTGCTCATTTAAGTTGGTCTTTCACTCCAGATGGGTTTTTACTGACTTTTAAAGGGTCATCCTTCGAGTAGTTTGACAATAATTGCTCCTCCTTCTTGACTGACTCTTTTATTCTTACACATTCTTTATTTTTCAAAATGCCACACTGTACTGGGAATTCAGATCTGCCCATCCTACAGCTACTCAGGCCCCACTCAAAAAGGGCTTCTGAATTCCACAAAGTCCTTGTCATGAAACATTCCACCCACAGGACGTGAGCGTGGCACACACCAGACTCTGAGGCCAGTGTAAGCCAAGGCTGTGATTGGCTAATCATTTTACTTAAAAGGTTTTGACCAGGTAGGTGACAATATTTAATTTCTAGCAACCACTTTAGAGGTTTCTTACTTAACGCTATTTGTTAAAGTGGTGAGAATATAAATTCTCTAATTGGCAAGAACTTTTTTAACAGCTGGCTTAAAATGACAGCCATGCATCACCTGACGACAGGGATACATTCTGAGAAACGTGCTGGTGCACCATTTTGTCGTGGGAACATCACAGAGCACACTTAAACAGACCTAGATGGTGGCACCTACGACACACCTAGGCTGTGTGCCAAGGCCAGCTCTTAGCTACACGCCTGTACAGCATGGTACCCAATACTGCAGGCAACTGTCACCATGCTATCTGCATGTCTAAACATAGAAAAGGGACAGTAAAAATACAGTATTAGAATCTGATGGGCCCACTATACATGTGGTCCCTTGTTGGCCAAAACATCCTAACGTGGCATATGACTGTAGCTGACTTTGAAAACTAATTTTTTTTACCTACCTTAGTTTAATCTGGATCCTCTGAAGAGCTATCTATCTCAAGGCCAGCATTTTCTTCCTAGGCATGAAAGGGTTTAAAATTATGTAAGATTGTAAATTCTCTATTTAATCAGTCTCAACCAGGGATTCTCAACCTTTGTGATAAGCCATTAAAAAACTATCCAGTGCTGGCTGTTGCCTGTATGTTTCTATTTTTCAATTCAGTTGCATAATTATGGCCTATGCTTAGAATTCTGAGGCAGGGAAGGACAGGGAGTACCACAGTCTGGAAATTCAAAACGCAATAGTCTCAGAGAGCCCACCTGGGTCTGCTCATGCTGCCCCCGCAAGAGAACAGTATCCCCACTGGTTTCTTCCCTTCTGCCCAGTGTCGGCGTGCGTCTGGAAGAGAAGGTGGGAATAAAGGAGCCTCGATGCTCAGTCTGGAGTGCTGGCCAAAGAAGCTAACTTACGGCACCTTCCCTTTTACCCATGGATTCCCTCAAGTCACTCGCCCATGAAGGGGCACAGTGCCTTCTAGTGCTTTTCCTGGCAGATAGGTTGATTTTACTCAGGAGCTAGCCAGGAATTCAGAGATTCCTGGATTTTTAAACTATGGGATACTTCTAAATAGGCTGAGAATTCCGGGTGTAACTAAAAATCACCTTTTAAATTTAGTATTTTACCCATAAGATCTACTTTCATTCAAAAAATATCTTCTAATGGTTAGTATTTGTAAGCAAAAAAAATGATAATTACAAATATATTTTACTGCAGCACTCAACATGCAAATGGTCTAAAGAGGTCTCGAGATTAGCATTTTCGCAAGTAAGTTTCATTTAAAATTAGTTGGCTAGGCAATCAAAATTATTCTGACCACTATATAAACCTATGTAAGTAAAATAAAACACTTACGCATATTAAAGGAAACACATAAAAGGGAAAAAAAATTTCCTTTTCATATTGAAAATGTTCATTATGATGAATGCTTAAATTTCCCAGTGTTGGAGAGCTGATCCCTAAATACCCAGCACTGTGGAAGTTATTTCAACTGAAAGAGATCAACAGCTTCTTTTTATCTCCAGTCTTCTCCTGCAGAAAGCCTGTACTCACAGGCAGCACTCCATAAGGCCACAGTGAATGTATCTGGCTTATTATTTGCTACATTAGCAGAACTGTCTGTGGCTTACACTGAAGGCAAAATGGTATATAAAACACAAGACTCGGCTGGGCATGGTGGCTCATGCCTATAATCCCAGGCCTTTGGGAGGCCGAGGAGGGAGGATTGCTTGTATCCAGGAACTCGAGACCAACCTGGGCAACATAGCAAGGCTGCATCTCCTCAAAAAATGGAAGATCAGCCAGGTGTGGTGGCGCGTACCTATAGTCCCAGCTACGCAGGAGGCTGAGCTGGGAGACAGCTTGGGCCCAGGAGGTCGAGGCTGCAGTGAGCCATGATGGCACCACTACACTCAGCCTGGATGACAGAAAGCCTGCCTCAAACAAACAAACAAAACCACACAAAAAACCCCCCACAGGACTCTAAATGACACAGAATCTAAGGGAAAGATTAGAGCACCAATTTCTTTTTCTATCATTTTTCACCCAGTTTAAAGTAGAGTTTTGCATAAATGAGAATCAGACTGAGCTATGAACAGATACACACACATAGACACACAGGTTCAAGGGAGACGGTGTATGACTCAGTAACTCATCTGGTTTGTCAATTTCGGGATCAGTATGAAAAAGCAAACTTTTCCAGGAAGGTCATGGAATAAACTGATATCCTCCAGGATCTGGATAACCTACCTCTTCTACCTACAGGAACGCACTGCACAGCGCTGCTGGGCACTAGCATGCTGTGGGCATGAACGCTTCATAAAGCACCACTGAGGCACTGGGACTTACAAGTCACATTCTCTTACAAAGACTAGTTGGGAGCAGTTCAGAACACTTCTGCCAACTGCATGACTGTACATGAACCTGAAAGTCTTTAACAAACTTCAGACATGTGACAAAACAAACACACAAACTACGTTTATTTTTAATCAAAATGTGAATCATCATAGTGAATAAAAATTCATGAGTCAGAATAGCATGCAATTTTTTATTGTTTTCTAAATCTATTTATACACTTAATATGCTAGTATTAATTTCACAAACAGTATAAAGAATGTATCCAATGATATTATGTGGCAACTACTCACCTGAAAAAGAAAACATTGTCTCTGAAATAATTCCTAAGTATACAACTTTGCAAACTAATAAGCACTATAAATATTAAAATGTTAAGACTTCAGTGTATAATGTCAACAACATCCTGCCTTTTTAAAATTGCTTAACACGTTTGTTAAAGATCATGCAAAATAAACACTGTATTAAAATGCTAGATTACACTCAAACATCACGGCAATGAAACACAAAAGAGCAACTATTTAGCACAATGACTGGCCAAGTAAATAACTTAATCAGCATATTAATAAAAATCCACTGAGTGATGAACATTGAAAATGTAACACGGAATCTAGATAATCGCGCATCTGCGATCTCACCATCTACCATCCTAACTGTGACGTGGGGTAAACCGCCAGAATTCATTCTACATAAATGAGCTATGTTAAAACGATAACAACATTTCATTGCATGATGACAGGGCACATTTCTAGTCCACACAGTACTTCAATGTGATCATTCTCTTAACTCCGCTAATAATTAATGGAAAGTACAGTTTTACAGTCACACCACATATATATATATGTGTGTGTGTATATATATATATAATTTTATCCTTGCTTTGTTACATGTTTTTAGACTCTTTTTTAAAAAGTATTTCCTTTCTTATGATCCTCCCCCAGAATTAACATGCTGACTTAGGAACAGATGAAGTAGATAAAGTCTATCCTAGAATAGAGAGCAATGATTTAGTTTTACCTAATTAAATATTTCCTTGTCATTTATCAATTGTCACTGACCTTTTTGATGTAATTATTTCCTCATTCACTCATCTATAAATATTTATTAGTGCCTATTATTACCCATGTTTCCCTGATTTTCCAGAAAAAGAATCCATGTTTTTTTTTTCTTCTCATTGCTAAGCTCACTTAGAAAAGTTGGGCACCATTGAAAAGAGCTGGGGAACAGACAGGGTGGCTTCTTGGGCACAGCTGGATGGTGCTGGAAGCCAGGCCTGGGATTTGGAGAGAAGAGTCTCCAACAGATAAACCCACGGAGGTCACCAGCCCTCCCAGCATCTACTCTCCTAACAGCTCAGGACAGCCCCGTTACACTACTGCCAGCCCCGGTGACTCGCTTTCTCAGCAATTTTTAAAGCCCTCTTCATTATGTACTTGCTACTTAAACTTCAGAACCTCTGTGATAAACAATGCCCGTGTCACCCAGAAGGCTGGATCTCAGTTTACTGACCTCTCCCTGTAGTGTCATAGGCTGTGCACTCATCTAGACGAGACCCTAAGAGCAGGGTTTGCTTCTGCTTCATCTAAAGCCACATCTTCCCTCAAATGTGTGGGCACCAAATGTTCTGCAAAAAGGGTCTCTAGCTTTTTACTTTTCTTTTTGGCAAATTAAGCCCTTTAAAATACTTCTGACCTATCTTCATACCCAGATCTCACCTCATCTCAAAAAGTTTTATGGGGTAATGCGCCAATGAAAGGTACAGTGGTATTAGTGAGTTCTGAAGCTTCTAATTACAAAGACAACAGAGGCTGGCTGATGAGTCATGCTTCTCATGCTCCCTTCTGTCACACTGCGGATGTCTCTTCTACCTCGGCCTCATCATCTGTTACTTATCTGTCAGTGAAATGTAGAAAGGTGATGGGCACGGATGGAGTCAAAATCCAGGACAATTCTGTCATAAGGGTACAGTAATACTCTTCTCCTTTGCTTATTTTTCTCAAAGAATGCTTTCTCTTTCTTCTCCAAAGCCTGTGCTCTCAGAAGAGGCTGCTGCATGGAGCTCCGAAGGATCTTTGGAGAGCCTTGTGTAACTTGAACGTTGGCTTCGCTTATGTGTCATGCTTTTTAGATTCTCATTCTGAATAGTGGTTGGGTTGGGACTGGAACTAGGCCTCAAAATGACTTGAGAAGTCTCCCTAATTCCCTCCATCTCATCAAAATTTTGATTGGCTCTATTGGCTGGAGCACTGTTGTTGTTCAGAGTCACAGTGCTGGGCGTTCGGTTCAGGTTGTAGGCTTTCTGGCACGCAGGCCAGTTTTCTTCAGGGCTGCTGGCTATCAGGCTGCATTCGGAAGGGCTTTTCTTGTCTTCTGAACAAATGGACATCCGAGCTATAATTGGATCTTGCAGGCCACTCAAGCTATGTGGGATTCCCCGCTTTCCGCTGTGACTGTCATCTTCCAGCTCTATGAGATTTGCCTTTTCAAGCTGGGAGTCATCCGCCACTTCATTGTGCAGAGAGTGATTGGGAGAACTCTCATTGGACCTCACTCCTGAATCCGATGAATCCTTTTTGTCAAGGAGGGCATCCGATAAATACTCTTTGGCTTTAATGAAGGTTCTAATCGGCTCAGCACTGTGTTCCGGAGACTTTGGCACTCTCTCTACTTTCCCTTCGGCTTTTCTGTCTTTGTCATCTTTGAGCAGTGGTGTGTTATCTGATTCTTCTGTGCCAGATTCATCCTCGTCACTTGGGAGTTTCTGATAGCGCAGCCCACCTCCCTTAAGCTTCAAATCTGTCTGGAAGAGGC
This sequence comes from Mandrillus leucophaeus, assembly GCF_000951045.1. NCBI lineage: Eukaryota > Metazoa > Chordata > Mammalia > Primates > Cercopithecidae > Mandrillus > Mandrillus leucophaeus. The sequence goes on along the minus strand of NW_012107808.1, from coordinate 5,317,984 downwards.
TTGACCTTTCAGAAGATTTCTTGCCTGGGAGAAGCTTACTGCCTGACTGATCTGATTTTTCATCTTCTTCAGTGATAGGATCCAGGGGGGAGGCATCATTGGTGGAAACCCCTGATGATGAATAATCGATAACATCTCCCCTCTTCATTAAAAAGGACTTCCTCCCATCATCGGGCTTTGGTTCACTATCCTTCCCCTTTTCTTGTTCTAGGTTTGAATGAATAGAGCCCCCTGATGAACTCTGACCCATGTAATATGTGCTATGTGGAGATGATCTGCCACTAATGGTTGTAGACCCTGGGCCCCCTTCTAACTGGGACATCTGAGCAATGTATTCTCTATAGGCATCTCTATACTCGGCCTGCACCTTATCAGTAAGCTTTGAAATTTCAATACTGGAATCCTGGGAATTGAGACTCGAAAGACTTGGGGTTCTGCGAGTTTGTGACTGTGAAGACAGAAAAAAAATAATTTAAAAATTCAAATAAGAAAAAAAAGGCATAAACATCAGCTTAGGAAATATATATGTACACTAACCATTTAAAAAGTCATCAAAATATCAAATTCTTTTAAAAGAATTCTACATAACACAGTTTAGCAAAAGCTGTGACCTTATAAATAATGCTGTTATTAGAAAGCTTTCTATAAATTTTAATAAAATCAGTTTATTGTTAATATTTAAAAGTATAATTAAACATTGTATTAACCAACAATCTTAGCACTTGTTTCTGGTTTTTATTTTGTTTTTAGGAGACAGGATCTTGCTGTGTTGCCCAGGCTACATCCAAACTACTGGACTCAAGCGATCCTCCCACCTCAGCCTCCTGAGCAGCTGGGACTATGGGCATGTGCCACATGCTTGGCCACAGCACTTGTTTTTATAACTTCAAACATTTAGCTTTCATTTAAGGCCAAAGTCAACTTCATTGATAAAATACAAAATGCAATGAGGCCAATAGTTGGGCCTTAGTAAACAGAAAAATAAAATAGTTTTACAAGTTTATTTCCAATATGAAGTTTTAGAATTAGAAATTGCTTCAGATCCCAGAATAGCTAAGAAACAAGGAGCAAAACGTACAGATGAGGAAAAAGAAGGGGGAAACGGAAGGAGAAGAATCAAGAAAGTTTAAGAAGGGTCAAGAGCAAAAGCTAAAACAAAAAAGAAGCAGCAAAGTGAATTTGCCGGGGACCTTCTCAAGGAAATAGGACATTTTCTTCCTTCCCCAGGGCACTGCTCCTCCTCAGTGCTGCTCTGCCTTGCCCTGCCCACTCGGTGTTCCTCGCTGCCTCCCACTGTGCCTCCTCCTGTTGTTCTCTGTGCTCTGCTCTGCTTTTCCTGCCGCGCTCTCCTCACTCCCCCTACTCCTCCTGCATCTCTCACTCTGCTCTGTCCCTGCCCCACCCCTCACCTGGCCTCCCTCTTCTAAGAATCTCTAAGGGAAGAATGCGCCTACATCTAATGCCAGATGAGAAGAAACCAATATCCAGGAAGGGTGTGCAGGCGGCCTGGAAAACCAAAGGATGGTGCTCAAAGGGACACTACGTGGCCAGTGTTCCAATGAAGATGTACTTTAACCAACAGTTACTGAATGCAACAGGAAAATCGCCTGGGAAAGGCTGAATTTGCTGACCACCCTAGCTCAAGTAACCCGGTCCCTACTGACTCTGCATGCTGTGACCCTGATGGAAATCTCAGCTCTCGTCAATGTCTACATGAGCTACTTTTTTCTTTGTTTTCACTGACTGCCCCTCTCCAGATGGATGCAGCTCCTTGAGTACAGGAAGCCCTCCATCTTGTCTCTTGTCCACTTAGGTATTTAGTAAGCATTTTCTGAATGACTGTTTCAATGCCCACATCATCTCAGTGAACTGAACGGTGCCCTTATTCTTCAATAATACGAAAAATGCCATTCAATAAATACCTGCCAACTTAGATTACTGTGACGAGGGGCACCTTCGTCCAGGCCAAGCGTGTTCAGCTCTTCGAAGCTGAAGTTGAGTGTGTAGGGCGTCTGGCTGGAGAGCTCGGTGTGAGGCAGCTCATTGTGGGAAGTGCGGCGAGCAGGTTCGCCGTGTGGGGCTGGGCCACTGCTGCTCTCACTGAGGAAACGTGGGTCTTCAGGGACCACCTGGCTTTCTGCGTTTCTCATTTCTAGTACCTTAACAGAAGAAAAATGTAAATATTTACACTAACAAATCATATTTTGGAAGCTTTAGAAATAGTTTAGAAAAATAAAGCTACTGCAACAGCAATGAGAAAGTATACTTCTGGTAAGTGAATTTCTAGTGAATATGTTTTACACATCAGCTTATCTTTCATGTTAATTAATAATAAAGGAAGCAATGGTAGAAACCACCATACATATACTACACTGCAATTTGTCCATTAAATTATTACTCCTGTTTAAAACTTAAGACAAAGCAAAATGCAGCTGGCATGTGTCAAAACCAGAGGGGGCCAGGAGTAGAGCAGTAGATCCAGATTTTATTCAGAACTATGGCAACAGGGAAAAGCAGTCTCACTACAGAAGGGAGTTCAATTCAGAATAAGCGCGAATGAGTGGGGATGTACCACCAAGGGGCAGGGTGGGCACCGTGGATGGAACATTACTAAGGGGAGGCAGCAAGAGTGGGGGACCCTGGGGTACGCCGATGGCCAGGGTGAGCAGACATCACCTGCGGCGGGGAGGTGGTGAGGCATTTGATCAAGTACCGAGGGTGATCACACATGTAAACTGACTTAACAGGATTCTTGCTAAACCTGGGCAATGCAAGCCCTTTATAAGGATGAATGCTGAAGGTCAAGGCCTCAAAGGCTTTGAGGAGCCTGATGAGAGTTAGGGCAGGTGAAACCATGAAGAACTGGCAGGCGGACTCTTCCCCAAATCACTGAGTGAAATGCCCAAAAAGGCAAAGGCTGCCAAGTGCTGCTGTGTGTATTTTCCACAACACACAACTGCATATAAGTGTAAGATACAGTTTTTAAATTTAAAAAAAATATGAAAAAAATACCAGTTTAGGCCAGTACTTATTGATACTGGTTTTCTACAATGTTATAATTTTGAATGTTATAATAAAATAATGTTGTAAATATCACAATGTTATAAATATCTTACTGTGCTTCTGAAAAGGTGCCAGTCTCCAAAATTCATATTCATCTCTTTCTTCAGTTCATCAATGTTACACTGAGCTAACACACGGCCATTTATGTTTGCCTGAGTAAAAATTAAAACAATTATGGGTATATAAAGACAGAATATGAACTATTCTGAATTACTAGTGATTGCAAAGTATGCTTATATTTAGTTTTAAGAAAGTCTTTAGAGACCAGAAAGGCTGACCATCCCATATAATAATACAATAAACAAGCTAAATTTGAACAACATAAGCCACTCCATATTTTCCCAAATGTCTTAGGCATTTGCTGGAACCAATCGAAGAGCTAACCCTCCTATTTCCAAAACTACCTATGCTGTCATGAGCAACAACAAAACTGTTAGTTTTTGTTTTCTAATCTTAGAAAATATGAACATGAACACAAGCTGCTGGGAGGGGACAAAGACATCTGTCCTCATAAGCGTGTTGGTCACTAATAAAGTTCTAAACGAAGTAGGCCTGCTGAACTTGTTTCTCCGTTATATTAGATACAGATATGAAGAATGCCCACCCACTAATTTCCCAGTCTATTAAATTCACAAGGCCCAGCGTGGTGGCTCACGCATATAATCCCAGAACTTTGGGAGGCTGAGGTGGGTGGAACACCTAAAGTCAGGAGTTTGAGACCAGGCTGGCCAACATGGTGAAATTCCATCTCTATTAAAACTACAAAAATTAGCTGGGAGTGGTGGCACATGCCTGTAGTCCCAGCTACTTGGGAGGCTGAGGGAGGAGGATCGTTTGAACCCGGGAGGTGGAGGTTGCAGTGAGCCATGACCACACCACTGCACTCCAGTCTGGGTGACATGGCAGGACTCTATCCCAAAGAAAAAAAAAATCATAAAAAAGGAAGTTATCACTTTTGGTTCCCTATAATTCTAGTTTCCCCTAAATGAAACAACAGCATTTTCTTTATTAATAATAGGTAGCTTACTGCTTTTATAAAATGTAAAACCTGACTTTATTAACTGGGGCAAACTTATGAAATAGTTATGTTTATAATCAGTAGAATGTTCAGTTTCCAAGTTAATCCTGAAGAAAACAGTATACACAGCAAGTCTGTGACAGAGGTCCTGCTGCACCAATGCCACGAAGCCCTCAGCACAGAGGCCAGCGGCTCTGAGGGGCTTCAGAAAGCCAGGGCCTGGGAGCAAAGAGCTGAGTGGGGAGAAAACCACTACCTCGACAGGAACAAAATCATCACAAAGGACTCATGTGGGAGACCCTGCTCTTTCCTGACACCAACCAGCTGCCTGGAGGAGAAAGTGGGGCTTGTCCCTGGAAAAGCTGGTGTTTGACTCATGCAAACAGGGACCAGCACGAGCCAGCTCTGTAAGGAAACTGACATTATCTGAAACCTTTCTAAAAGTGGCTGAGTAAAATGGTGTCTACATATGCTCATAATTCTTTTAAAAACTTCTCTCAGATGTCATTCTTTCAAGTATATAAATATTAGAGGCTGGTTATTAATGTTCTACTTTATTACATGGTACTCTGATATAAAAAGTACACCTTAGTGAAATATCTACTATAATGACTTCGTTAAAACCTTCCCCAAATCTCAGGCATCTCTATCCAACTTCCTGATAGCTGCTAGAATTGCAATAGGATCTTAGAAGAAAAAAAAATTATGCAAATGCATTAATCTTGCAAATCCAAACCTATGAGGTTTCATCAAATGTGACATGATCCTAAGTCCTACATGACATGAAAATGAGAATTTGGAGAAAATGAGGCAAGTGTGGCTTACTTTGATAATTACTAAATCACACTAACAAATATCACAATTAGAAAAAAATGTAGCACAAAAGGTTTTCTGTTCCCCACTGGAAAGATGAGTTCTGCTTATCCCAATGGGAATCCCTCGGGGCTTTGTGTTTCTCATCAAGGCATTCTTTACTTGAATTAGGTTATTTAAAAAAGAACATGGTGAGACAGCTACTTCATTTTATCCATTTATAAAATAAGAGAAAACAGGGCAATTTTAGAATACAAACTAGTAAGAACTATGTTTTCCATTTAGAGCTTTCTCATTTTAACAGGGAATGCATGTGTGGGAAGCTGTAGGTAAACTGTACATGACCCACAGAGTCCTGTCTTCCACTCCCAGCGTGGTCTCTGGTCCGTGTGTAAATGGCTGCCTCACCTTTTTGATCGTGGCACAATACTGAGGCAGCATACTCTGGTCCAGCCCTTCTATTTGTTTCAGCTTCTCACATACTGCATCCACATTCAGTGAATTCAGTAATACCACTGGGCCTGGGGCTGCGCCTGACCCCTAGAGAAGTCAAGGACAAATACAGGTATGAATAAGCATTTAATGCCATCTATAATGAGGTCATGTGACAGAGAAAAACTCACTAAGTTATACCATGAAGTAAGGTAAAAACAACAAATGTGTTTAGCATGGTAAGGAAATACCATTAGGGAATAGATTTAGTTACTGTTATAACCTAATGAGTAGCTTTCATTACAGCTGATACAGCCTGGTCAAAACCAGTTTTCCTAAGAAAACAGAACATTTCATGAGCAAAGCCTAGGCCAACTTCTCAAATGTTTACTGCCTAACCTTAAGAGAGAAGGATGCTGTGCTTAATAAGAGGAAGAAGAGAAGTTAAAAAAAAACACACATCCAAAAAGACAGAAAACTACTGATGCCAATATTATATGAATACAAAAAATAAACCTACAAAATAATTTAAAAGTACCTATACTAGACAATTAAGCAACTTTGAGTGTTTCTACAGACTACCTCAATAGTTACAAGAGCTGAAGTTTTCAGATCTTGATCATATTGTATCCAAGGGATCTAAAACTTCCTTTAGCATCTGTTAAATTATCATGTAAATATAAAACAACAGTATTAATTCTTAACACACGTGAAAGTAAATACCATCTATTAAAATTTGTTCTCATTTAAAAAGAAAGTCAAAATAATAAATAAGTCTAGTATTTATTTAGAAGTAAAACATTTTCGGAATGTGGACGCTAACAAACCATCTGCCCGTGGTCAATGATAAATGCATCTTGTGCCCATTGTGGTTTAGAGGGTGCATCAGCCTGGTCAAAGTTAGGACTTCAAAGTCACAGAACAAATAGTTAGTGGTAAACTTGAACCAGAACTCTAAATTATCAGGTCTTATAACTTCCTATTTTCCTTTTTCCAACTTCTTTCACTTAACAATGTTTTCAAGGTCCACCATGTCATAACATGCCAGTCCTTCATTTCTTCTTATTGCTGAGTCATATTTATCTTTCCTATCTTTCAAATGCTTTTATTCCTCAACCAGTCTCCTTGCTCTGGATACAGTTACACTTGTTTACATTTTTTGTTTTCAAAAAAATCACAAAAAATAGTCTAATCGACAAAATAACTAATGATCTTACTGGATTATGCCTCACAGATAAAATAAATATCCATGAGTCCATACTAATATGACTAAATAATTGAAAAAAGTGAATTAATTAGGAAGCAGAGACAGCTTTTCTTTGCAGAATTCCAATTAATAAATGTAGAAGAGAAAAACAGAAAATGACCATTAGGCAAACACAGTAACAGTGCATGTACACATGATCCACAGATGGAAGCGAAAATTAATGGGCAAAAGTATAAGCAGAAACAGGATATCTGCAGAGTTTCAAAGTATCTCCTCCAAGGTATTTACTAGTTATAGAAGGAACAATAAAACTTTACAGTGCTGAAACCTGGCAGATGCCACCTTGACCAAGTGACCAAGGTTAGCATCAGTGGTGGGAAGGCTTATGGACATTATGAACCTTCGACTCTGATGCACTGGGAAGGGCATAGCATCACTCCTGCAGTTTTCTAGCAATATACAGTCCCCTTCCAATCACGAGGAAACATCAGACAAACCCAAATTGAGGGACGTTCCACAAAATAACTAGCCAGTATTCCTTAAAAGTGTTAATTAAGGTCATGAAAGATAAGGAAAGATCAAGAAACTGTCACAGATGAAAACAGACTACGGAGAAATAAAATGCAACTTAATTGAATCCTGGACCAGAAAAATGACATTTGTGGAAAAGCTAGTGAAATTCATATAAAGTCTGTAGTTTAGTTAATAGTATTAAACCAATTTTAATTTTTGCTTTTGATTATTATAGTACAGTTAAGAAAGATGTTTACATTGACAGAATAGTATTTGTTTGCATCTTTTCTTTAGGGTTAAAATTATTTTACAGTAAAAACTTTATTTCAAAAATCCCCAAATCTCTCTACTTCTGATTGTGCTAAAAACGACAAGTATAATAGACATGGATCAAACTGTCAGCTTTGGAGGGAAAATTGTAAAATACTGAAGAGAATTTTATGTCCATGGAGAAGCTGAGAATTCAGCAACAGAGACACATCAATAAAGATACAGCCCTCTTCCTTTAAAGCAAAAAGCTCTACCCGATGTTACTTTCACAATCTTTTTACAACTTTTACAGTTACTTTATCAGTTAATTTATCAGTTACTTTAAAGCATATTTTATCCTTCATTGGGGATTATGTAGAATATATACGTTACCTCTGAATTACTTTTAAAAGCTTTATAAGAAAAGAAAGACACATGGACATTAAGATATTCGTAATTCCATCAAAACTATAGTCTGACTCTTATAATAAGTTGGGCTTTATACAAGAGCTAAATTATCAATTAATGTGTTATAATATGCTTCTTTGAATAAAGAAGAAATGGTAATTACCTACTAGACCTTTTCTAAAATAATCACAAATAAGAAAATTATTTTGAAACCACAAGAATCTTACAACCAATAATTTTGGGGTAGAAATCTCATAAAAGGGAGGAGAAAGAGTGCAAAAATGATAAGGAAAGGGCAAAAAGCATATTCAATAATTCAGTAGGCAAATTCTTACTAGAAACTAAGCGTGTTACTTTGAGAATACACAGACTAGTTCAAATGATAATATTTTAATGTTTATCATGCATTCTTACTTGCAATTATCTGTTATAAGTCAAGAACAGACCATTTTAGCATATTGATTTTAACATCAGAATTTGTTGAAAAAATTTTCTAATCCAGAAAGCCGAATGCAGAAGATATTAGTGTGTTTAAATGTTAAAAATAAACTTCAGAATTTACACAGATCAGAATTTCTCCAGGTAAAAGTAAAGCTATCAAAATACTGAAATGACCTTGAGGTAACTATATCATTGTGTATTCTAAGTAGATTAAAACTACACTCTGAAACATAATCATCTTTGGTAAATGTATTAAATAAGCACAGAATTGATTAGTCAGAAATGAGTGCCATGCAATGGCTGGAAGCAAGTAATAAAGAGAAGGCACCTTAACAAGCACAGATTTATAGACAGCCCAGCATGAAGTTGCCAATGATTGTTTCTAGTAGTCTAATAAGAAAAGTAAGATTTCACTGAGAGTTTCTGTACCTGTCTCTGTTTGTTAAACCCAGAGTCACACGGCTTTACGGAAGGAATAAAACAGAGTGAAGGACAAGAGCATAAAGTAATACATGCGATGCACATCTATAAATGTCTAATACACACAGGCAGAGCTTGGTCATTCCTCCTATTTCCCCTTCACTCTCAACAGACCACGGACAGCGGCACACAGCAAGGAGCACACGTGCATGCATACACACCCCCACCTACAGTAGCTGCATTCCACTCACGTGTGCTTGGTCATCTTACAATTACACTCAAAAAATTATATTTTTTTGTATTGGAAGAATAAATCATGAGTCATACATTTAATAAGAAAATGAGGTACATCAAATTGGCTATGAAAAGTCAATATTCCTACTATATGCAAGTTTAACATTAACTTAAAAATACTGAATAAGAAGGTTTAGTTACTTAGACTATCGCATGATCATAAATATCTAGCCACACTATAGGTCATGTTCAGAAATACACTTTCAAATTTGAGTTTTGCTTCTTTGGGTATGTGGCACACAATAGATGCGCTAAATATCATTTCATAAGAATGGCCCCAAGAGCTTCTAGCTCGAGAAACAGACAACCCTTGCAAACTGTGATGAACATAACCATTTCAGTGAGGTGGATTTTTAAAAACTCTAACCCAAAGCAAATAATCACTGCTGGCAATTATTCTTCTGTACTTAGACTGATAGTAAATATTCTTAAAATGCTTAAAATGATCTAGAGATGACTGGCAATTTGTACCAAAGTTAATTTACAACACTCTTTTAGCACATTAAACGGCAGGGTTTTGCTAGCCTAACATCCGATGTCTTTCTTTTAACATGTTCAGTATCTGGAGCACTTCGTGGAAACCCTGTTTTCTAGTTTACACTATTGACCTTATTATAAATAGGTTTTTAAAAAGTTGTCTGTAGAGATTTGCAAAAATACCGAAATAGGAGTGCTAAGGAAATTACAGTTTACTACAAGACATCCAAAACACAAAAGAAAGCACAAAATTATTAACCTGGTTGGAAAATGTAACTTACTCTTCAAACTACTTAAGAAATACTAGGTCAAAGTTGGCTGATTAGGCATAACACTACATTTTAAGAGCAATCTTTTAAAAAACACAAGTACTGGCAGGGTATGGTGGCTCACACCTGGAATCCCAACACTTTAGGAGGCCACAGCGGTGGATGCCTTGAGGTCAGGCAATCAAGACCAGCCTGGCCAACATGGTTAAACCCTGTTTCTACTAAAAGTACAAAAATTAGCTGGGCTAATTTTTCATTGTGTGGTGGCACATGCCTGGGTCCCAGCTACTCAGGACGCTGAGGCAGGAGAATCACTTCAGTCCAGGAGGCAGAGGTTGCAGTGAGCTGAGATTGTGTCCAGCCTGAGCGACAGAATGAGACTCTGTCTCAAAAAAACAAACCAAAATGAAAAAAAGCAAAATAAAAACACAAGTACTAAACTACTGCAATGAACATAATTTTGTTATTTTTAAACTTTTAACTGTACTCTAGGATTTCATAACTTTACTGTAATATTATTTCTGTGAAAATATTCCAATCAATTTAGCTGAAAATTGTTTAGGAAAAAAAGTTCTCTTGAGTTGAAGTCTGGTACAAAGACTTTCAAGTGGGAAGTGAAGACAATTTTTCACTATACTTTAATAAAAGGCAAAAATGGGCAAATACTTTTCCAAATTCAAACAGAATAGTACAAATTCACTTCTAAGACACTTTTAAAAGTGTGAATGGTGTTAAAGCTGGTTGAGGCTACTGTGCAAAGTCACTGAGAGCTGACAGGGAGCACCTGTCCTGAGCCTGAAGCCTAAACACAACCTGAAATGCCTTTGGCTCCCTACCTATGGCACCTTTAACTTTCTTGTCCACGTCTTCTCCTGAACAATGAGAGACAGCTTTAACTTCTAAATCAGTGGCGAAAATAAAAATTCTCTACAGGTGAGCCCCGTTTTTTTTTTTTTTTTTTTTTTTTTGAGACAAGATCTGCTCTGTCACCAGGCTGAGGGTGCAGTGGTGTGATCTTGGCACTAAACTGATCCTCTCACCTCAGCCTCTCAAGCAGGGGGACTACAGGTGTGCACTACCATGCCCTGCCCGGCTAATTTTTTTTTTTTTTTTTTTTTAAGTAATGGTCTTGCTATGTTGTCCAGGCTGGTCTTGAACTTTCGGGCTCAAGTCATCCTCCTTCCTCAGCCTTCCAAAGTGCAGGATTGCTGCAGGAGCCACCACATGGGGACTGCGCAGGGATTGCTGCAGGAATCCTCCCATGGGGACTTGTTTTCACTTTTTACTTGGTCACTCCACTGACTGGATCCTGTTTGATGAAAACCAAGACTTTCAGTTTTAATATCTTCATTCAATAGTTTTCATCAACATCTAAAGGTAAAGGTAACAGCACACTGGAGATCATGATACTGTGTTGACACTGCCTTTGCAGTTCTGAAATTCTTTACGATTAAACTTTGTGCTAATTATTGTCATGCTTTCTCAACAGGGTATAAAAGTCATCTAAATAAAGCTGTCCAAAGGTAACCAGTAAACCCTGTGGCTGAGGAGGTCAAGAAAGAATGACTACATAGAACTGATAATTCCTTCGGTGGCCTTCAGGTCCACACTCTGTGAGGCAGGATTTTCATCAGTTTTGTTCACTGCTGTATCCCATGAGAACAGCGCCTCTTACACTCAATAAATATTTGTTGAACTGATCACACAAGCATCTGTGGTACTCAACGTAAAATAATTCAGGGAAAAATGAAAGAATGAAGAAATGCTTTATTGCTCCTTTGAACATGCGCTTTTCAATGAAACACAGTTACCACCAGGAGCAGCATACCTTAAATTAAGCCAGACCACAGAGCTTTTAGAGCAACTCTTTGAGATGACAGAATAACATGCCACTGAGGAGACCTGGTCGGACACAGGCCCTCAATACTGGGTCCTTCGCTTCAGCAGGGTCACAGAATGGTGTGAATGCTGCCATTTCCTAGTGGGAACTGGACTCAAAGAAGGTAAAGGCACCAATGAAAATATTCCTGGAAAGCTTTCAAAATTTTAAAGTGTATGAAGTATTCAAATAACCTAGAAATTCTTCTAAATTCTAAGAAAGCAAACTGATTAACACCTTTAGGCCTAAGAAGCATCAACAGATTAAAAAGTCTGTGTGAATCTAAATTGATTGGAGTATTTGTACACCACTCCCATGACTGAGACAAAGATGATTTAACCAAAAACAGTCTGAGTTCTGCATCTTTAAAGCTCCATGGATTCTGGCCTTTGGGCAGTAGTAGCAGTAGTAATAATAATAATAAAAAAGTACTTAAAGTATGCTAAGGCTGACTAATCCTTAAATCAGACCTATGAGGCAGGTCTGCTTTTCCTGGTGAGAAAGCTGAGAATCAGAGGTGTGAAGTCATATGTCCAAGGCAAAGAGCTCATCCTCAGGGTCTGTTTACCTCAAAAGACCAAATACCTGACTAAGTCATGCTCAGGACGAACGGGGCGGAGCCACCAGCATGGTGGTGAGCGCCATGGTCTCCTGCATTCTAGTTCCAAATCTGGCACCCCTTCCTGTGTCCCTCAAGTAAGTCTCACACGTTCCATCTGTGCCATGTGGAGACTAGCACTCCTGGGGGACCCTCAAGAGGGAAGGCAAGTGTAATGTGGGTGCCAGGATTCTGCGTTTATTGGTTTTATAAACTGGAGTTTTGAGTAAGAGTTCATTTCTAAAAGCTTCTATGCTTTGGAAGTTTGAAAAACACTGTTCCTTTCTAGCCCTAATATTCGGGGGAGCATGTCTTGCATATAGTACTAATTTTTTAACCTGGTTTCATAAGATTTGGCATATATTTTTGCTCTATTATACAATTATTTTTTAAAAACTAGTATGGAGGCTTATAGATATATCCAAATGTTTCACAGAAGTGAGGACTTATATTATTAATCTATTTATATTAACATATTTTATATTAATATATTAATATATTATTTCTTATATAGTATATAATATAAATATGTTATATATTAATATAAATATTTTATAATATATATTATTTATATATTATTTATTTATATAAATCTTCACTTCTGTGGAACACTTGGATATATCTATAATTTATCTGAGAAGTCCCTGCCTGGACTTCACAAGGTATATAAGCACTACAATGTTCCTTAATGTGAGAAAACTCAATTATTTTTATAAGGATCTAATTTATAAAGGTGATTCAGATGTTCCTCATGGCAAATATATATATACACACACACACACACACACACACACACACATACACACACATATATATACAGGGGATCACCTCTATTTTGAAAAGATCATAGCTGGTTAACCCCTCATGGTCTGGCTTTCTTAACACATTACCCTGTGACATGACAATTTGTCCAAAGACGTTTGTGTAGCTCTTGACTTTTCTACAAGCTTTGTACAGGGACAGCTGACTGAGCAGAGATGGGACCAACGGGAAGTCCCATTGTCCAGAAACAGTTTTCTGCTACAGGGCTTGATGGGCTACATACTCTTCTATTAGGTACTCTCTGTTGGTCCAACTACGAAGTTCTGGCAATGTTCCCACGTACTGATTCTTTGCCTTTCCACCACAGCTTTCAATCTGACATTGAACTAAGTGACTACTTACTTTTTCTAGGCTTCAACAAAACAAATTTTACATGCTATTGTCATTGTTAATTTCTTAAAAGCAAAGGAAGCTTAGTAAGCATCTATTATTTGCTATACTAATCATAAAGTGATCTTTTCATAGTAAAATAAAAGCAAATGATATGGTTATTTTACTAGACAAAGTCACTAATATACGCAGAGTGCACCTTTGCTGAGCTTCTAAACACATCTCACGAATCACATGATTTCCCCTTCTCCAAAAACTCATTTCAAAATTTGCCTAATGCTCCTTTACTGGTCCCTAAAAAAAACTACAGACACCTTTTAATGACATGTATTCGTCTACATTCTTGAGCATGGGAATAGCTACTATGTCAGCATGTCTGTGTCATTAAGGCCATTAACTTCTTCACAGTATCTGATTTTCTTCAAAAATTTGCTGAGGAATTTTAGCTCGGAGAATTGAATTGCATGCAATGAATCTATATGCTAAAGGCTCTCTGACTAAACTAAAGGTCATTCTTGCATATAATGATGATGACCCATAAAGATTCCATAAGCACTAAAGAGCATTATTGTAGTTTACTGCGGATAATTGAAGTCACTTAAACACTTCAGCTGAAACGTTAATGACTTTAAAAGAATCTCTCAATGAAAGCACAACGGTTCTCTTTTTCTCTAACATTAACTCCAAGGAAATTAAAGTTAAAAAAATATTGCTGGCTGGGCACGGTGGCTCACACCTGTAATCCCAGCACTTTGGGAGGCCGAGGTGGGCAGATCACAAGGTTAGGAGTTTGAGACCAGCCTTTGAGACCAGCCTGGCCAACAAGGTGAAACCCCGTCGCTACTACAGAAATACAAAAATTAGCCAGGCATGGTGGCAGGTGCCTGTAATCCCAGCAACTCAGGAGGCTGAGGCAGGAGAATCACTTGAAACCGGGAGGCTGAGGTTGCAGTGAGCAGAGATGGCACCACTGCATTCCAGCCTGACTGAAAGAGTGAAACTCTATCTAAAAAAAAACAACCTATTGCCTGCCAAACTGCATGTTTTAAGTTAAAAATTACAGATAAACTTAGGATGCAATATTTCGCCATGTTAACTCTAACTGCTATGCCACATTTCAGCACAGCTATCGGCTAAACTGACCATATTACATGGGTGTAGCATAGTCTATAAATAAAACAACTGAAGTTAAAATACAAACTGGGTTCTTTTTGTCTTTTTTTGAGACAGAGTCTTGCTCTGTCGCCCGGGCTCTAAATGAAGATTTTAAAGCTCATTACAAACTTATTTCTTATTAAGTATGAAGCCTTATATAGTAGTTTTGTTTTTTTGAGATCAAGTCTCGCTCTTGTCGCCCAGGCTGGAGTGCAGCAGTGCGATCTCAGCTCACTGCAACCTCTACCTCCCAGGTTCAAGCGATTCTCCTGCCTCGGCTTCCCAAGCAGCTGGGATTATAGGTGCCCACCACACGTTTGGCTAATTTTTGTATTTTTTTTTAGTAGAGACGGGGTTTCACCATGTTGGCCAGGCTGGTCTCGAACTCCTGACCTCAAGTGATCCACCCACCTCAGCCTCCCAAAGTGCTGGGATTACAGGTGTGAACCACTGCACCCAGCCACTTATACAGTAATTTATGAAGTGATTCCCTCTACAAGGTTTGTTTGTTTGTTTGTTTTGTTTTGTTTTAAAGAAACCTACCTTAAGGTGTTGGCAAAAAATAAATAAATAATTTCTTTTACATGCTGAATGATCTGTTTATCTGGAAAATTTATTTTAACAAATATATAGGTAAAGAAAAGTATTATAGTACTGCACTAAAACTCAGACTAAGACTTAACTAAATGTAGACACCAAGATTGAGTTACTAAAGATGCATTTTTGGTCTAGATCATCTAGCTCGTGTCTTTCTGTAGTCTCAAGGCTAACACTGGATACTTTTCTAAAATATTCCACATGTGTAATACCAACTACAGGCTTAACAGAAACAGTCAAAGGCAAAGCTAGAGCTCACAATAAGGAGCAAATACTACCAACTGAACACCCCCGACGGCTGCTAGAAAAAGCCCTTCCTTATTGGAGAATCAAAAAAACCCATCCCATGTATTGAAAAAGGGGAAAAGCAGGAGGAAATGAGTGAAGTTAAGCATCCGCTTTTTAATTAATTCATGAACCATAATTATTAGCATTCAGCTACTCTATACTAGCTGCTCATCACACCACAAATGCAGAGTTAGTGAGCTGCTATCATCACAATTAAGACAGCCATTACTGAGGCAGAAGCAATGAGATGCCAGCGATCCACACCACAGGACTACTCCATTACCCTCGAGGAGTCTGTGGGTGAAGAAAGCCCCTCAGCAGCATCCTCCTTGATAACTTCCTAACAACACAAAACAGGAGAGTGTGGGTGAAAAGGGGAAGTGGGGAGCCAAACTGTGAAGACAAATGAACATGATGGTAAAATAATACATGACACTGAAACTCAACAGTTTATGTGAACAGATCTTCCCTGCACAACACTTTACAAAATAAACAGCAGTGTAAGTGCTGTAGCTTTTTGCCTTCTGATTTATAAAAATATATTAATAGAGAGTTTCTTTTTTTAAATTATTACTTTTATCATCAGGAACCTCTAATATTTTGGGCACAAATGTCTTTTATTAGATTCAATAGCTCATTGGAAGAATTTCCCTTATCTTGTTTAATTCCTGTCATTTGACTAAAATGTTCTTCCTTCAATACATCCTCTATTTTTTATATCATGGTGCTAATATATATATACACTATAAAGGTACTGTATACACATGTTCTTTACAAAGATATTAGAAATTACCAAATGTAAAGGCTTAGTTTTAAAAGTTTTGGTAGCAAACACTATATTTACAAGCCAGAAAGTTCTGGTTATAAACAAGTCAACACTTATTCGCTGAGACTGCTAGTCGTTTTCCTTCCATAGACATTTACCAGAAATGAAAACAAATACATTTTATGTTAGTAATAGGTTATGTTTCTTAAAACTATGTATAAAATAACTTGTACTCTTTTACTATGTAAAGAAAATAAGCAAATCTCGAATGCTATCTGTTTATTATTAAATTAATATTTTCGTTACCCTTTTATATACTTACTAGGCCATTGTTCTGATCTCTGGGCAAACTCGTTTTTACTGATGGACGTGAGATGAGATGTTGGGAGCCGCCAGGGTAATACCTTGGCGTGTAAAGGTATGGGGCAAAGAATGGCTAGGGAAAAACACGTAACAAAAAAGGGGTAAACAATTACAGAAATGAAAGTGTAATGAAATTTTTCAAATGAAACCAGTAACACACAACTCCAAAATTTTAATGCAAATGACAAAACAAAAGAAAAAAAAAGCCTCACTCATATTTCATAAGATACTAAACTCAAACTTAAGACATATTACTTACATTTTTATATTGGTCATTTCATGTAAGTTTTTTTTAGAAAAATGAGCAACTAAAGTTTTGCACTTTACAGTTTGACACGAGTTTCTCTATATTTAATATGTTTACAAGCTTACCATCTGCCAGGTTCTAAGTGACTTAACCAATATTAACTCATCATCTTTTTAAAAGAAGCAGACTGGAATCTTAATACTATTCCTTACCAATAAAAGAGATTAGCCTAAATAAGACCAAAATAAGTCTGGAATATATGAGAACACCCTGGCACAAATTCCAAGAATAATGTTATTACAAGTTCCTGGAGTTCACCTCTAGTTTACACCCTGGAGTTTATATCCTAAATAAGCAAGCATATTTAAAAACAACAACAACAACAACAACAACAACAACAACAACAACAACAAATAGGTGGGGAATCCACTGTTTGTGTGAGATTTATAACAATGGCATGCATTTGTAACCAGTTTCATATAAACAGAAGATATCAAATTATATGGGCTAAACATAAAGACTGCAGTTCATGAAGTTTTGTTACATGAGGTGAAATGTTGCCCACCCTTTTTACTCCTGCCAGCTTAGAAGAATTATTCTGCTTTCAACTTTAAGACTAAAAAATCTTAAATAACTACAGCGAAAAGTAGCTAGATTTAAAAACAAAAGAAAACTGTAAATGTTTTTAAAAATGATAAAATACTATTAAAGCATGATTACATTATTGTTATTCATGAAATTAGTGAACATAGTATCTCAGGCTAGATGGTAAGGTAATCTTTAGTTTTTTAAAATAAGCTTCTTGGTTTCAAATTTTCAGTTGGCATCAACAGAGCTATTTTATGTAAACTTACACAGCAGACTTTAAGAATGGTAAATAAAAACCTGCATTTCACACTGCCTACCACACAGTTAAATTTTAAAAGATGGAATACATGATAAAATGCTATTATTCCACCTTTGTCTCCTTGTCCAAATAGAAAAACGGAATAACATTTCTAGGGCCTCTTGAAACAGTACCTAACTACTTATATGGGCAACATTTTTCAAAAACTGAAAGTTTAAATTCTAGAATCCTTTCTTTGTCATCTTTATTCTACATTCTCTTTCTTCCCAGCTCATATGAAATGCATTTACGCAGGCAGTTTAGGCACTAGGCTTCTATGACTAACTAGGTCCTATGTTTTCTCGAATTAGACTAAAGAGGGAGACAGCAAAATAAGAAATTGCAATGCATCTTAAGAGAACAGTTCCAAGAAGTGTAACCCCAAGTTCATGCTCCATTTTCCTACAGGAAATGTTAGTGTTTGAGGTCATTAAAGTGAGAATATAGCTTGGGCCTACTAAACTTGACAGGGCCTGAATACCACTGATAATTAGTTGCATTTCATCTTTTCATCTAGGAAATTATCTTATTTATATTAAGTAAAAAAGTATAGATGACTGAAGATAACATAAAACTCTAAAAATAGGCCATAGTGCTACTATTTGGAAAAACATCTGAGTTTCATAGCAGTACCTTCCCATTATTATCTCATATTTAAAAGACAAAAGCATATTACGTATAGGTTTACTAAACTACTGGAAGAATTTAAGTTTATCATTGTTTTAAATGCCAATATAAGCCATTATACAAGATATAACAAATAGAATATTTGTTATATATGTTTATAAACAAAGAAACAGATTCCTTTGAAGCACAGGACAGTCACTGTTGACCCTATGGAGTCCATTTACTTATCAAGAAACTAAATAAAAGAAAAAAATATCTAATATTCAGACCCTCTTGAGATCTAGAACACATGAAAATTCCAAATTATTTTGATTTCCAAAAACTCCTATATTTTACATTCAAACTTTACATTTTTCCTATGTTAAAGCCAAAGCACAGTTTTAAAACAGTAACAGAATCTACAAGCAGAAAACTGAGGTGTCCCTGGAACATATTCTTAAAAATAAAGCTGCCTCCAACTTCCTTACCCTGTTGTAGAAGGGATGCTGAGGGCCCGTCATGCCACTGTAATAGCTGCTGTGAGGCTGTGGCGACACCACTCCACCTGCGAAGGGCCCATTGAAGGACGTGGAAGAGCACACAGATGGGGGCTGGCTGTACGCTGATGGTGCCCTAGGAGGACCCTCATGTAGAGGGAGCGGCGGGTACGCCAGTCCTCCGATACTGATCTGCTCTCTGGCAGCGCGAACATCTGAAAGATTCAATCAGACCCCGCAAGGCAAGAGAAAACAGGACATTAGGAATTAGTCCAATTATCACATTCTTCTTTAGTTACCAGGCAGAAACATGACTTTATCACTCTTGCCAGGGATTCCAACTAGATTAAAAAAGAAGACAGAAAATCTTGAAAACTCACAGGCCTTTCAGTGAGAAGTGCCCAGCTACTTTGCATAAAAGCTTTTTCACCATTCGAAGTCACCAATATCTGGATTCTTCTCTTCAGTTATTAGAACTACTGACTCATCTCTAACTCTTAAAGGATTTAAGATATTCTAACAATTCTTTTGATTCATAATGTTATCAACTATTAATAACTCATATTGGGTATGAACACACACAATGTTAGCAAAGACTGTGGGTTTGCAAATTATGAGACTGATCCACCTCTGAACAACAATAACAAATTCCACAGCCATGTAATATCCTTTGACATCAGCCTTGTAACAGGTACCTAGAAAACAGAATACAGAAGTAGTTTAAGGTGATCTCGTCACAGTTCCTGGAAAACTCAAAGGCAGGTCAGCAGAGCCAGGTCATACAAAAGACTGTTTCAATGAAGGTTTTATGTGTGTGCATGTGCATAGAGTGGTACCTCCAGAACTTCATTTATTTCAAAGCCTTAATGTCACTACCCTGAAGCTCTAGTCCCCAGATTTAAGTTAATATCTGAAAAGTAATATAAATATTTTCTTACTTCTCTGGATAGAGATCCCTATTAAGAACCGAAGACTGGTGACAGGCAAATTACAATGGATGGACATCATGAAGTCATGACTGTATGTTAAAAGAAATCCAATTCCAAAGTTCCAAAGTAAGGACTTGGGCAGGGGCGCGAGGGGTGGGGACAGGGATCATAATAAAGTGAGTTCCACAAATACTAATGGGATTTTCTTTACATTCTCAAAAGGATACCAAGACTCCTAATCTTTAATTTCATTATTTTTTCTGTGTAGTGCTTAGTTTAATACCTCTTGGTTTTTCATAGAGCAGGAGAAATGAATACAAAATAAGTTAGAAACATGAAAATTAGGACTTCAGATGAAAAATGAAATTTACTACTAATACCCACCTGCAATAATTTCCCGTAGCTTGGGATCTAGGTTTACAGTGCATGGCAAAAAGACTTTTACATCTCGAGCCACAAGAACTGGGGTCCTTGAAGATAAAAACACCTCAAAATTTCTTATATCTCCATCAATTTCAAGCAGTGGCTCAACATCCTTAGTTGTTGGAATATTCTTTGATATTCTTCAAATAAGAAATCAATGAAAAAGGTTATCAATGTCACTATTAGAAAGGCAAATTCTGCATGTCACCTGAAGTTACTTATACAACAATTACACATCTTGGTCTGATTACACATCGGCTCACTGCAACCTCTGCCTCCAGGTTCAAGCGATTCTCCTGCCTCCGCTTTCCGAGTAGCTAGGATTACAGGTGTGTACTACCACACCTGGCTAATTTTTGTATTATTATTATTATTATTATTATTTTTGAGACGGAGTCTCGCTCTGTC
>NW_012107808.1:5279036-5297452 GCF_000951045.1 Mandrillus leucophaeus | reverse complement strand
ATTCTCCTGCCTCAGCCTCCCGAGCAGCTGGGACTACAGGCGCCCGCCACTGCGCCTGGCTAGTTTTTGTATTTTTTAGTAGAGACGGGGTTTTCACCATGTTAGTCAGGATGGTCTCGATCTCCTGACCTAAGGTGATCCACCCACCTCAATCTCCCAAAGTGCTGGGATTACAGGTGTGAGTCACCACGCCCAGCCAAAAATCTATTTTTAATTTTTAGGGTTTTTTTAAATTTTTTTTTATTTTTGAGACAGAATCTTGTTCTGCCACCCAGGCTGGAGTGCAGCGGCACAATCTTGGCTCACTGCAACCTCTGCCTCCCTGGCTCAA
The DNA here is from genome assembly GCF_000951045.1 of Mandrillus leucophaeus. Classification (NCBI taxonomy): domain Eukaryota; kingdom Metazoa; phylum Chordata; class Mammalia; order Primates; family Cercopithecidae; genus Mandrillus; species Mandrillus leucophaeus. Next base: position 5,297,121 of record NW_012107808.1, on the reverse strand, counting down.
GTGATCCTCCCATCTCAGCCTCTGGAGTAGCTAAAACTACAGGCTCATGCTACCAAGCCTGGCTAATTTTTATATTTTTCTATATAGACAAGATTTCTCCATGTTGCCCAGGAGGCTCTTGAACTCCTGGACTCAAGCAATCCATTCACCTCAGCTTCCCTATTGGGATTACAGGCATGAGCCACCTCACCCAGTCTAAAATTTTTTTTTAATAAAAGAGAAAGAAACTCAAAAAAGTAGTATGGTTACAAAAAAAGGTAACAATGTGTACGGCCAGAATTCTACTGCCTTTGGCCACGGCAGGACGTGGGTGGGGAAACAGGAAGGAGAGCCGCACATGCACAGGAGTGTCATATGCTCCAGGTCACCTAAGCTGGCTACGCTCAGTGAAGATTCACTGAGTTATCGCTTTACAGACGACGACAGTGGCCTCAGACAGATTAAACAGACTGCCCAAAGTCACACAACTAGGGAAGAGAATCTGACTGGTTCTGAAACCCATGCTTTTTAAATAGAATACCATGGTTTTTCCTTTGCAAAGAAAACAAGAAATGAAGACTTATAAGTAAATTACACAAATTAAAAAAAAGTTAGTATAGGTTTTTCCTCTTTTAAAAAGGGTTTTGTTTCCTATTGTAAAAGTAATATATGCTTACTATATACGTGTATACACAAGACAGAAAAACAGACAGGAAAAACATATACTTTTGCCAATCAGACACAACACCTGCTAATATGTCACTTAGTCTTTTATTATGCGGAATGTTTTGTATAACTGAGTTCAAGCAATATGTAAACAATTCTGTATCACGCAGAGACTCTTGAATGTAAAAATAAGTAATATTCATTTAAAAACATTTATTAAACACTACTGTATGAAACCGTAGTTTTTGTAGGTCGAAAATGGTCAAATGTTGACAATTCCTGATCTAAGGCAGTAAGCAAGAACAAATCACTGAGGGATAAAGAGAAGAAAAAGAAAGAGAAGTTAAAAGACAAGGGGTACATGAGAAAACTAGAAACAACCCAAATGTCCACTAACAGATGGAAGGATAAATAAATGGTGGTATATCCACACAATGGAATATTACTCAGCACTAATAAAAAATAATGAACTACTGATACAAAGAACATGGATGAATCTCTCAATAAATTAATCCAGCCAACAAAGAGTGCAGAGCAGTATGTTTTCATTTCTATAAAACTAGAAAATGCAAACCAATCTAAAGTATCAATGCAGACCAGGGTTTGCTGTGAAGTTTGGAATGTGAGGCAGGAGGGGGGCAAGGGAGGGTATCAAAGGAACAGGTGGAAAATTTTGGAACTGATGGAAACATTCACTCTCTTGATTGTGGTGGTGACTTTGTGGGTATACACATTTATCAAACTCCTGAGATCTGTCAATTTAAACATGGCAGTTTATTGCATGTCAATTATACCTCAAAAAGTTCTTTAAAAATCACTGGATATATCTTTCCAATTAAACAAGAATATTACCTGTTTGATTAAACTAAGTGAGCACAGTTGCAGAGGAGCAGTAAGATTCTCATGCTCTTCAAAAAGTGAAATGGGAATCTTATTCTAATGTTAGTAACAGTTATAGCATTTCTTTGGGACTAGCACTTTACTGCTCAGACCCAATACTTGGCTAGTAGCCAAATATTAAAAGTCATCTAAGGGAAAAATCCAGAGAACACAATTAGCAAACAAGAAGAGAATAGGATGCTGGTGAGAAAATAAGGGTAGCAATTTTATCTTAATTAATTTCAGAAAGTTCCTTTTACAGACACAGACACATGCACAAGACAGAAAAGCCATGTGAGATGGGGTTACTTTTAATACACTAAAATCGTGTTCAAACTCATTATTAAATATATTTAAAATGAAATGGAAAACCTGTAGAATGGTTGCAAGTGGCGATAAAATCAGAGCTTAAACAGTTAAATAGGTAGTTCATCTATTTCAGGAGTTGAACACAAAATACTAAAAAGAGAAGCTAGAAAGATTTAGATAAAAACACACAGCTGACAAGTCACATGAAACAAATTAACTGCATTTTAATGCCAGCTCTGCTTCTGCCTGAATGCAACAGTGTTCTCAGTATGATGAACAATGCTGCTGTTCACAAGCCAACAGGCTACTGCTGGCTTCCAGATTGAAGTCTCTATTCTAACCTTCTGAGCTCAATAGATTAAACTCTTCTGCTGAAAGAGATATTTATGTAAATGATAATCTTTTGGCAGTGGGCCATCAAAATCATATGTGCCTTTATTTTTCAGATATTTTTCCAAAGGTTAGCATTTAAAGAATTTAAGTAACTTCACTTTTCAATTAAGAGTGAATTTAAATTTCCAGTATTATGAATCATGTGAATTAAAGTTGCCAGCAGTTAAATGGCCCAAAGAAAGCGTTATAAAACCTCAGGCACCAATGAGCTCCTAGTAAGTCTAAATGCAATTTCCTTCTATGCTACCAATCTAGCAATACTTGTTAATGCCAACATCAATGTAAGTTAAAAGCATTTTGATTATAAATGACAGTGGTTTATACAAAGTCCATATTAATTCCTTGGCAGAAATTGCATAAACTATTCATATCACTTCCATTCAAAATGAGGTTTTAAATTACATAAAAGACTTCTATTTTAAATCAAAATATAAACAGATTCTTAGAGCAGAATTTATGAAGAAGGTATTATTTATCACATTTTATCTAAAAGTAGCTGCCTAATAATGTCATTATTTAGTAGGGTGTTAAAAAATAAGACACATTTTCTTTAAAAATTTAAAGAGAAAACTCTTAAATGCCTTATAATTTTATTACCTTGAAACAAATTTACCTTCTAATAGTCTCTCAAATACTTTCTACCAGTGAATGCCCATTTATTAAATACTATCCATGCACAGAACACTTTGGAGATTCTGGGAGGCAGACAGAACACACACAGAAAACAGCCACTTGGCACTGCAGCCAAAAAGTCAGAAACAAAGATAAAATGGAGTCCATTTATATGCCCACTGCCATCTGTGAAAAGGCAAAAACCCGGGCCGGGCGCGGTGGCTCACGCCTGTAATCCCAGTACTCTGGGAGGCCGAGACGGATGGATCACGAGGTCAGGAGATCCAGACCATCCTGGCTAGCTCGGTGAAACCCCGTCTCTAATAAAAATACCAAAAATTAGCCGAGCAGGAGGTATCTTGCAATTGCATATGAACTTAAGGATCAGTTTTCTGTTTCTGCAAAAAAAAAGGCCACTGGAATTTTGATAGGTATAATATTAAATCTGTAGATCACTTCAGATAGTATTGACATCCTGACGTTTAGTCTTCCTTCCCACGAGCACAAGGATGTCTTCCCACTTATTTAGATCTTTCATTTCTTTTGGCAATTTTTTTAGTTGTCAGTGTACAAGTCTTTAACTTTCTTGGTTAAAGTTATTCTGAGGTATTTTATTCTTTTAGATGCTACTGTAAGATGAACTGCCTCCTTAATTTCCTTTCAGATTGTTCACTGAAGGTGTACAGAAACACAACTGATTTTTGTGTGTTGATCTGTACCTGCTGATTAATTAGCTCTAACAGTTTTCTTGTGGGCTCGTTGGGATGTTTCTTTATATAGAAGAATCATCCAATTTGGATTCTTTTATTTATTTTGCTAGCCCAGTTGCAATGGCTAAAGCTTCTAGTGCAATGTTGAATAGCTGTGGTGAAAGTGGGTATTTTAGTTAGCTCAGGCTGCTATAGCAGAATACCATAGGCTGGATGGCTTAAAGATCAGACATTTATTTCTTGAAGTTACAGAGGCTGGAAGTCAGAGATCAAAGTGCCAGATGGTAAGATTCTGTTAAGGGCCTTCTTTTTGGTTTGCAGATGATCCCCTTCCTATGTCCTGACATCAAGGACACTACAGAGAGAGAGAGAGAGAAGCTCTCTAGTTTCTTCTTAGAAGGGCACTAATCCCATACGAGGATTCCACCCTCATGACCTCATCTAAACCTAATTATCTCCCAAAGGTACCAATTCTAAATAATGTCATATTGGGGGTTTGGGCTTCAACATAAAAAATTTTGGCAGGACACAAGCATTTGTTCATAGCAGCAGGCATCCTTGTCCTGTTCTTGTAACTTAGGAGGGATAATTTCAGTCTTTCACTATTGAGTACGATGTTAGCCGCAGATAAAAGTTAACCACTAAAATAATGATCTCAACATCAGGCCTACATCCAAAAGCTTTTAAATCAAACAGCTTAATATAAAGTAGTCAATTAAGAAAATGAAGACTATGCTACCCACACTATTTCCTAGCCTATTCTATTTACTGCAATCTTTCAAAATTCATTTAATGAAAAAAAAAGTTAAGATATTTACTAGTGTTATACAAACAAGATGCAACCATTGGTTCAAAAAATAGGGTTTGTTTTTCCCCAATAAAAGTGCATACTTTAATAGGACTATTTGAATAAAAATCACACACAGATGGAATGTGTACTTAACATTAAGAAAGCAGGGAAGCAACATGTCCCACAACATAGAACACTCAATTGGCTCAATCAAGATGAATTACCCTTTCAACCAAATATCTTTTTTTTAATATTTATTTATTACAAATGTCACAGTCAGTTCAGTAAATGCCAACAGTCATACAGCTTTAACCTTTAGTCATGAGAAGTACACTTGACTGTTTCCAAAGGGATATGTGAGGCCGTCTTCATTTCAGAGGAGCAGAAGTGACTACTGTTGTTTGCTCTTTAATGTTTCAACTAATCATTCCGTTGTCTCATGAAGGCCAGTGCCTCTGATTGCTGAAGTTCTGAATATTTGCCTTTTCAGTCCTTTGAGGCAGATAATCCAAGTGAATGTGCATCTCTGAGGGAGTCATGGCCTGTTCCATGTCCTGCTTATTTGGAAATGCCCCTAAAATGGCTTTGCTCAGCTCTCCATCAACATGGCAACTAACTCTGACTTGGAAATGCCAATTCGGTCTTGGTCACAACTGTCTGCACCACAGCATCTGTTTGAATAATAACATCTTCAGTATGGCTCTGTCCTCCTAAATCCCAGACTTGGAATTCTATGTTTTCTTAGTTGGTTTTGTTTTTGTTTTAAGATGGAGTTTCGCTCTTGTTGCCCAGGCTGGAGTGCAGTGGTGCGATCTCTTAGCTCACTGCAACCTCCGCCTCCTGGGTTCAAGCAATTCTCCTGCCGCAGCCTCCCGAGTAGCTGGCAGTGCAGGCATCGGCCACCACGCCTGGTTAATTTTTGTATTTTTAGTAGAGACGAGGTTTCACCATGCTGGCCAGACTGGTCTCGAACTCCTGACCTCAGGTGATCTGCCTGCCTTGGCCTCCCAGAGTGCTGGGATTACAGGCGTGAGCCACTGTGCCCAGCCGTGCATGGTTTTTAAAAGTTACCATCTCAACATTAAATCTGCTGATAGAAACGTTAGTAATGACTTTTCCAACCTGTAATCTGCATAAAATTGTGTTTTTTTTCCTGTCTGTGTAATCCCCAAATTAAAATCCTCACTTCCCAGGTTCCAAACAGACTGGAAAAAAAATACTTGAGAAAAATCTACCGTGATTAAGCCCTGTTCACCCTCACCAATCCTTAGGAACAGGTCCTGGCCTCAGTAGCAACTCCAATTCGTGGCACCTCTGCTCACCTTGGCCTCTGACTCTGCCTCTGAGCCTGGACTTCCACATTGGATCTGCCAATTTGTTGATATGTTCAAGGAAAATACTTGTAGTTTCATTGCTTTTCTCTACTGTTATTCTATTCTCGATTTTATTTCTCTCTACTCGAACCTTTATTATTTCCTTCCTTCCGCTAGCTTGCGGTGTAATTTGCTCTTCTTTTTCCAGTTCCTCAAGGTGTAAAGTTAGGTTATTAATTTAGTATCTTTCTCTTTTTTTAATGTAGGCATTTACAGCCATAAATTTCCCTCTGAGCACTGCCTTTGCTGCATCCATAAGTTTTCATCATTCCTAATATTTTTGTAAAAGTATTTTCATAACTATTCCATGAGTCACCTTTCCCATCATGTTGGAAAGAACATTAGCTGAGGGGGTCAGAAAGTAGACACTTTGTCTGCCACAGCCGAAGTAATAAAGTACCAAGAGCTGAAGCTGTCCACATGCAGAAGACTGCATTAAATACGTGATAGCTCTCTGTGGAGAAAAGAACTCGCTGGAAGAGAAAAGAGGCATCTGTGCTCCTGTGGTGGTCACAGAATATTCTCAAGACAACAATGCGAACAGTGCCAGGTGTTCTCACTGACACTCATTTTTCAAGGTCTACAAAAGTAAGTCTGCATTTCATAGGCATCCTATTGAGTAACTACACTAGGAAACAATGAAGCGCTTATATCCTCTGCAGGCCGAATAGATCATCATGGCATGGCTTCTTCAAGTGTGTTTGTCTGTTTATTTCTGGTTTAAAAGAAGACATTTGCAAGTATCTAATGTGTCTGACTTACGTGTTTAAGGATGGTGTGATTAGGGTTAAATGGTGCAAACCATAAAAGCACTCATATAAGTTGCCATGGAAAACATTGGCAGAGCTAAACAAAGTTATTATCTCACTTACCAGAAGAGACTACTCTACATTAAACAAAAATTATTCCCACTGAGGGTGTATATCTCCAAGATGATCTACTTGGCCAGAACATCAGGGCCCAAGATTAAGTTTTTATATGAAGGAAGGAAACTTGTATGTATGTAACTTAAAGGATTAAAAAAACCCTTAAACTCAGTAGAATGTCATCATGTACACAAACTGTCTTTGGCATTAAGGCTGCAATTCTGGCAACTAGATGGATGAAAAAAGAATCAACAACCTGTGAGGGTAAAATATAAAAACTCAAAGGGGTATCTGCCTAGGTTCAAGCACAATACTGGTAAGGCACTGTCTTCGTTCATGTCTATTATGTCAAATGTTCCGAGGAAGGTACATTTAGGGGCTCTGTATCCCTCTTCTTCTATAAACTGTAACAGGGAAACTATATTTAAAAGTTATGAAGAATTGAGAAGGAAATTTAAAAAGAACTAATTGGCTGAATACCTACTGTCTGCCATTCTCTGAGGCAGTTGCTTTACCTAGTTTATCTAACTTCTCTCTCTGCATCCCATGAGGTATTTATTATTTCCATTTTTAGAATGAGGAAAGTAAGTCTCAGAGAGGTAAGCAACGGATGCAGCCCCATCATGGATACAGTAGCACAGCAGGTACCTGCTCCTGACTGCTTCAAAAGCTGCCGACTGCTCACTGCACCAGTTCAAACAGGAGCCACAGACATGGCTCAAAATCCCTCAGGTAATGACTTACACGTTTTTACTCCTTAAAACTATAATAGAAAAGAATGCTGCTACATATTACATTTTAACACATTGAAGAAGATCAACATATAAGCTGTGCTGATAAGTCATTCTGGATTTTTCTTTTAGTTTCAGTTTTTTGCAGACTTGGAAATAAAGCTTCTCCTCCATCTTTATGGACATATTTAATTTCCTTCATCATTTTTTCCGAATCCGGATCAGCACTTTTTTGTTTACAAAAGTATGCAAACCAGTCCACTACACTACAGACTAGAAGCCTGAGCAAAGGCTGTAAAAATCATTAAAAAATTGCATGACATGACTTTCACCGAGTCAGAGAAGCAGATAGCACCTTAAATAATTATAAGAAATGTGAACAACTCCAAGATACTATTGGTGATTCACCTATAAAACAATATTCCCAATTAATCTTTCAAGTTTCTAGATCAGATTAAATGAAAACATCCTGTCATTGCAAAGAATGTTTAAACACTGGTAACATTTGTATCTTCTCATGATTTAGGATTTTCTTACTGTTACAGTCCCAAAACTAATTAGAGAAACAAATAGATGTTTAAACCAATTTAGGATTGTAACAATCATCCACAATTCTCCAATTTTAATATTCTTCAGAATAGCTCATTTTTCTCATGAACTGAATGTATTAGGAAATGTTATAATTTGAATCAATAAACTTATATTAATTCTGCTTTATTTATTGGACTTCTGCATAAGATTTGGAAAAAGGCTTCCACTGGGGTAAAAGTCTAAAAACCAGTGTATTACTGCGTGATATCTACCCAGTTACAACCACGCAAGTAATCAGATATTAGTAATTCAGGTGACAAAGCAATACTTTCACCTTGGGTAATGAGAGAAGACTTTAGTAAAGTGATAAGAGAGGCAAAATAATTCATAACTGACTCCACGTGAAAATAGTGTCTATCATTAAAAAGCAAAGCCTGTTTTTTGGCATCAAGAGTTTATACTTGATATTTTAAAATGTTCCGACAAAAGTACATGAGATCAAATTTTCATAGCTGTTTTAGGCACCACTAGTAATATCATAAGTTGCTACCAAGGGATGAATTGTCTATGCAATTGTCGCCTTTAAGAAATCTAAGTGTATTACATTAATCATATATAGAATGCAAATGTTGGGTAATAAAACTGAATAACAGGCATAGAGAAAGGAGGCTCTGAACTCAAAGTAGATCTATATGTTTCAGATTAAGGCAAAATCTTTATTATACAAGTTCTCTTAAAAGATTTAATGTTTAAAAAGTATAGAACTGAAGTTCTACAATGCTTAGGATTTAATATTTTTATAACTAAAGGCAAATTTGTAAGCAGATCAATTTCTTTACACTCCTTTTTTCATAGCCACTATTTTCCCAAAAGTTAATTGAAACTAATTTGAGGAGACAAAAGTAGCACAACACTTAAAAACTATGTTATATGAATAGAAAACCATTCATTTGCCTATGATAGAGATTCTCAGTGCCGAAAAATGTCCTGAAACCATTTTTTTTAAAACAACAACAAAAAAGGAAATTCAATCTTTCATTAAACTCTCACTTGTTTTTCTACGGAAGGGGAAAGCAAAATGTATTACATCCTATTTTTGGCCGAGTGTGCTAATAATGTTGGTAGTGAAATGCTCCCATCTTGTGGACTTTCTGAATATTGCTAACAGGAGCCACGTCTGCAGCATGGTTTTACACCAGCAGCTCCACATCATCTTCGCATTGGAATTAGCTAGCATTTTTGTTACAAATCACTGTTGTTTACTCTTATATTTTAAAAAGTGTTTAAATATTTTGATTTGAAATTCTGAAATCACAAACCTTTATTGAAAAAATCAACTTCTGGAAAAAGTTGGCTACTTGATCTGCCAAGGCATATGTAATTTTTTTGGTAAACTGAATTCTTTTTTTTCAAGGAGAGCTTCAGTTCTTTATTGATTTCATAAAATGAGGGGTGAGGAGGGAGCTGACAAGAGAATCCAGGATTCGAAAGACAGTTACCCCTCAGAAAAGCATTTCTGTGCTCCTCTCCTCTCCCAGTAAAGGGAATAAGACCCTTTTGTGGACTTCCAGCCTCACTGAAGATAGAAGTAAGCAGCAACAATGCTGGCTCCGGTGGAGTCAGATGTGGGTAGTACTTGTAAAGATGATGGATGTTGCCAAATGGTAATTTTCCCTGTGTGGTGGCTATGATTGATCTGTGGCTTGATGTGATGGTTAAGGCTTTCATATTCAATCTTTTTTTTTTTTTTATACTTTAAGTTCTAGGGTACATGTGCATAATGTGCAGGTTTGTTACATATGTATACTTGTGCCACGTTGCTGTGCTGCACCCATCAACTCGTCAGCACCCATCAACTCGTCATTTACATCAGGTATAACTCAGCAATCCCTCACTGAATTCTTTAATAATCAGACTTGTTTGAAAAATATAACTATACATAATGCTCTTACTATATTATAAAATAAACTGTAAACCTGCAAAAGTAATAATTTTTTTTACATATTAAACATATATTTCTTAAATATTAAAACACCTATTTCAAGAAATTGTCTTTGGTGTTAGTTTCCAACAATTCCAAACATTGTAGAACTTGGGTTCTATACTTTTTCAATGTTAAATATTTTAAGATAACTTATATAATAAGGGTTTTGGATAATGAAGATCTGGGTTAATATACCTGAGTTTTTCATGATGACGTTAGAAACACATGACTTTCGAACACTTAACACTTTTTCTTCGAAGAATTCTACATTTGCATTAAACACTAAAAATGGCATTATGAGAGTAAAGGCTAAGAAAATACATTCAAAATCAAAAGTAAAAGAAAACCTATTGGCCGGGCGCGGTGGCTCACGCCTGTAATCCCAGCACTTTGGGAGGCTGAGGCGGGTAGATCACGAGGGTCAAAAGATTGAGACCATCCTGGCTAACACGGTGAAACCCTGTCTCTACTAAAAATACAAAAAAAATTAGCCAGGAGTGGTGGCAGATGCCTGTAGTCCCAGCTACTCAGGAGGCTGAGGCAGGAGAATGGCATGAACCCAGGAGGCGGAGCTTGCAGTGAGCCGAGATCATGCCACTGCACTCCAGCCTGGGCAACAGAGCGAGACTCCATCTCAAGGAAAAAAAAAAGAAAACCTATTGAAAAAGTTACCTAAAAAAATTATAGTCATATAGTAGACATAAAAAGGGTATAAAGGCTTAAACAAACAGATGTAGCAGATGTTTAAGTGCTAAATATCAGAAGTGATTTTTCAAAGCTTTCCACCCAAAACCTAGCACGGTTACTAGACACAATTAGAACTAATTAAAGCCTTTATCTGAGATTGTATATGTTGATAAGTTGTTTGCATTTTTTAACAGAAAAGATAAATTCAACACTGCAGAAAAATTTCTCCCTGCTATAACATTCCCATTGATACGTTATTCTAAATACTCACAGATATTTCAATGAAAAGTTAAAATCTATCTGGAAATTAAAATACTTAGTTCTATATTTCTCGTATCTCAGACCCACTGCCTAGCTGGCAGCTACAGAGGACAGGCTCTTGGCCCCCAGAAAGACTTGGGGAAGCGCACAGTTACAGCTGTGAGGTCTTAGGTAACTCCTGCTCTCTGCCTCTTAGGGTTAGAAGTACAGGTTGAGAATTCCTTATCTGAAATGCTTGGGACCAGAAGTGTTTCAGATGTGGGAGTGTCGGCAGTACCAGCTGAACGTTCCTAATCCAAAAATCCAAAATCCCAAATGCTCCAGTGAGCATTTCCTTTGAACATCACGTCGGCACTCAGTTTCAGATTTGGGGGCATTTCAGATTTCAGATTTTCAGACTGGGGATATGCAACCTGCATTAAATGTGTTAATCTAGGTAAAGTGCTTAATCCAATGCATGGGACAGAATGAGGGCTCACAAAATACATTAGCTACTACTATCAGACTGTGCCCCACATATAATAAATTCTATAAATATTTGTTTAATAAATGAACACAATTAAAATGTTTAGCACAACAGAACTAGAGTCATCCTTTAAAAACAATTCTGACAAGTCTCTAAGAAGAAACTGAGTCCGTAAGAAGAATCTGAAGTGAGAGGAACCTGTCTGGAAGTAGCCAATCCAAAGCAACTCCACCAGAATGTACATTAGTACAATCTCTATGGAAAACAGTATGGAGATTCCTCAAAGAGCTAAATGTAGATCCACCATTTGATGCAGCAAGCCCACTACTGGGTATCTACCCAAAGGGAAAAAAGTCATTATATGAAAAAGACACTTGCACATACATGTTTATAGCAGCACAATTCACAATTGCAAAGACGTGGAACCAATCTAAATGCCCACTGACTAAGGAGTGGATGAAGAAAATGTGGTTTATATACACCAAGGAATACTATTCAGCCATTAAAAGGAACAAAATAACATATTCTGCAGCAACTCCGATGAAGCTTGAGACCATTATTCTAAGCGAAGTAACACAAGAGTGGAAAACCAACAACCATATGTTCTTACTTATAAGCGGGAGCCAAGTTATGAGTAAGCAAAGGCACACAGAGTAAAATAATAGACGTTAGAGACTCAGAAGGGACAGGATGGGAGGAAGGCTAGGGACAAAAAACTACACACTAGGTACAACCCACACTGCTTGGGTAATGGGTGCACTAAAATCTCAGAATGCACCACTATATAATCCATCCATGCAACAAAAACCACTTGTACTCCAAAAGCTATTGAAATAAACATTTTAAAAAACACAAAACAACTCCACCAGACCATGGCATTCATAAATGGATTATGAATGTAAGAAACCTTAGAAACGCAGCTGAACTCAGAGTTACAGGGAATGCCTTCAAAAACACTGCTGTGATTTTAGCATCACCTGACATAAGGCAGAAACCACCAAGTGTTAGGTGAAATATACAGTCATCCTTCAGTCAATGTGTACTGAGATGTTCCCATGTGTCCGGCCCAGTGACATACTGGTATATAACAAAATAAACATTTTGCCTACATTTAAGCCTAAAGAATGAAGTATCTGTATTCTCTTCAAGATAAAGTGAGGCTTTTCATCTACTACCTCCCCAGTCCATGCCTTCCTCAATCCAAAAGTTATCATCAGATTTCTTTATTCTTTCAGAAATACCCACTACTGTCTAAATACCAACCACTTGTCTAGAAGCAAAAAAAATCAGCAATGTTTAAGAAAGTTACAGTTCATGAAGTGTATTCATTCAGGAGACAAATATTAAAGAAATAGCAATGCAAATACTTATAAGAAGGTAACTATGGCCAGTGCTATTAAAGAACATACTAGCACATAAAGGACTAACCTAATAAAGCCTCAAAGGATGGGGGGGCTTGGTAACAAAAGGCTTCCTAAGGTAGTAACATTTAAGATGAGACCAGAAGAAGGAGGTGGGAGGGGCCAGAGAGAGAAGCACATGAAAAGTAAACAGTAAGAGGGAGAAGGAGCCAGAACCAGGCTGAGGACACTGGGAACTCCAGCAGAAACCTGGTGCCTGCATACAGATTTTGACCAATTATGTCTTTTTGTCTTTAGAGCCCAATTTGAGATGCACAGACCATCATTTGCACTTTATACTATCTATAAGTCAAAATCAGTATTATTCTAAAAGCAACTCATTAGTTGCTCTCCTGCCCATGATATCTTTCCTACACCTAGCAGTCTTCAATGCCACAAAAATCACCTTTCATTCACTCTCAACCCGAGGTTTGTATATCAGAGAGCCAGACCATGTAGCTGGCAAGAAAAGGGAAGGAAGGCAATTTTTTAAATGATACAAAAAGTTGGCTATAAATCCATCACTAAAAAAATAAAGAATAAAACGATCCTAAGAAACAAGAAAGTATCGAGACAGGGGAGACACAAAGGGAAATTAGTCTTATAAATTCTTGCAGATGTTTAGAATAACTAGTTTTCTTTCAAAACCCTGCAACAGGACTGCAGGTTTGGCTATTTACTTCCTAGCTCACATAGAAAATGCCACAATGTGCTATTTCTATAACCCATCTTTTATTATTTTTAAAAGACAAGGTTTTACTATGTCACCCAGGCTGCAGTGTGGTGGCTATTCATAGGCACAGTCATGGCACGCTGCAGCCTCCAACTCCCAGGCTCAAGTGATCCTCCTACCTCAGCCTCCCGAGTAGCTGGGATTACAGGCATACTCCGCCATGCCTGACTCTACTCATCATTTCATCTTTACTGTGGGATAGCCAACTACTTTCTGAACTTTTCATTTACCTTAATTTTTCTACCCAGGTTCATTCCTATTCCCCTCCCACTGTGACAGTCTCAAAATAAGCTCCTTAAAATCAACAGGATTCCCTAACTCAGGCCAAGCTGCACTGACACAGCAAATAGGCCCTGAAGCATCAGGGTAATGGCTACAAATTTTTCAAGACCCTGCAATGAATCCCCATCTTACTCAGGGTAAAAGCCAAAGTCCTTACCACAGTCCTCCAAAAGGGGTCCATGAACCCCACTGGTGACCCGACCTGACCTCCTACTCACTCGCTTCACTGCACCCCATCTCACCACATCAGCTCCCTTGTTGCTGTTCCTTCAACACTGATTCCAGGTGCTCTCTGGCCCAGAACTGTTCCCTCTGCCTGGAGATGCTTTCTCAGATACCTGCCTGGAAAACTCTCTTGCCTCCTTCAACCCTTCCTCAACTCTTCCCTTCTCCATGAGGACAATCCTGATCCCCTTACTTAATGCAGAACCTGCACTACTCTTCATCTCCTTAACTCTCTTCTACCTTTTATCCTTTCCTCCACACTTGCTGCCTTTTAACATGCTAATTATGTATTATATATGTTGTTTATTACCCATCACTCTCTGACAGACTGCAAGCTCCTTGGGGCAGGGATCTTTGCTGGTTTTGTTCATGGATACACCCAAGCTCTTAGAACTGTGCCTGGTCCATAATAGGAGTCCAGTAAGTGTTTTCTGAATAAATGAATGAATTTTAAGCTTTCTCCCCTTAATTTCTCTCACATCTTTGGATGTTGCTAGAAGTCTAATAACAACAACAAAATAAATAAGTAGCAAAATACACAAATAGGTAAACTAAAAAAAAGCCAAACACGTCTACTTTAATGCATTTCACTGTTTTCTCCAAACAATGAAAGTAGGCATGATTTACAGATACGTCAAAATAAGCTAAAAAATTATGCCCTTCACCTTTATCTTTAGAAATCTGAATTGTCCAATTTTCACAAAGACTTGGAGAAAAATAATGCCAATCCAGAAATGCACACTGAATGGTCATTACATCTGATTATGGGCATCTTTATACAAGGTCTGCAGGCTCACTCTTCACACTGAACTTGGCAAATATACAAATCTCATTTATTTCTGTCCAGAAAAAATATGATTTCTATTATAGATGACAAAGTCTTCATTTCAGTAAAAACCTGCTTAAGTTTCCTCTCCTATATGGGGAATTATCTTGTAATTTTGCAAATAACTAGATCAGGCTTTCTCTTTAAAAAGATAAAGAGATGGATAAAATATTGAACCTCTGCAGTCAAAGCAAGTGTGTTTTGAGAATAAAGATGGAAACAATAATTATATAAAAGATAGTAATTTAATAAATTTTGAATGACGACAACACCAATACCTACAGATAAGTAATATATCAAAAACAAAGAATTTCATTAAGATTTTAAGCTATATATAAAAAACACCAAAACAGTTTTTGGAAAAAATATTGCTAGTATCTTAAAAACTAAACAGAAAAATTATCAGTACAAAGGATGGACTCTGTACTACAAAGGAGATGAAGTGACAACTTCCTCTAAACTAACTAATGTTAAATTTTTCATGCTATCCACATTCATAACTTAAGTCCACATGCAAAACAAACAAGCCTGTGCATAATCCAGGCCAAATGATGGCGGGGAAGAGAGGGAAGGAGAGCTGATCATCACCCAGAAAATGATGGAGACAGCAAGCAGGTTAGTGAGAGCTACAAGAGGTATGAGATGGCTAGATGTGATAAAATGAAGCTTATGAAAGTTTTGGGTGAGTATCAGGAGGGGTTATAAAATATGACATTTTATTATGAGAATGCCCTAAATAATGTATAGAAACACCATTACTTGAATAATTTAAAAATAACAGATAGGTCTATTAAAGTCATAAATTAGATGTCCATAGTGTCTGTACAGCAAACTGCTATTTCAATGAAATGGAAAATGGCTACCATTCTGAAGCACCCTTAGAACTTACTCAACTGTTCTTTAAACATCAAAATAAAGTACCAAAATAAAGAATGTTGTTATGCTTATTGCAAAATTATTCTGACCATATCATCCTGGGTAAAAGATTGACTGAGCAGTGTCAAAACAGAAATTTAAAACACTATCTTCATGAAAGCTACTTAAATTCATTTTTTTAAAAACCACTATCATTCTGCTTTAAATGCCAGAAATAAAGTTTTAGACTAAAATCTTTCAATGGTTGCCTAAAATGCTGCAATAAAAACTAGACAGAAAATTTTTAGTTTTTATTTTACTCCCTTTCTTACTAAACGTATGTTAAAAAAAAAAAAAAAAAAAAAACTCTCAAATGATCCAGACAAAAGCTTTCAGCTCAACACATAATTGCAAGAAAATTACAATAATTGTACCAATTAAAACCATCTTGAATGAACAGTGTGTCATCTTAATGTTCCTGTGGTTTACAGAGGGGTCGATTTAATTCGCTGAAATTGCTTTCCAGTGTTAGTATCAAATGTCATTTGTTAAAAGTTGAACAATTTAAAAAATAATTTAACAACGCAATTTCACCAAACACCAAGAACCAACATTTTCTTTTTCACCTGAATAAAGCCAGCAGATGTGTCATCAAATTGCTATAAAAATAAATGAGGCTTTTTATGGATTAAAAAAAAAATTTCACTACTAGCATTAAAAATACTATTTTCTGATTGTTTTTGCCAAATCAGATTTCTTTAATACAATAAATGAATATCAATTACATACTGCTGCTTTTTGTCAACTGTAAATAAAATTTTCTCTTTCAAATGACAAGCAATAGCATCAAAGAACTCAACTACAGTTAACTAGAAACATAATCATTTAGATTATTCTCACATACTTTAATATCTGGCTTTTCAATATGTTGATCAAAGTGTCTTCTTATAGTTTTTCATTCCAAATCCTTATTATATGTAATTATTTTAAGTCAATTCCTATGAATTATCAAAGACTGCTTACTATACTTTTTCTCTTCCTTAGACTAGCTACAAAATATTCTTTGTAAGTAGTTGCAGGCATTTAAGACTTAAATGTACTTATTTCACCAAAAAGAGAAGAACGGCATCTCAAAATCACCCCAAATCCAGCCCAGTCACAGATGACAAGCCTGCCAAAATGCCAAAGTTTAAAGTAATGAGTTGGTTTAATGGCAAAGCAAAGTTCACATCCCTCATTCTATCCCCGTCTAACACCTCCACACTTTCCAAAGCTTCAAGAGTACATAAGGCACCTAGCAGAGCACCTGATGGGAAGGAAGGAGGTCAGGAACACTAAGTGACCCAACCTCCTTAAGTCAGAACCCATGTGAGACAACTAGTTCTCCTGTGCCCAAGTTTACAAATTTCTTGAAATCTAGAAATACATTCCTGGAGTAATATACTTCTCCTAAACAATACCAGTTCAGACAGGGTCTAAGAATCTGAGGCAGCTGCAAATTCCTTCCACTACTGTTTCTTAAGCCATCAGTCCACAGTTTCTAAATGAAGGCTTATTCTTTTTTATGACATATTTTAATTTCACACAAATGATAACAACAACAATCTCAAGGACAGATGAGAGTGTCAAGGGATTACCTGCTTATATTAAATAGGGCTTTATGTATCAATATAACATGCAAAAAATAAACCTAATTATATTGGTATGAATTATTATGAAGCACTTAAATCTTTTTAAAAGTTAAGTTTTAACCGCTTAGTAATTACTGTTACTAGCAAGCATTCATAATTATACAGCACCTGTATTACAATACAAACGTTTATTCACAAAATAAAACCTTGTATGTACAATAAAATATTGTACTACAGAACCAAGAGAAAAACGAATCATGCATCTCACAATAAGATGATTTGTAAAACCTCAAAGACCAGATGCAATGCAGTACCACTTCTCAATAGGTAGACAGTAATTATATATCACTGCATCTACTGGAACACCTACCTGATACAGCACAGGTTTAAACCACTAAACTAATTTCACATAAATTAAACAGAAAAACCCAGAAGAGCTCAAATCTGTGGACTAATACAACAACCTCTATAATTCTAAAACCAGTTATTTACTTAGAAAACATTAAATGTGTACATAAAAAATAGGAACTAGAAAAATAAGAAAACCACATACTGACAATACTCTAAGGAAATAAAAGTTATCTGAAATCTTAGAAGTTTTAATATATAAACTATACACTAAGGCTGGGCACAGTGGTTCACGCCTGTAATCCCAGCACTTTGGGAGGCCAAGACAGGAGAACTGCTTGAGCCCAGGAGTTTAAGATCAGCCTGGGCAACACTGCAAGTCCCTGCCTCTACAAAAAATAAAAAGAAAGGCCAGGCGTGGTGGCTCAAGCCCATAATCCCAGCACTTTGGGAGGCCGAGACGGGCGGATCACGAGGTCAGGAGATCGAGATCATCCTGGCTACCACAGTGAAACCCCGTCTCTACTAAAAAATACAAAAAACTAGCC
>NW_012107808.1:5275769-5278986 GCF_000951045.1 Mandrillus leucophaeus | reverse complement strand
TCTCTACTAAAAAATACAAAAAACTAGCCGGGCGAGGTGGCGGGCGCCTGTAGTCCCAGCTACTCGGGAGGCTGAGGAAGGAGAATGGCATAAACCCAGGAGGCGGAGCTTGCAGTGAGCTGAGATGCAGCCACTGCACTCCAGCCTGGGCAACAGAGCGAGACTCTGTCTCAAAAAAAATAAAAAGAAAAAAATAAAAAGAAAGAGCCAGGCATCTTGGTGCACACCTACAGTCCCAGCTACTCGGGAGGCTGAGATGGGAGGATGACTTGAGTCCAGGAGTTTGAGGCTACAGTGAGCTATGATTATGCCACTGTGCTCCAACCTGGGCGACAGAGAGAGATCCTGTTTCTAAAAAATTTAAAAAATTTTTAAATAAACTTTATATATCTGAAAAAGGAAAAGCATGTACAAATAAAGTCATAGATTTTTACATGATGGGATATATGCCTGTGCTAATACAACTCCAAAATTATAATGGAATTAATAAGAATGATTAAATCCAGAAGTATATATTTTATACATATTATTTTGTATTGTCTGCTTTATATGACTCAATCTAAAATAAAGTAAAATATAAAGAGGTAAAAAAAGGTACCTTTCGTAGATGGTTTTTAATGTCATTTGATCTGGAATACCTTCAGTCTCTTCCAAATATAATATGAGCCATGAAGTCCGGTATGGCCACTGCTCAGTGAGGTTGATCCAGCTAGCAAGCCTGTCCCAGTTGAAACTAATCTGATTGGCTCTCAGTAATCGCCCTTTTAAAAAAATACAAAAACATTTTAAAATTAACAGACGTGTAATAGTATGTTAAGTAAAACAGGTAGTATATTCTCACATATTTTAAATTTCTAAAATTTGCCATTTAATTTATACTACAAATTCAAATCTAGTACTGCCACGGCTTCATTTTAGAAGAGCTGCACTAAGTAAAGCTTTTAGGGCTTAAACACAATTTCAATTCTAAAGCAATTTTTGGTTGTTTGATTTGCCACTGGTGAGATACACTTCTTCGACCACATACATGCAAGCAAACATCTTTCAGAATTGTGTTACACAGTTCACCACCACCCACAATCATTGAGCAGAACATCCATTTACCCACAATGGACCCCAGTCCTCTAAAGTGCCATCTGCTGAGATCCTACTGATGGACTATAAACAGATCCAAATATGCCAGTCCATTCTCGTTGTATTACGGATGAATGGGCAATCCCACGCGCTTTCATTTTCACATACTAAAGGTCATCTATGTAAGTAACCTACCGACTGAGTTGTAATGTTTCCAATATTTATTATTTATGTATTTTAAAACAACCTTGTCTATTGCTGGGATTTTCTGAGGACTCTAATTCGCTGTTCTACCACTAGGCATCTGTACAGGTAGACTGTCGCAATCCTCAAACTTTCAGAACGGAGGCCTTGTTTCATTGCATCATGTTTCACCGTGATTTGGTAGGAATTCTGAGCTGCTGATACTGTTGTTAAATTTTCAAACACTGTCAATTTTACTTCATCATTATCAATTTTGTTTGTATGTAGACTAAGATACCTACTTGTTTTAGTTCCAATATGAGTTATTTCTTTCCCTACTACTAATAGACATATAGATATAGACATAGATATATAGATAGATACAGCTATATAGATATATAGCTATATAAGCCCCAATCTAATTCTTCCTATATCACCAGGCCCTCACTCCCTCAGCAAATCTGCTCATACACAGAATTTATATTTTCATGGCTGGATTCCTTTTCCCTGGAAGGTAAGATGTGAGCATTTGATGGAGATACGGCTATGTTGGAGATACACACACAGTGCTGTGTGAAAAGAGAAAAAGAGCACCAAATCCAGAAGCGGCAGTTAAGGGAAGGTTTCCTTAAGAATATAACCACTAAAAAGAAAAAGACACACACACAAAAAAGAACATAACCAACCACTAGAACTAAGCTATGAAGAATGAACCCAAGTTAAGTCTGGTGGGAAGGCACGGGCTGGCAGGGAAGGGAAGCAGAGTGAGGACATTCAGACAAAAGGAAGAGCAAATGCACCACGCATGCACGCAAAGTCATGAAGGAACTGGTAGACAGAGAGAACTGGAAAACTATTTTAAAAGTATGAGTGAATAGGCCAGGCGCGGAGGCTCACACCTATAATCCCAGCACTTTTGGAGGCAGAGGTGGGAGGATCATTTGAGGTCAGGAGTTCAAGAACAGCCTGGCCAATATGGTGAAATCCTGCCTCTACTGAAAATACAAAAATTAGCCAAGCATGGTGGCAGGTGGCTGTAGTCCCAGCTACTCGAGAGGCTGACGCAGAAGAATCACTTGAACCTGGGACGTGGAGGTTACAGTGAGCCAAGATCACACCACCACACTCCAGCCTGGCGGACAGAGCGAGACTATCTCAAAAAAAAAAAAAAAAAAAAAAGTATGAGTGAATAAAAATAAATATTCTATCCTAAGAATCTATCTAGCCTATAATGAGTGACTAAAATTAAATATTCTATCCTAAGAATATATCTAGCCTATAATTAGCTAAAAAATAAAGCAATATCAAAAGAAAATTTTGAACAACGAATATGTCTAAGATAATTTTTTAATCTTATCTTCCAAAACAATCCAACAAAACAAGTTTGAAATAAAGTACATTTGATAAAGCACAATTTTTAATTAGGAAACCACTCAACTAAACACTTACCAATATTTATCTGCTAAAACCTCGAATTCTTTCCTGGTATTAATCTCTCTATTGCATGACCTTCCTAATAGCAACAACTATTTGCATGGTGTTCAGCGGGTAACATACACTTTTGCATACATGAGAATTGGGGATTCAAGAGGCTAAGTAACATGCCCAGGACTCAAACCCAAGTCTTTTGCCTTCAAATTCTATCCTTTCCAATAAAATCTATTTCCCTACACACTTCCAACTAATGTTACCCAACGAAATGGAAAACATCACCAAAAAAGAGATCAAAATTTCATTAAAATACACAGATTTAAATCTGTGTATTATTTTTCAACACAGTACTTTTAAGCAATGAAACTGATGGCATTAGCGGCTTTTATAAAACGAAAATTTTACTTAGAAATTTTTCGGCCGGGCGCGGTGACTCAAGCCTGTAATCCCAGCACTTTGGGAGGCCGAGACGGGCGGATCACGAGGTCAGGAGATCGAGACCATCCTGGCTAATCCGGTGAAACCCCGT
>NW_012107808.1:5208699-5275634 GCF_000951045.1 Mandrillus leucophaeus | reverse complement strand
CACTGCACTCCAGCCTGGGCGACAGAGTGAGACTCCGTCTTAAAAAAAAAAAAAGAAAAAGAAATTTTTCATGGGCAGAGCTACATTTGATGAGACATAAAAGACAAATATCTCTCATTTAACAATTAGAAAGTCTACTGTATAGTCAAAGACTAATATTAGAAAAATTCCTACATTTGAAATGTGGCTTTAGGAAGATATTTTCTTTCTATTCTGAAATGTGTAAACATCATTATTTTTAAAAATGTGTATCTCAGTATCAACTATTAAATGATGTTAACTTGGTCCTCTTTAGAGTGTCTGAAAATGTCTAAATATAATCCAAAATCCTTTCTATGGATTTGGGGCCTGTAAGGCTCAAAGTGAACTACCCAGGGGGGCTAGTTGTTTTTGTCTTTTTGTTTTTTTTAAGATGGAGTCTCACTCTGTCACTCAGCTTGGAGTGCAGTGGCGCAGTCTCGGCTCACTGCAAACTCTGCCTCCTGGGTTCAAGCAATTCTCCTTCCTCAGCCTCCTGAGTAGCTGGGATTACAGGTGTGTACCACCACACCTGTTAATTTTTGTATTTTTAGTAGAGATGGGGTTTCATCATGTTGGCCAGGCTGGTCTTGAACTCCTGACCTTAAGTAATCCACCTGCCTCAGCCTCCCAAAGTGCTGGGATTAGAGGCGTGAGCCAGCACAACCGGCCAGTGGCTAGTTCTTTGACATCACTTCCCACCATTCTCTTTTGATCCCCAAAGTGCAACCACACTGGCCTCCAGCTGTTTCTGGATTTCCACCCCAGAGCCTCCACATTTGCTCTTCCTCTTGTTAAGATGCTTTTCTCAAGACAGATATAAAACTCAGTTCCCACTTCATTCAGGTCTCTTAGTCATTCAACAACAGCATCCCAGACATTGTTCTGGGTGCTGAGAAAACAGAAATAAGAAAGATAGATAGAAGGCCGGGCGCAGTGGCTCACGCCTGTAATCCCAGCACTTTGGGAGGCCGAGGTGGGAGGATCAGGAGTTCGAGACCAGCCTGACCAACAAGGAGAAACCCTGTCTCTACTAAAAATACAAAAATTAGACAGGCGTGCTGGCACGTGCCTGTAATCCCAGCTACTTGGGAGGCTGGCACAGGAGAATCGCTTGAACCTGGGAGGTGGAGGTTGCAGTGAGCTGAGATCACGCCACTGCACTCCAGTCTGGGCGACAGGGTGAGACTGTGTCTCAAAAAAAAAAAAAAAGAAAGAAAAGTAGACAGATAGAAAACCTTTGCCAGGTGGATTTGAAATTCTACTGAGAGGAGACAGACAAAAACCAAAGAAACAAACAAACAAAAAAGTAAATGATGTAGTGAATTAGAGGTGATTTTTTTATGTTGAGTAAAGCAGGGAAGGGTAACACAAGGCATACCGAAGAAGATGTCATTTTATACAAGATGGTGAGGGAAGATCTTGTCGAAAAGCTGACATTTAAGCAAAGACTTAAAAGGAAGTGAGAAACCCCATGATGCATATATCCAAAGAACAATCTGTACAGGCAGAAGAAATAGCAATCGCAGGAGCCTTTTGATGGAAGCATGTCTGACATTTTCAAGGAACAGCAAAGAAGTCAGTAAGGGATGGAGGAG
Organism: Mandrillus leucophaeus; assembly: GCF_000951045.1. Lineage (NCBI taxonomy): Eukaryota > Metazoa > Chordata > Mammalia > Primates > Cercopithecidae > Mandrillus > Mandrillus leucophaeus. The sequence goes on along the minus strand of NW_012107808.1, from coordinate 5,274,018 downwards.
GAGAATGGTGGGAGATGAGGTCAGAAGGGGGAAGGAGATGCAGAAAGGCAGATCATAAAGGGCTTTGTAGGAAACTATAAGGACTTAGATTTTTATTTTCAGTGAAATGAGGACACATTACGGAGTTCTGAGCAGAGACATAACATGACTGGCTTCTATTTTAAAAGAATCACTGTGGCTGCCGTATGGAGAATAGGCTGTAGAGAGAAAAAGACAGGAGTAGAGACCAGTCAGACTATTTCCATAATTAATAAAGGTAGAATACGAAAATGTATCTGATGAGGGTGGTATGCTAGAAATGGTGAACAGTGCTTATATTTTGGAAATAGACTGAAGACAGTGCTACAAAATATACTAGTAGATTGGTGGTGGTATACGAAAGAAAGATCAAGATTTTCTTACTTAAGGAACTGGAAGAGTTGGATTAATAGACAGGAAAGACATGGATGAAGTTTGAGTCAGAGAATCAAAAGTTCAATTGTAGACACATTATGTGTCAGATATGTGTTGACACCATTAGATGTCAAACAAGCAACTGAAGAGCTATAGGGCTGAAAATACATATTTGAGAGTCGCTGGCACATAGATGGCATTTAAGCCTTTCAGAGTAAATGCGATCACCAGGTAGCAGGTCTAGATAGAAAAGGAGAACTCCAAGAAACGTACTCAAGAGCACTGCAATGCTAAATGGGAAAGGGAGATGAAGACTCACCACCAGCACAGGAGGAGGAAATCCAGTCGGGGTGGCATTCTGGAAGCCAAAGGAAGAAAAGTTTTTCAAAGAGGAAGAGTGATCAACACACTGTCAAACGCCACTAATGGGGTCAAATAAGATGTGCGCTGGCCTGACCACTGAATTTTATAACACAGAAGCCACTGGTGACCTTGAAAATGCAATTTTACTGAACCAAGAGCAAGAGATTATTGGAATAGGTTAGAGAAAACAGAGGGATATGAATATGAGACACAGGGACAGACAAGGCTTTTGAGGAGCTCTGCTGAGAAATGGGGTAGTAGCTAGAGGCAGAGGTGCGGTCAAGAGCAGCTTTTCTTGGGAAGGGAGAAACAATCTGTGTGTTGATGGGAGTGATTTTCGAGTGAGAGGGAGGGCTATCTCCTGTTTACGGTGTGGTTTTCATGACACACATCATTCTGTGACATTATATCTTTTGGTCTTCTCTATTAGGGCAGAGACTTTATCTTGTTCACTGCTTATCTCCACAAAGGACAGAAATGTTACCTGGCATAAGGTAGACACTCACTACACATCTGTTAAATGAATATATATATGTTGATAACATACTAAAACATTCCCATTGTTGAACATAAATACAGTGAGGCTTGAGAACTCACTTAAAGGAATTTAAGTACCAAAAATATTGTAAGTATATTAGATACAACCTCACTTGGAATACAGTTCACAGCATGAACCCCAACAATATAAAACACAATTCTAGTATAACTATCATAATAGAGTTAACACTAGTAAATATTACAAAGTACCAATCAATACCTTGCAAAGAGACATATATTTTACAAACTAACTTACAAGTATTGATGTGGTTGCCCTGAAGCTATGAGCAAGCAGGAATTCACAAGGCAGGGAGCAGACTTCCATGCAGGCACTTCAGGCACAGTCAATAATCCTCAATTTTATTGTCAATATTTTTTATTCAAAAATATCATTTGAAAATTAAAACAATAATAGCATATAACATCTGAGTTTCAACATTGTAAATTATAAGCTAATTTATACTCAGTAATACGAATTAGAATTAAATTATCTTTACAGCAAAAGAAAAATTAAACCAGATTAAGTGAAAGATTTTTTAAATCATAAAGTTTTAAAATAATGGTATACAGCTGATGGTTGATAATATCAGTTTTGACTTTTCATTGTCAAAACTAAAACTGACTTCATTAAGTGCACTTAATACAAATAAACCCAGTATTCAGCAATGTAAACATATACACACAATACATACCTACCTTTGTTTCTGAAATTAAATGGTTTTGTGAATGTTAAAGTTTATTATCGATCATGGACAATAAGAGACAAAAGTCACCTGTCACAGAAACAATATTAAGTAATCTTCTCATGGTCTGGGGACTGATGTCACTGAACCAGTCCTCGGTAACCAGCAGTTTTGTAAGATCAAAGGACATCTGGCGAGTGATGGTCCTCTGCATCTGCCTTCTTCGGTAAGTGTCCTGAAACAGCACATCATCAGTGAGAAGGAACCCATGCGTCCAGTCTAGGAACTTAAGGCTTTCTGAGATGTTAATAAATTTTTATAGCAACAAAAAATCTAAAGTTTTAGTCAAAGAGGAATATCACACAGTAATAAATTATTATCCGTGAGGTAGAATCTTCACAAAGCAATTGTAAAGTCATATTCACAGCAACTGCATGAAATGCTACGGTTTAGCTTCAGATGCATTTTAAGTTACAGTGGTACAATTAGAGGAAGCTCAATGCCTTTAAGATTATAAGTAAGCAGAATTGTGTAAAGAGAATGATATTCAAACTCCATGGGGTCTGGCTATTTATAGGAACCCTTAAATAATAAAGCAAATAAGCCCTTGTCTGGTTTTAAGGATTCAGCATTTTGATTTTTAGGTTATTATTATTATTATTATTAGACAGGGTCTCTCTCTGCTACCCAGGCTGGAGTACAGTAGGGCAACCACAGCTCACTGCCACCTGGACGTTCTGAGCTTGGGCAATCCTCCCACCTCAGCCTTCTGAGTAGTTGGGACTACAGGCATGCACAACCACACCCATCTAATTTTTTATTTCTATTTTATGTAGAGGGTGTGACTATGTTGCCCAGGCTGGTATCGAACTCCTGGTCTCAAGTGATCCTCTCACTTCATCCTCCCAAAGTGCTAGGATTACAGGCATGAGCACTGCACCTGGCCTGATGTTTAGGTATTTTAAAGCATGTGAAAACTGTGTCAAAGGGACCGCCTCTCTAACTATCCTCACATCTCCATATGAACGAAAGGCACTCTACAGGGTGGATGGGCTAAAGGAATTCCATCTCATAAGAGGAGGAACAGGTACAACCAAGGTGTGCTCTTGTCTAAGGTCCTGATGCACAGGAAGGATGGATGCAACCATGCGGCACCCAAGGATGCCAGGCAAGAAATTAAAAATGATAAGTTATATATGCCTCTGAATTTAGTGCTGTCAATTGTCATTCATCATATTAACTTTGCATCTGTATCTGTAAAGGGTAGAGGCATAAAATCAAAATGTCACTGAAGACTTTTTTTTTAAAAGTAAAACATCCAAACTTAATGGTAGCAAATCAGAAAAAAACACAAGGCCAATAGTAGCTCAACTTCACTGAGTGTGAGTGGCACTGTCACAACTGCCTGCAAGTGATTATCCCCCTATCATATGCATACAGACATATACAGAGAACATGCCCTCGTCCCATACAAACAAGATGGGGAGGTCAGGGAAACCAGTGTGTTGAAGGAGAAACCCCCAGTGGCTGGGAAGGACACAAGTCACTGTGTGGTAGAGAACAAAGAGTGAGCATCCCACAAGCATTTAGGGAAGGACGGCCAACAGGAAGGAAGACAAAGCCAGGAGTTTTCTCACACTACAAACCTTTCTCCCCTACTGCTATGGTGGCAACAGGCATAGCTCAACCTGACCAGGAAAGAATACAGTGGTTCTCAACCCTGGATGAAACCATTTGGCAAGCTTTAAGATCTGAGGGATCAGGAGCAGCACCTGGGCTGAGAACAGGCTGGGACCCCTATACGAAGTACAGTTGTTAGGGTTCTAGGTGCGGACATTCCCTGAAACACATGAAGCTGAAAGGGAATTCAATGATAATGTTTATTTGAAGAGCTTAATGCAATATTTACAAAATATTATTTAAGTGGCATCATCTTAATTTTATTTGTATTCAAATAAATAGCAATACAAACATACAGATTGAAACCAATGGCATCTTACCCGTCTATTGAGAGCTGTCTTGCTACCAAGTTTTGTCATCTCCCCAAGGCTGTTCTGTGAAACTCTTCTGTCAGCATCTTCCTGTATCCCTTAAAGAATTTATCAAGACAGCATCACTTACACCAAAATTCTGTTGTATATTTAAAGAAATGTGAAATAACAACATTTTTCAAGGTAAAAAAGAGAGTCGCCATAAAGAAACAACAAAACTATTTCAAACTCAAAGTACTTTAGGAGCCTGAGCTTTACCTGTAGTATCTGAGCATGGAACGTCCCCATTTGTTGCCGAAGTTACGAGAAATTTTCTTGCATTGCTCAGTCCACGACTATTAAGGAACACAGGCAAATGCACTATGTTGCGCATGTAGTCATGGCCATTTATATTCGAATCCCGAAGCACACTATTGAGGTTCTGGTTAATTGCCTTTATGATAATATGTGGATCACTTGCAAAAATGGCAATGAAAGGGCCTTTTGAAAACAGAACTCGGACCTGTGGTAGAAGACATGTACAGCTGTGACACACATTTTAATTGTCCAAAAGAATAAGGCATCTCTTCAAAATATGTGCTATCTTTTGGTGACTATTTCTAAACTACTATTTCTTGTTCATCAAAACTTATTCTGTACAGAAGCAAAGTTTATTGACAGCTCAGTCTAGGTTTGTTGTCATCTAACATGGATAAAATCTGCAAAGAAAATTTATATTGTCCTTCTTTCAGACATTTACAGTCTGCTAAAGAGATAAATCAATACACATGAGAAACATTCATGAATACACATGAGGTACTGGGCACACTGGCCTCTGCCCAAAGTCAAACCACTATTGCTCATAACATACCTTACAGAGAGCCCCACTGATGTACTCGCTTTAATAAAAAAAAAAAAGCTACAAATTCTGTGGGCTTCCTGTGTTATCTTGGATTCTAACCATAACTATCTGCAAAGAAAAGCTTGAGCCACACTGCAAACTTAAGAGATGTTCTATTCATTTTTTTCTCACAGTGCCATTAAGCTAAAATTATTTAAATCTCTTTATGACTAAACATTTACTCTTTCTATGTTTCTGCATAAAGAATGGTTGATTTTACAAAAGAAAAATCACAAAATGAATAGGAACTACTCAAATAAAAACCAATTCCATTCTATTTTTAGATATTTGTGAAGTCACACATTCTCTCAAGTGCCACAACATAACAACAGCGACTTTTGAGGTGGCGCAAACATACAGTGTCCAGCATCTGAAGGACCTTGTCCTGCTCACAGGCATCTAATCCATCGATGATGACGACCAGCCTTGTCTGATTCTGAGTGAAGCTGTCAATGGTTTTTGCCATCCTGGCCATCAATTCTACTTCACATTTAAGAACCTGTATTGCAAAGGAAGGTATAGAAAGCACTGAAGGAAGATCCAAGAAGCTTAAACATATTTCTTAGAAAGTGTGATAGAAAGTCATCTAATAGGAACAGAAGACATTCGAAGTCCGTGCTGCCAGTTGTGGTTCCACTTAAAATAAGAGCAAGTACTTCACAATTTACCAAGTGACTACACATAAATTACAGCAGTTGATCCTCAGAATGACACTGTGGGATAGACACTACCATATCTGTTCTAAAAAGAACAAACTGGGTTGAGTGACTAACTTGCCAAGGTCAGAGGCTCTGACTGTCAAAAGATTCAGATCTGGATGCAAATCCAAATGATCGAAGCACTACACTACTGCTGGCTCCCCGATGGCATCTGACCTTGACCACAGGAATGAGCTGCAGAATTCTATAAAGTCCCTTTCACTTTGAAAAACAAAATCCTGTATTATTTATTTTGGTGGTTCAATTTGCTATTTTCAAACACAGATCTCTTTACTGGGCTCTAGAGGAACTTATATTATTAGATAGTAGTTGCTAACTCTTTCAAATAACTTATAAAAGTCTATTTTATAAAAACATGCTATTGTTATAATGTTTCTCACTCCAAATATGTATTTCCACTGCAAAAATCTGGAATAGAACTCAAAATAAATAAAAGGACTGCTGGTTTCTGGTTCTACATATATGTAAACACTTTAGAAGTGGTCACTCCTTGATTATGTATGCTTATATATGTGTGTGGGTGTGTGTGTGTCGGGAGGGGTGTGCGTATAATGTGCGTATTTAATATGTATGATTGTATATGTAAATGAAGTTAAGGACAACAATGATACTGGAGATGGGAGAGAGAAATTAGGATTATTTTGCTTTTATAAGATAAACTACCTGAAAAGTGATACAGTATTACTTGAAAGTGGGCTTGGATTCGTTGTAAACGCATATTGCAAACTGTAGGGCAACCACTCAAAAAAAAGTTTAAAAAAAAGTACAATTGATATGCTAAGAAAGGTGAGAAAATGAAATCATACAAAATGCTCAATAAAAGCATAAAAGACAAAAAGAAGAGTAGAAGACAAAAATAGGAACAAAGAGAGTAACAAATAGAAAACAGTAGCAAACACAATAGATATTAATTCATCTAAATCAATTATCCCTCTGAATGTCAGTGTTCTAAAGATACCAATTAGAAGAAGGAGATGTCAGAGGTGATCAAAAAACAAGAGCTAATTTTATGTTATCTACAAGAAACCCACCTTACATAAAAAGACACATGTAGATTAAAAGTAAATGAATGGAGAAAGATATACCAACACCAATCAAAAGAGAGTGGGAGTAACTATATTAATTTCAGACAGACAGAGTAGACTTCAAAGCAAGGAAAGTAACTGGGATTAAAGAGGGGCATTACATAACAACAAAGGAGCTGATTCTCTAAGGAGACATAACAATCCTAAACATTTACATATCTAAGAACAGAGAATCAAAATATATAAAACAAAAGCTGACAGAACTGCAAGAAGAAACAGATAAATACACTATCATAGCTGGAGACCTCAACACCATTCTACAAGGACAGATGCAGCAGTCAGAAAACCAGTAAGGACGCAGTTCAGCTCAATACCACCACCAATCAACTTGGTATGACAGACATCTACAGTTACTTCATCCAAAAAAAAATAATTCACATAAAGCATTCACCAAGATGGACCACATTCTGAGCCATAAAACACACCATAACAAATTATTATTATTTTTTTTTTGAGATGGAGTCTCGCTCTGTCGCCCAGGCTGGAGTGCAGTGGCACAATCTCGGCTCACTACAAGCTCCGCTTCCTGGGTTCACGCCATTCTCCTGCCTTGGCCTCCCAAGTAGCTGGGGCTACAGGCGCCCACCACCACGCCTGGCTAATTTTTTGTATTTTTAGTAGAGACGGGGTTTCACCGTGTTAGCCAGGATGGTCTCAATCTCCTGACCTCATGATTCACCTGCCTCAGCCTCCCAAAGTGCTGGGATTACAGGCGTGAGCCACCGCGCCCAGCAACAAATTTAAAATAGAAATCATGCATACAATGTCTACCCTCGGTGGAATTAAACTAGAAATCAAAAACAGAAAGATAATTGGAAAATCCCAAAACATGTACAGATTTTAAAACACACTTCCAAATAACACGAGTCAAAGAAAAAAAATCTCACGAGAAATTTTAAAATATTTTGAACTAAATAAAAATGGAAACACAACTTATCAAAATTTGTGGGATGCAGCAAAAGAACTGCTAAGAAGAAAATGTATAGCACTGAATGCATGTATTAGTAAAGAATAAAGATATAAAATCAATAATCCGGCTGGGTGCAGTGGCTCATGCCTGTAATCCTAGCACTTTGGGAGGTCAAGCAGGGTGGAGCACTTGAGCTCAGGAGTTCGAGACCAGTGTGGGCAACACGATGAAACCCTATCTCTACAAAAATTAGCCAGGCGTGCTGGCGTGTAGCCTGTGGTCCCAACTACTCAGCAGGCTGAGGTGGGAGGATTCCTTGAGCCCAGGGGGCAGAGGTTGCAGTGAGCTGGGATTGCACCACTGCACTACAGCCTGGGCAACAGAGTGAGATTCCATCTCAAAAAACAAATAAATAAAAATAAAAATTAATAATCTAAGCTTCCACCTCAGGAAAGCAGAAAAAGAAGAGCAAATTAAATCCAAAGTAATCAGAAGAAAAGAAATAATAAAAACTAAAACAGAAATAAAACAATGAAACCAAAAGCTAGTTAGGTCAAAAGGTAAACACAACCAGTAAGCCTTGGACTAACGAAGATGAAAGAAGAGGGAACACAAATTCAGAATAACAGCACATGAAAGAGAGGTTATCACTTTAGACCTCATGGAAAAAACAGGATAATAACGAGATACCACGAACAACTCTACGCCCACAAATTTGATAACTTAGATAAACGGACCAGTTCTTTGAAAGACATAATTTGCCAAAATTCACAAGAACAGGCCTGTATCTATTGAAGAAATTGCATCAATAATAATTTTTCAAAACAGAAAGCACCAGGCCCAGAAGGGTTCATGAGTGAAGTTTACCAAGCACTTACAGAAGAAATTATACTAACTCTACATAGCATCTTTCAGAAGACAGACGCAAAGGGAATGCTTCCTAATTCATCCTATGAAGTCAGCATCACCCTAATACCAAAACCAAAGTCATGAACAGAAAAGCAAACTACAGATCAATAAATATCTCATGGACATAGACACAAAAATCCTCAACAAAGTATTAGCAAATCATATACAAAATATATAAGAAGAATTATACACCACAATCAAGTGAGAGTTATGCCAGGTAGGTAGGGCTGGTTCCACATTCAAAAATCAATTAATGTAATCCATCACATCAACAGACTAAGCTGGGCACAATGGCTCACACCTATAATCCCAGCACTTTGGGAGGCCAAGGAGGGTGGGTCGCCTGAGGTCAGGAGTTCGAGACCAGCCTGATCAACATGGTGAAACCTCATCTCTTCTAAAAATACAAAATTAGCTGGGCGTGGTGGTACATTCCTGTAATCTCACCGACTTGGGAGGCTGAGGCAGGAGAATCACTTGAACCCGGGAGGCAGAGGTTGTAGTGAGCTGAGATGGCACCACTGCACTCCTGCACTCCAGCCTGGGCAACAAGAGTGAAACTCAGTCTCAAAAAAAAACAAAAAAACGAAAAACAGACTGAAGAAGAAAGATCACATGATTATATAAATAGATACAGAAAAAGCCAACACCCATTCATGGTAGAAACTCTCAGTAAACTAGAAACAGAGAGAAACTTCTTCAACTTGATAAAGAATATCCATAGTTAACATCATACTTAATGGTGAGAACATGAGAACATATACTAAGATCAGGAACGAGGCAAGGATGTCCCTTTTCTTACCACTCCTTGTCAACATAGTACTGGAAGTCCTAACTAACGCAATAAAACAAACAACAACAACAAAAAAGGAAAAAAAAGGTATGAAGATTGGGAAGAAAGAAAACTGTCTTAGTTCACAGGTGACTTGACTCTCTATGTAGAAAAAGTGAAAGAATCAACAACAAAAAAACCTCCTGGGACTAACAATTATAGCAAGGTTTCAGATTAATATACAAAATTTGATCACTTTCCTATATATCAGCAATGAACAAGTCAAACATGAAATTAAGAACACAATTACTATCCATATTAACACTGCAAAAAATGAAATAGGTATAAATCTAACAAAATATGTATAAGATCTATATGAGAAAACTACAAAACTCTTGAAAGAAATCAAGGAAGAACTAAATAAATGAGGAGATATTCCATGTTCATGGATAGGAAGACTCAATATTTGACCTATAGATTTAATGCAATCTCAATGAAAATCCCAGCAAGTTATTTAAGGTGAATCAAAAGTTCCTATGAGGAGAAAAAGACCCAGAATAACCATCACAATATTGAAGGAGAAGAACAAAATAGGAGGACTGACACTACCCAACTTCAAGAAAATAAAGCTAGAGTAATCAAACAGTGTGGTATGGGCAAATGAATAGACAAAGAGAAAAGAGAGCCCAGAAACAGACCTACACAAACGTAGTCAATTGGTCTTTGACAAGCGGCAAAGGCAATACAATGGAAGAAATAGTCTTTTTAACAAATGGTTCTGGAACAACTGGAAACAAAAAAAGAAAAGAAAGGGTAGAGAAAGAGAAGAGAGGAGAGGAGAGGAGAAGAGAGAGGAGAAGAGAAGAAAAGAGAAGAGAAGAGAACAGAAGAAGAAGCAAAGAAGCCAGCAAGAAAGCAAGAAAGAAGAGAATCTAGACACATTCACACTGCACAAAAATTAACTCAAAATAGCTCGCAGACCTAAATGTAAAAATATAAAACACCTACAAAATAACAGAGGATAAAATCTAGATGACTACAGGTTTGGTGTTAACTTTTTAGATAGTACACCACAGCAAGATCCATGAAAGAAAGAATTAATAAGCTAGACTTCACAAAAAATGTCTGCTCTACAAAAGACACTGTCAAGTGAATGAAAAGCAACCCAAGGAATGGGAAAAAATATTTGCAAAAAGTATATCTGATAAAGGACCATTATCCAAAATATACAAAGAACTTTTAAAACTCAACAATAAGAAAATGAGCAACCTGATTGAAAAATAAGCCAAAGACTTTAACAGCGAATTCACCAAAGAAGACATACAGATAGCAAATAAGCACATGAAAATACGCTCCACAATACGTGTCATCAGGGAAATGCAAATTCAAACAATAAGATACCACTGCACACCTATCAGAATGGCCAAAATCCAGAACACCAAAAATACCAAACGCTGGTGAGGATGTGATGTGGAGCAACAGGAGCCTCATTCATTTCTGGTGGGAATGCAAAATAGTACAGCCACCTTGGAAGACAGTTTGGTTGTTTCTACCAAAACGAAACACCATACAAGCTAGCAATCACACTCCTTGGTATTTACCCAAAGAGTTTTCAACTCCTTTATGTTCATACAAAAGCCTGTACACAAAAGTTTATAGCAGCTTTATTCATACTTGCCAAAACCTGGAAGCAATAAAGATGTCCTTCAGTAGGTAAATGTATAAATGAACTGTGATATATCCAGACAATGGAATATTAGCCATGCTAAAAAGAAATGAGCTAGCAAGCCACGAAAAGACACGAAGGGAAACTAAATGCATATGACTATGTGAAAGAAGCCAATCTGAAAAGACTACACATGTATGATTCAACTAGATGACATTCTGGAAAGGGCAAAACTATGGTGATAGGAAAAAGAAATGGTAGCCAGGGATTAGGGAGGAGGGTGGAGGGAAGGGTGAACAGGTGTGAACAGGTGAAGCACAGAAGATTTTGAGGGCAATAAATCTACTCTGTATAAGACTATAATGGTGGATACATGTTACACATTTGTCCAAGCCCATAGAATGTACCACACCAAGAGTGAACCCTAACGTAAACTATGGATGCTGGGTGATTATGATGTGTCAACCTAAGTTCGTCAGTTGTAACAAATGTACTGCTCCGGTAGTAATGGTGCTAACTGGGGAGGCTCTGTATGTGTGGGGGAAGTGGGTATATGGGATATCTTTGCACCTCCCTCTAAATTTTGCTGTGAACTTAAAACTACCTTAAATTATAGTCTTGAATGAATGAATGAATGAACAAATTAACTAACCTAAAATAAATGCAACACTTTTTAACACTTAGAGAGTACACTTCCTAAAGCCCAAATGAGCATGGCAGTGGCAGCACATTCACATTACAATTTTTTCTAATAACCAGTGGGTGCTTACTTTCATGAATCCTTCGCTTTTCAATTTGTGCAGTTTGGAGGCTGCATTATGGAGGCGTTTTCTTTGGGAATTCAGGAGGGAGTCCAGCACTTGCCACCATGTACGACAGTTCAACACAAAGGCCAATCCCACTATAGATGCGATTGATATGAGGACAGCATTTACAGTCAGATGCTTTGGGTCAACTCTAAATATAGCCAGAAGAGTAATTCCAGATATAATGCAGCCAATGATAAAAAGGAAAATGACAAAAGATGGGAGACAACATGTTTTTTTCCATTTCTTTTTACCTGTAATGCAACAAACAGTTTTAATAATTACTAACATATCAAGTGTCTAGAAAATCCTAACATTATAGTCACAGTACCTGATGAGTCTAATGTTCAAGGCATGTTTCATGAAAATAAACTGAACATCCATCCCACCCCCACCCCTTACACACAAAGAAGGAAGGAAGGAAATCCTACCCTGAGTATCTTCAGTCTTGAATACTCGAAAAAGCCTGGTTGCCAAAAAGCCAAACTCTCTTTCACAAGCATCCGAGAGGGTTGCAATCATTTCAGCCAGAGAAGTTTCTCCACCTACACTGGACAGTCTATTGTAATCTGTAAACAAAAACCTTGAAGAAAAGAACAAATCAAACATTACTTTGGTATCTAAAGTAACAAATAACTTAAATGTATGTATGTCATCTTTGCATCATTTACCCTTTATTTTATTTCTCTTTCAAAATATTGTTTTTTAAATTCCAAGGACGGAAAAGAATTTGTAATTAGGTAGCTTCCACTTCTAAAATCTTACATACTTTTCTTAGGAAAAAAACAGTAATAAAAGTGAAATATGCAGAGTCATATGAAGTAATTCTGACTAAGGACAGTCGGGGGAAAGTTATGCCAGAACTTAGATGTGGAGTACCGGACACTCCAGCAGACCTGATTAAAAGGTGGTTAAAAGGTGACACCCGTGTCATGATGTGGCCACCAAGAGTTGCACAAAGAAAGTTTTCTAACACCAACGAAAGAGACTTGAACCCTGAAAAAATAGTAATTACATTCATTAAAGAATTTCAAGCCCAGTAATACCATTTAAAAACTCAAGTTTTAGAATGGCTTATTTTATTTATAGCCTCAACATCTACCAGGGATTGAGAAATAGTTGTATTCTCTTCACAATTGTTGTTAAAAATTAAGTGTTCTTAAAAAATTAAGTGTTCTTAAAAATTATTTGTATTCTGAGTCTCTGAATCATTATTATTTCTGTATTAGTTCCTTTCTCCCTTCCATCTGTAAATTAAACTCTCATCTCAGTCCAGTAGATAAGCATTGCTCTCAGAATACAATCTGTATTATACTGTGTGGTCTTCATGATGCTATTTTAATTGTTCTAACTGAAAAAAAAAAATACCACCTCATTAATTTCGACTGGTTTCCTTATTTTCTGTAAAAACATTCTCCCAATTATTTTATTCTGTTTTCCTTTTAACTTTTTCACTTTTAAATCCTTTTCTTAATACTTAATTCTATATGCTAATTACTTAAAAGTTTTCACCTTTATTTTTCTCTTATATTCGGTTTTAATATTTTATCTGATTTGGCCTATTTATTTTCATCTTAAATTACACTTATTTTCTCTTATAATTTAAAATGGTTTCATCTTTTAATGCTTTTTATTTATTTATTTAGAGACAGGGTCTCACTTTGTCGCCCAGGCTGGAGTGCACTGGCATGATCTTGGCTCACTGTACCCTCAACCTCCCAAGCTTAAGCAGTCCTCCCACTTCAGCCTCCCATGTAGCTAGAACTACAGGCACGTGCACCACACCCAGCTAATTTTTCTATTTTTTGTAGAGATGGGGTTTCGCCATTACCCAGGCTTGTTGTGAACTCCTGAGCACAACCAATTGCCCACTTTGGCCTCCCACAGTGCTGGGATTACAGGTGTGAGCCACCACATCTGGCCTTAATACTATTTAAATTCTTACATTGCTTACTTCCACTGACTTTCTTTTGCTTTTAATTTTCTAGCCTTTTTTTTCTTTTTTTTTTTCCATTTTACTTTCTTCTGGAGTCCTCTACCTTTCCTTTATTCCTGGACTTAAACATTTTTCATCTTTTCTGTTTTCTCATACATTTCCTACTTAGTATGAATAATAATTTTAGATAGACATGTGAATATATTTCCTGAGCTGAGAAAAGCACAGCTCAGAGAGGGGAGCTGGGTTTCCCCAGGTTAACTGCTCACATAAGGAGGGGCCAGGTCTCCAACCAGGAGCTCTCTGGAAACCAAGGTCATTGGCTGGACCCTTCCTCCATCCAGTGCTCTCTTCAAAGTGTGTTCCAAAGGACAGTAACAGGTGACATAACAGGGAGAAAAAGTTTATGCTCAAATAAAATTTGGTAAATAAAGGTTAAACAGCTTTCTTTATGGAAAGGTGCCTCTGATCCTTTAATGTACAAGAGGGACACATAATCTGAAGTGTTTCCCACAGTATTTGACCAGGGCATGTTTTTATTTTGGTATGTAAAAGGTTCCAGGTACCAATGTTTTTTGGAACATACGTTGAGAAATTATACTCTATAAACTTTTTTTTTGAGACAGAGTTTCGTTCTTGTCACCCAGGCTGGAGTGCAATGGCACGATCCTGGCTCACTGCAACCTCTGCCTCCCGCCTTCAAGCGATTCTCCTGCTTCATCCTTCCAAGTAGCTGGGATTACAGGAATGCACCATGATGCCCCCTCTAGTTTTGTGTTTTTAGTAGAGATGGGGTTTCACCATGTTGGGCAGGCTGGTCTCGAACTCCTGATCTCAGGTGATCTGCCCACCTCGGCCTCCCAAAGTGCTGGGATTGCAAGGGTGAGTCATCGCGCCCGGCCCCTATAAATTTTTTGAAGTGAAAAATATTTTTTTCTGAATCTCACTGAAGATTTCTTCTGTCAAATGGAACAACTCACCTCACAGGTAAAGCTTTAGTAGTCTGCTCTGGCAACTCAGGTGGATTCACAAACATCAATTTAAGGAGGAGTTCCAAATATCCAATATGTCTTGCCAATCTAGTGCTGAGGACCCAGGCCCAATTCCAACTCTCTCCTTCTCTCCGTCCACCAAAGTAAATGACAACTGAAATTCACAGTTTAAAAAAGTTATCCAAAAGCAGTCATCAGTCAAGCAGATCTTTTCTCCAAAGATCAAATATCAAGCGATGACAGCTAAGCTTACATAGCTTTCTATGGTCCCATACTATTTCCTAACTACTCCTCAAAGAATTCCATTAACCTCCCCTAAGATACAGAAGATACGAAAAACGAAAAGTAAACTGACTAAAATATGCCTTAAACAGAAACATAACTGCAGTTCAGATTCAAATGCAAATGACTTTGGATTTATCACTATTTGCAACTGGTAAAGTTGGTTATCAGTTCCTCTTACAGTAAATCTATTTCCTTTCTTGCAACTGAAGACATCCCCAAGAATAGGGATTATATTATATTTTTTTACTTTGCTTTTAGATAAAATTAAAAGTACAGACATGGTCAAAATGCTCAAGAGCACGCCGTGATGGCTCAGAAGCCTTCTTTTCAGAAAAAAGATTTAAATATAAATCATTAATTAAAGTAAGTATAATAATCTAGGGTCTTGCTTCAAGATTAACAAGTAGTACATTAGTTTATAAGCTACTTCCGCCAAGTTGTGAGCAATGTTCCTTTAGGAAAATTTATGAAGTAGCAAAAAGGTCAATTTTCTCACCCTATTAGTGAAAATCACATACAGGTTTTCAAAGACAGATAAAGATAATGTTTTTTTCTTTATCTATGAATCTTAACATTTTCTCCATTTTTGAAAAAGATAAAAAGCAAAAACTTACTAAAGAATATATATAAGAGAGCCAAGAAGCTCAATGACACTGCTATTCCAAGATTCGGATGGAC
This sequence comes from Mandrillus leucophaeus, assembly GCF_000951045.1. Taxonomy (NCBI): domain Eukaryota; kingdom Metazoa; phylum Chordata; class Mammalia; order Primates; family Cercopithecidae; genus Mandrillus; species Mandrillus leucophaeus. The sequence continues at coordinate 5,258,413 of NW_012107808.1, read as the reverse complement.
CGTGAAGGCAAACAATAAACCAAGCCCTCCACAAAGTAGCAGGGTAAGAAACACTATGAGCCACGAGAACTGAAAGAGAGGCTCAATCTGTTGTCCGGCGAAGGTTTTCATTTCATCTGAAAGATAATTTAGTATGAAACCTTATTCCTGTTTTAAGAAACACAACTTTTAACACGATTTGCAGTTTTCACATTTTCAATGTAAACATTTATTGGGCACTTTACTAGGTCCCTAGATAGAATACTGCTACTTAACCATTTTAACCAGTGTTCTCTTGCCAAGATGAACATCTCACCCCCAGGACCACAGCTAGGCCTGAATCACCACCCTCTCCTGCTTCACGTGGAGGATGTACGAAATCCCTTCTCATATACTCCCACCTGTCAAGATTTTCTTGAGATTTTTTGTGGTTTGCATTAACACAAACATTATGCATATGCATATTGTTTCCACATGCAAAAATAATACTCTATATCTTCAAACTACATGTCACCACCATTCCACTGTGATCGTCCTCATTCCTTCTCCCTCCAATCACAATTGAGAATACTGTGCTTAAAGGTGCATGTTGAGCCCAAAGGAGCCCCATACAAGTTATTCTTTGTACAAAACTTGGGGAAATTTTTACAGGCAATACTGAAACCTATCCTTGAAGAATGAGCAAGACTTTGCCAAGCAAAAGGCATACGTGTTAGGTGGGTGGTAGTGAGGCCAGCTAAGAAGCTGCTTATAGAGGAAGCAACCTGGGAAACACGTCTGGTCTGTTCTTGCAAGAGCAAACAGTCCTCTGTGACTGAAGCTGGGGCACATGCCAGAGGTGGTGCTGGCAGGTGGGACCATGCAAACTGACAAGTCTGTGAAGGGCCCAAAAAAACCTGCCAGCAAGGGTTTTTATGTAGGTTTATCACACAACTGGATCTGCTTTAGAAAGAGAACTCAAATGACCGTGTGAAGGACCAACCAGAGGGGAGTTCATCTCAGTAAACCGTGTAACACACATGCTCATACAGAAAGCGGTCTTCCTCTTTATTTCAGAAAAATCCCCAGAGAAAACCTTGTTTTACATATAGAGACTTTGTATAAGCAAGCTCTTTACCTTCTAGTTTCTTGAGTAAGAAAGATTTCCCACTTCCCCACTGTGCATATAACCCCACACAAATAGGTGGCTGCATGGTCGGCTCACTGAGAATATCTGCTAGGGCACTGCTATATAAATCATATCCAAGCATGTCACCATCTGTTTCAGTAGGAGACAAGTGTCCTGTAATTAAAACACATCATATCTTACGTTAAACAGTGGAATTACTATTAGAAAGGAACACTATTTTCATTTATTGTTTACTTGATTAGAAAGGAAAAAATTATTTCAAATGTTTATAACCATGTAAAGACAGTTTCAGGGAGTCTCTGAGCCTACTCTGACTTGGAAGGCTACCTGATTTAAAATTTAAAAAAAAAAGTTTCAGAGATTCTTAAATTACTATCATATTTCATAGAACTTAAGATACCTATTAATTATGAGATACATCTTTTTATGTGTAACTAAGAAAGAACAAAATGCTGCCAAATTGTGACATCATGCTTTCTTGTCTATCACTTACAAGACACATACCAATTTCAGAGATGTTAAATTATGGGAACAGTGTGCATTTCAGAATCAGTAACATATGATGATTGACACAAATGAGTATGTAAAATAAATTTAATATGTGTAATACCTATACAAAGAAAGTTACAAAATGTTACTGAAGAGCATAATAGATAAGAGAAAAAGAAACATTCTATGATTCCAAGCAGAAAGGTTCAGCAATTCTCCCAAATTATTCTGTCACTTCAAGGTAGTTCTAATTAAAAACCCATGAGAATTTTGTTTTAATTGAAAGGAAAGAAGAATATGTAAGAATAGGAAAAAAAAAATAAAGACTACTGAAGGGTAGTTGTCACTGGAGAATGAAAATGTAAAACAATAATTTGAACATTCTGGAACTCATATAGGATATTAACATAAGTGGCATTTCAAATAAGGCAGGAAAGGATGAATTAGTAAGTGGTGTTGGGAAAGTTTAATCATTCATGAAAAAAATTAAATTAAAATGCTACATACCTCATAGCCTTAACAAAATTTTCTGAAACATTAAAAAATTAAGTAGAAAAAAGTAAAACCATAGAAGTAATAGAAGAAAATACAGGAGAAACTTTAAAAATCTTTGTTTAAAAAGACTTTTCTTTCTCAATGTAATACTAAGGCCAGAACTGCAGGAAAAGACTAATGAATTAACTACAAAAATGTAAAACTTTTGAATGCGGAATAAAAATCCATGACCATCAACCAAGAGTATGCTGAGGAGAGGGGAATGCAGCACATAGGACACACCCAGGATCAATATCCATAACACAGAAAGACTCTTACATCAATTTTTTTTTAATATTGAAAACTAAAAAGTGGACAAAGGATACTAAAAGGAAACTGGCAAGAATACAAGTAGCCTATGAATATATTACATATTATCTAAGCCAAAAGGCTGAGAAGCAATAGCCTGTAAATATATTACAAGATCTCAATTTCACTAATAATTTTAAAACACAAATTGAAATTAGATTTTTTTTTCTTATTTATCTGATTTGCAAAGAGTAACAGGCTGGAAATACCCAGTGTTAGCAAACTTGTGGGGAATTGTGGTATCTTACACTGCCAGAGGGAGAAGAAATTTTTACAACCATTTTGGAAAGTGTATCGAAACTACTGGCATCCATTGACTTAGGAATTCTACTTGTGGGAATTTACCCTAAGAAAATAATCCTAATTGTACCCCCTGAATCTCTAATACTATTTTCAAAAGAAAGAAAAAAAATCCTAGAAATAAGAGTCAACGAATATATGTACAAAGGTGTTCGCTGCAGCACTAATTGTTAGCAAAACTAAATATTCACCAACAGAGAACTCAATGTACTATGATGAAAAATTATGCAATAATTAAAATATGATACGTTAAGCTTTTGTAACATAGCATAACTCAATTTTTATTTTTTAAAACTATATAGTATATAACATTTTTATAAGCATAAAGAAAAGCCTGGAGGGTCATTTAAACAATTACAAGTTGGGAGATAGGGGATAATGGGGAATTTTCACTTTCTGCTATACTTACATTTTCATTCCTGAAATGTAATTAGTGCACATTACTATTATAATAAGAAAAAATATTTTAAAATACAAAAAGTCTTAAAAAAATAGAATCATGGCCAGGCACAGTGGCTCATGTCTGTAATCCCAGCACTTTGGGAGGCCAAGGTGGGAGGATCGCTTGGCCCCAGACTAGGGAACATGGCAAGACCTCGTCTCTACAAAAAAAAAATAAAAAATTAGCTGGGTGTGGTGGCATGGGCCTGTAGTTCCAAGTACTCAGGAGGCTGAGGTGGGAGGATCGCTTGAGCCCAGGAATTTGAGGTTGCCGTGAGCTATGACTGCATCACTGTACTCCAGCCTGGGCAACAGAGGGAGACCCAGTGTAGTGGTACGATCTTGGCTTACAGCAATCTCCATCTCCCTGGCTCAAGAGATCCTCCCACCTCAGCCTCCCAAGAAGCTAGGACTACAGGCACACCACCACACTCAGCTCTTTTTTAAATTTTTTGTAGAGATGAGGCCTCACTGTACCGCCCAGGCTTGTCTCAAACTCCTGCGCTCAGGCAATCCTCCTGCCTCGGCCTCCTCAAGTGCTGGGATTACAGGCATGAGTCATCATGCCTGGCCTTATTTTCCATACTCTTTAATGGAACATTCATTATTTAAAAGCTCAGTTCAGAGAAAAACTCAATACTTACTGGCTCCAAATATTTGAGTTAAAATACTCTTCTGATGGCTACAGTCAATATTGTAAGGAGTCTCGCCTGCTTTGTTGGGCCTATAAAGTAATCGTCCATCTTTGGGATTTCTTAAAAGCAGTTCTGCCAGTTTCCGGCTCCTTCCACGAATAGCAATATGCAAGGGAGTGTCTCCTTTCTGTGAAATAATAGTAGGAAGCTTGAACGTTCTTATCTTTGTATACAGTGTGCAGAGTAACAACATCCATGTTTCTGTAAAATAAACTCTGAACTTTTCTTATTTTTCACATAAAGCACATATATAATATGAATTTTTATCTCTATCTTCCTCATAATTTCTTTCTGTAGCTCCTCACCCAGCTTTGCTCAGATATTATTTCTCCCACAGCCCTCTAGAACGAAGGTCATTCTTTTCTCCTTCCCTTAACTCAGTGAAAGAGGAGAAGCAACAGGCTTTCTCCCTGCAGCTCCTCCTAGGCCTTGGGTCCACTTCATTTGTATCCCTCCATCATCCAAATATTTACTGTCCAAGGATGTCAACTACCTTCCTCAACTAATTTAAATTCTATTTCACAGCTCTCTTCATTTGTCTAGAAAGCCTTACAATCCATGCTGATAGCCATCTAACACAAGTAATCTTGCCAGCTCCAGGAACCTTTGTCAACCATTTGCCACAGTGAACCCTTAAATCTCATCACTCTACATTCTCAACCTGAGTCCTCTAGGTACAGCTATCCTCCTCCAACTCTCTCCTCAATTCTCCATTCTCCTCACCTTTCCACTCTCCTCACCTTTCACTTTTCCCTATCAACCCACCTTCTCTCCATATTAGGATCTCCAATCACATGAGTGTTCACATCCAACACTAATGAAAGCTAACATGTAAATTTCAAAAGCCCTCTTCAGGCTGCAAAGTGCTCTCCTACTGGTTGCTTCACAAACACCTTAACAAATTAAATTATTGGTTCTCATCCACACTGATCTCCAGGACACTAAATGAAAATGACCTACACATTCTTCCTGTGGCTTCCAAGGCACGACCTTATCTTGATCTTTTCATCTTCTAGACTCTCCTCCCATGTCCTAAAAAGTGTGGCACCATAACTATGCACGAAGTTCACTATACGCAAGGTTCTGTGCTTTGTACTTTAGAGGATATAAAGATGAAAGACAAAACAGTTGCTGACCTTAAGTAGCTTATGTCGTAATAGGAAGAGCCCGGATAAACATGCACAATTTAAAAACTGCAGTATGACACACAGCATAAGAGAAGTCCATTTCTGACTGCAGCTTTCATCTTTCTTCACACTGATCATCTTAGTCACTCCCATGCAACTCTCTATCCTAGTAACTAACTGCCAAATTTCCATCACCGGCCTTGATTTCTTGCCCAGATTCCAATACTAGATTTCCCAATGTCTACTGGCCACAGACGACTGAATGTCTTATCAGCCCTCAAACTAAACATATCCAAACCCAATTTCATCTTATTTTCACATCTCAATTCTAATTCTCATCCCCAAACCTGTGAGAAGACAAAACAGCAGAAGCAGCATTTCTGCCACATATAAAAATTCTATAAATGCAGGGAGGATATCAGCACACTTGGCTGACAGGCTGAAAATCAGAAAGCAGTGATGGGCAAGGTAAAAATAACATTAATCATCACTTTTAAAATTGTTTTTATGAAATTCTCTATGAAGATCCAGGTTCAAGACTTTCTTAAGTGTGTATCCCAAATTCTAGCAGGATAGTACTTTACCCATCAGTAAGATGTGTTCATGAATGAACAACTGTTCCAACTATCATGTGTATTTGTCAACAAGTATCATGTGCTGACTCTGGGTACAGCAATACACAAAAGAATACCAAGGCAGAGGCCTTCAAGAAACTTATGAATTAGTATAAAGTAATTACTTAAAATAGCATATTATATAATTAACAAGGCCATATGGAACCTTGAAGAGTCTGGTGGTTCTATATCGCAAATTGGGGGACCAGTGTCAGATGAGTCAATGGCAGATTGAGAAAAACAGGCATTATAAGAAATTTTCTAGAAAGCTACACATACTCCATTTTGAAAACTCTTCTTTGACTTTATATCTTCTAATCTTTAATATTAAAGTTTCCTTTCTTTGATATGACATTATGTTAATATGGTAATGACGGGGGAGGTGCTTTCATGTTTTAAAATAATATTGTAACTTAGCAAAATGAAACACAAATGCATTGATTCTTGACTCTCTGTTTTTGTTTAACTGCCTTATAACTAACAGAAAAACAAACTTCAATCTGTTATTAATTAGTAAAGCCCTAATCATATTATTCATCAGAGGAGAAAATTTACAATATTATTTCTTACTTCATACATCAATTAGTTCACTTCTACTCGGGGGGAAAATCAGTTTAAAGTACAGAAAGAAATAAGCTTGTTTAAAACAAAAAGAAACTAAAATGAAAAATCAAATCTATATGAAGTATTAAGTCACTTAGAGCTAAACTTATTATAGAAAATACAAAAATTTCTCTAAAAGGCTAAAGCAAGGACATGCAGCAGAACAAACACATTATCTCCTGTCAGTGAACATTAATGCCGTCTGCCTTGAGAGTCGGCCTCCTCCAGCCCCTGTGCATTCTTTCCTCCTGTTTATCTGCAACAAGCTCTACCCTGAGGAAGGCGGAGCCTCCTCCTCATGTGGTGGTCAATGGCAGTGCCCCACAGCTGCTGTGAGCCATAGAAGGAAAATCGGAAGCAGCTGCATTAACAGCACACTGAGCCTGCCCACTCCTCAGCGTGCTACTGTGTGGGATCCAAATCCCACACAGACATCCCCAGCAAGTCATCTCTCCCCACACAACCTAAAATCAGATCCCCATTAAATCCCCTCCATACAGAGGTCAGTCTACCAACAGCTGTCCATACAGTGTTCTCTCTGCACAGATGTTTCACCTTATCTACAGCAGACACTTTCGCGCCTTTATCTAGTAGCAGCTCCACCACTTCAATATTTCTCATCTTGGTAGCCTTTATAAGTGGCGTCTCACCATCCTGTGGGCACAAATAAGAACATTTGCCAGATTAATAGTTTGACTCCTGTGTTTATGTCATACAGATGCACATGTCAAGAAATATCTGACTCTGGTAACAGTCTATATTTAAAACCCCCTCAAGAAAACATAAAAGCAAACAACAAAAAAATGTTTTTCCTTTACAACCACTCATTTGTATCAAAGTGACTTTAAATCACGTAGCCAGGTGTGGGACCTGCCCCACCTGCTCGTAAGCTACAGCCAGCAGCAGTGGCTGCTTCTGCCCTTCCCCAGGTTCTACCACTGACCTGGGGCAGCTCCCCTCCAGAGGCTACTTCCTGTTCTCCCCACCAGCCAACCCACAGCCCAGCCTGTCAACATCCAGGTAAGCCAGTGTCCAGAGTTTTTCAGAAATGTATACCAATATCACTTCAGTTCTCAGTGAAACCTTTGAAACAAGCAGTATGCCTTCAGAAAACCTCAAAAAAGTTCATGATTGCTTTCAAAACCAAAGGAAGGGAAGCAAGAAGAGACCACAATTCAGCACTTAGTTAGACAAAAATCTCATCAGAAGCCACAGGTAGTCACCCTGGCTGACACCAAGGTCCGAAAGAAAAAGAAAAAAGAGGATTAAGGAGCCACCTTCAAACCAGAAGGTACCTCAGAAATTTTCTACCCTGGGGTACTAGAAGTACCATCATTGAGGTAGAAATTGGCTGGTCCTGATCTACAGCAGATGACATGGGATTGTCTTATGGGTGACTCTATAATTTTGCTTTATTCATTAAGAATTCCTGTCATATCAACCCAGAATTCCAAATATATTTTCCCCATAGAAAACTATTACACATAGGCTAAACAGGAGACACAGTATTAGATAATTTTGTATTTTTTACATGATTTGAGTAAAATAGTTGAAAGTGGCTAGTGTAGGGAACCAACCACCAGTCACAATGGTTGTTTACATATTCATTTAAAGAGACAGGGTCTCACTCTATTGCCCAGGCTGGCCTGGAACTCCTGAGCACATGCAATCTCCCCACAAAGGAATGTGTTCTGCCTCTCAGGTAACAGCAGCATAAATGAATTTGGGGGAAATGATCTGTCCAAATAATAACAACTTATGAATAGCTGATATTGCACTTTCTGAAAAGTATTTAATTGAAATAACAAATATCACACTATATTTTGCTATGAATACACAAATCCTGCAAGGATACAAAGTTACTCCTCAATTTGACAGGGAATATTACCAGTAAAATCAGTGTAACTCTAACATCAAACAAAGACGACTGAAATAAAATGAGCAGTACTAACATTCAGCATGAGGTGCTGCTAATAACAGAATAGAAATGCCACTTATACCTTGGTGCATATTTCAGTGTCAGGATTGCACTGTAAGATATCTCTCACCATTGTTGCATTTCCTTTCTCAACAGCCCAATACAAAGCAGTTTTATTGTCCTAGATAATGAAAAAAACACAATCACTTCATGTAAGATACAATATTTAAAGCTGCCACTTGTAAATACAAAACATCATTTCTGTCAGAAAGCATTCCAACAGGCAGCATGGTAGGAAGTGCTATTAATCCTTATGCTATCTTGAAGTTACTTTTGAGAAATTCTTTGTGAAAGAAGTCTAGGAAAACTTCGTATTACTTAATCTAAAAAGTAGTAATCCCACATAGTTAATAAAGTAAACTATACTTTTGTAATGTTAACAGATTTCAGGAACACACACTGGGTTAGGAGTCATCAATACCTGCACTCCGTAAACTTGGACAAGTCTTGGACCCTTAGATTTTCATCTATAACATGCTGTAGGTATTGCCCAATTTTTCAAAAGATAATGCACGAAAATGTACTTCACAAATATAAGGCATTATCATTTTTAGCTTTCTTAATTTCCATCCATCCCATACCCCTATATTGCCTTGATGAGATCTTTAAAATCTTATCTAGCTCAAAACCCAAAAATCAATCCATATAGACCTTGAAAGTAGAACTACAGAACAACAAAAACCGAATTCAAACACAGAAGAGGACTCACAGACGAAAGGTAGTTAGGTAAAAGTCCAAATAGGTGACCTAGAATCCAACTTTTAGCGGCAATGTTATTTTAACCCAGGAGATAATGAATGACTTTTTGCAGCAGCCACATTAAGTTCCTAATACCAAAATTTCCCCAACAGAGTTTCTCTTCTAAAAAATGCACACTAGCTGCCCAACTCAAACTTGTCAGGCCCTACCTCCCTTCCCATTTCATTTCTCCACCTTTCCCCACCATGCCTACCTCCCCACTGCCCAATGCCAAATGATTCATTCGCCAGCTATGAAATGCAGTCTTTCACTTTCTAATTTTCTCATCCTATTACCACTCCCCTTGCCTGAAACACCTGGCTTTCCTTTTCTTTTTTCTTTTTTTTTTAAGAGAAAAGGTCTTACTCTGTCACCCAGACTGGAGTGCAGTGGCATGGTCACAGCTCACTATAACCTCAAACTCCTGGGCTCAAGAGATCTTCCCACCTCAGCCTGGGATTACAGGCATCAGCCACCCGGCCAGGCTCTTCACCTATCTAAATCCAACTCATCTTCAAACTTAGCTCGAGTTCTACCTTCTTCCAAAAGCCCCTGACCTTAAGGCCTTCTTTCCCCACCTCAAGACTCATACTTGAACCTTTTGCTAGGCAATCAATCATATATCATCTTGTGGCTTCACTTTTTATGTTAAATAAAAGCATAAAAATAAACAAACTAAAATCTTTCAAATTAAAATATATGTGTCTTAAGGACAAGGGGCCCTTGTTAATTCCCCCATAACATTTGGCATAATGGTTATAGTTTGATCCAAAAATGGATTTGGATACAAGAGATTTTTGGCCAAAAACAAGAAAAAAATGAGCAGAAATGTATACTGTCCAACAACAAAATGAGACACCAAGAACTTTTTCTAAAGTCTAAAGCTCGTGAAGTATTTGATAAATTCACAACTGTGGGCAAGGCTTTTATCTAAAATTAATAACCTTTGTGGTTCTATGAACTATGATTGCCTTAAGCAATGTCCATAGGACTACCAAGTGGTCCTAGGAAAGGCAGGCACAGTGGAGAAAAAGGAGAAGAAAATAAAACAACAACAATAGAAGAACAGCAGATGGAGGAAGAAGACAAAATAGGGAGAAAACATTAAAGAAAATAAGTAAGTACCAGATATTCAAAGGGCCACTGACTCTCTCAGTATCACTAACTACTCATTATAGTTTTGAGGACTGAATCTATATATACACATTAGTAAGGACAGTATATTCTAAAAACATGAGCTTTTTTGGTTTACCTCTATCTACATTTAACTCGACATTAATATAGAAATTTTACAATAATGGCAGTGAAATTTAGTAATAATATACGCCTGTTAAACGTACTAGGGTTTACAGGTTTATCTCCATAGGAAAGTGGGAAGAATAACATTATGATCAGTCAACATTTACATCCAATTATACTCTAAGATAGCAACTGCACCGTAATCACACATACCTGTCCTCTAATGTCTATATCAGCGTATTTTTGGAGAAGCGCTCGAACAATTTCAACATGACCACCTCTGACAGCGCCAATCAATACAGTATCCCCACTCTAAGAAGACAGAAAAAAAAAAAAGTGAATTGACAACAAATAAGCACTCTTCTGAAGTTCAAATTAATCATGTTTTCATATTTTTTTCTAAAAATTTCTTGGAAAAAGTCTATCTCTAAATAAGAGAAAAATATTACTTAACTAATATGAATACCTGATATTAACAGACATCAGAGTAAGGGACAGAGGACTTTATGCCCCAAAATGAGGACTGAAATTCCTAAACAAAGTTTAGAAAGACCTGTTACCCAGAACAATAACCTATTCTCTTTGAAGGTAACCGCCTGTTACACATGTAAATGAACTACAATAACACTGTGGCTGTCAGTGAACCAGATGAACATTTTAAAATCACATAGTAAAAATCTCTTGGAATAATGCTATACGACGAAAGCCATGAACTCTAAAAAACGAAGCTATAAAGCTAAAACTATCAATGAATCCACAGCCACATTTAATTAAGGGAGACAGTTCCCCGAGCAGCATCTACGAAAACCTAGTGGATTTGGCAGTTACAGGCCAGTAGTGCATTAGGACTGACTCATTCCCCAGCATAAGACTAAGTTCACGACCTCATGAGGACATCGCTCTCCCCAGGAACTATATTCACCAAGCAACAATCATTTTTAGTTATACCTTCCTATACTTAAAATACTGGAAACAGCTATTTTGGAAATGGGCATAAATATTTTATTATTTACTGCTAACTTAAAAATCAGTTGTAGTCTTTTGAGTTGAATGAGCCCACGAGTTGCAGCTCAATTCAATCCTGAGTGGACCTCAAAAGTACTATGATATAAATCAGGATGCAGGTCCTTATTAAGCTCAGCACCATGATGTAGTGTCTTAACTACCACATTTATAGCAGAAATAAACCCAAGGCAGACAAATTTTAGTTGGAAACATTAGCATTAACATGGGTGCAGACTAGTAAACCTCTAAATGTGCCATCCGCCATTCTAGGTACTAGGAAACAAGACAGACAGGGTCCTACCTCTGGAAGAATTTATAGCCTGGCAGAGAAGACAACATACAATAAACAAAAAAATCACACAAACACTATGCAAATAAAATAAGGTAATGTTCTAGAAAGTGACTACCAGGTAGGCTGGGCATGATGGCTTATGCCTGTAATCTTACCTCTTTGAGAGGCCAAGGCAGGAGAATCACTAGAGGCCAGGAGTTCGAGACCAGCCTGGTCAACATAGTGAGACCCTGTCTCTCAAAACAAACAAGAATTAGCCAGGCGTGGTGGCATGCACCTATAGTCCCAGCTACTTGGGAGGCTGAGGCAAGGAGGATCGCTTGAGTCTAGGAAGTTGAGGCCACAGTGAGCTGTGATCACACCATTGCACTCCAGCCTGCGTAAAAGAACAAGATCCTGTCTCAAAAAAAGTGATGAGGTAGCTACTTTGGATTGAGTAGTTGAAGACCCTTCCAAGGAGGTAACATTGAAGCCCAGGTGGGAAGGACAAGAAGGAGCCAACCACAAGATCAGCGTTCCAGACTAAGAGCATAGGTGTGGCAAAGGCCCCACAGCAGGAACAAGCTCAGGGCATTCAAGAAAGGGAAAAAAGCAAACACAGCTGCAGGCTATGAAAACTGGCAGAAGAGGGGTACAAAGTTGGGAGACAGGTTAGGCAAAAACAATGTCATGTCATGTCTATAAACTAAAAAGATAACATTCATCCTCAGTGCAACAGGAAGTCTTGGATGGCTTTAAACAAAGAAGTACACACGAGATTTATTGTTTTAAAGATCACTCCAAGATTAGAGTGAAGAACCCAGTTGCAAAGCTGCTGCTTTAACAGTAGCACCACCAGAGACAGTGGCTTCAGCTGGGAGGTGATAGTGGAATGAAGACAGGTGGACAGATAAAGGATTTGTTTTGGAGTAAAGTCAACAAGAGCCTGCTGGAGAGCAGATGAGGAAAAGAGAGAAATCAAGGCTAAGGCACAGGATTTGGGGCTTCAACAAGAGGGGAATGGTGGTACCACTTGCTGAGTCAGAGAATGAGGGAAAAGCAGGTTTGGGGTGAAAAAAACAAGAGGGGAATGGTGGTACCACTTGCTGAGTCAGAGAATGAGGGAAAAGCAGGTTTGGGGTGAAAAAAACAAGGCATCTGTTTTGCTGTAAGTTTAAGAAGCCAATTAGACATTCAAGTGGAGAGTTCAGGTAGAGGTGGATCAGTAAATGTGAGCGCAGAGAAGTTAGGGTACAAGAAAGCACATCTACAGTGACACATCAAGGTCAGTTACAGACTAATAGTACATGTGACATTTTCGGTAACAACATTATTCGACAAAAATTAAAAAGCATATTTTTCAGAACGATCGAACAGTTTTTAACTTACTAGTTTCAAAGGCAGAAATAAACTTGTCTTAAAACAAGTTTATGTGATGCATGAGAATTCTGAAAGGTAGTAAGACACTAGGGTCATCTTTCATCCACTTCGCCACTAGGAGACAAATATGAAACAGGTGACCTACCCTGTCAGGTATGTTCACATATGTTCCAGCATCTAGCAGATCCTGCACAATCTCCGTATGTCCCTCCTTTGATGCAATCATCAAAGCTGTATTTCCGTCTTTATCTGTTAAGTTTACATTTGGATTCCTCTTCAAAATTTCTTTTACTGACTGTGTGTAGCCTCCTTTCACTGCCACAATCAGTGCGGTCATTGAATTCTAAAAACAACAACAACAAAAACAAAACAAAATACAAGCCCAAGAAATTAAGTGTATTCTAGAAAATATATGATTTATGCCATAATCACAAAACTAATGTTTTCAAATAGGTGGCCTATTACTGTCATTTCCAATAATAAAATGCCAAAATAAACAGCAAGAAACATACCAAAAATGGCTAGGAGGTATCTTTTGTTTTTGAAAATACATTAATGATCTTCAGTCATTAGTGCTATTATGAAGTTCAGTTATTTAAATGATAATCTGAAATTGGATTCATTTACAATCAACAAACTCACTAATGTAATGAAGGATAAAATAGTGACAGGGTGACTAAACACATTCTAAATTAAATAATCCAAAGTCAGGTGGATCAGACTTCAAGAATTCTTTGTAATAAAACCCATAAAAAACACTAAAGTCAACAATGAATTAATAGCCATAAGCTATTTCAAGAAAAGTGTAATATACTCTTTGACTTTCATAGTGATCTAGAAACTACATTTTCAAAACCTCTTATTTTAAGTAATTATTGTAAAAACTGTACATCTATTTTATAACAATAAATCAGGCCAGGTATGATGGCCCACACCTATAATCTCAAAGCTTTAGGAGGCCAAGGCAGGAGAATCATTTGAGGCCAGGAGTTCAAGACCAGCCTAGGCAACATATGAGACTCTGTCTCTAAATAAACAAACAATAAATCAACTAAGAGAAGAATGTGACTCACTACCAGAAGTAGTATTAAAATTGCTTCTCGAGATGTTCATCTACTTCAAGCTGTCATACAATTTCCTTATAGAAATATTTTAGGTCAGCCCCCAAAATTAAGCTGTCATTTTCCCACATATTAAAATAACACAGCCTTTCAAATTCTTGAGCCATCAATCATCATAGAAACAAGCCACTTGCTCACTTGACCAACTGTCCAGAGGAGGCAGATGGAAGGTACAGCATCTGCAGCTGCCTACGGACCATGCTGCCTCCACCAGCAAGAAAACAGGGTCTACACCTTGAAGACTGGCAATGAGTCAGCTCCTACCAGTATGCAAACAGGAGGAACGGGTTGACAGTGTGCCACAAAGTATGACAGAAAGAGTTTACTCTTGTTTCACTACAACCCAAGATCCGGTACTATCTCCTCTCAGAATCCTTTACGATCCACTCACGTACTATACTAATTCTATAAATAGCTGTCTGCATTATTTTAACTGTTCTTATGCATAAATATTGCTTCCTTTAACCATATTCTTATAGGCTCAAGGGAAAAGCGATATTAGGCTTCTTCATCTCCCCAACACAACTGGCACAGGCTGGGGAACGAGGAATTAAAAACTGCTAATCGGTAAGATGTATCTAACCAGTTTTTAAGCTTTCTGGGTTCTATCAGCTGATTTCAGATTTTTTAAAATCTGTTCATTGAAGAGGGAAAATAAGGCACAGCTAAAAATATCCCCAAAATTACAATATTATTTTAAATTTTTTAAGAAAAAATATTTTAATGTAGCACAATGTTTTTCCACAATATTAAAAATCATTTGATTTGAACAGTTTATTAAACATTTTGTACTACGTACAGGAAAAAACAAACTCCATTTTACATAAATTCTTACAACACTAAATACTTCTATGACCAGATGTGTGGGGTTTTTCCCCACCCATCAAGCAAGCAATCAGTTCTGCAGCGGACATCAGCTGGGTATTCTCCAACTCAATTCTGACACTACCTACCTGGAGATAGCATCAGACCCCACAGGCAAGTGCTCGGTGCCCAAGACTGCCCCCGCTTCCCATGCCAATGAAAGCTCAGGTTGTTTGACTGACTGGCTATAAATCAGAACTCCCATAATCCCCTCCTTGGGTTTGATTAATTTGCTAGAGCAGTTCACACAGTTCAGGGAAGCAATATTTACCAGTTTCCAAAAGGGATATTTTAAAGGATAGAAATGAGCAGGCAGATGAAGACATACATAGGATGAGGTCTGAAAGGGTCCTGAGTACAAGAGCTTCTGTCCCCGTGGAGTTGCGGTATGCCACCCTCCCAGTACAGGGATGTGCTCTTGGTCATCTTCCTGGAAGCCCCCTGAACTCAGTCCTTTTGGGTTTTTATGTAGGCTTCATTATGAAGGCATGATTTATTAAATCATTGGTCAATGATGATCAATGCAATCTTCAGCTCCTCTCCCCTCCCCAGAGGTGTTGGGTTAGGGCTGTGAGTTCCAATCCTCTAAGCACATGGTTAGTGCACCTGGCAACCAGCACCTCAACCAGTGGGGTTATCTAGAAACTTTCCAAAAACAATCTCATTAACACAAGTTCAAGTGTGGTTAAAAGGGGCTTGTGATAAGTAACAAAAGACTGTATTTCATCTTTATCACTCTAGAACTGAACCAGAGCTGTTTCAAGAACCAAGGACAAAAGGCCAAATATAACCAAAGACACTCTTACTGCTGTAGTCACTTATGATATTACACAGGTAATAGGAGCAGTCAGCCAGGAACCATGGACAAACACCAAAATAGTCATGCACAGCACATTTTGATCAATGACAGACGGCATATATGACAGAAGTTCCATAAGATTATGATACTGGACTTTCATTGTACTTTTTCTGTGTTTAGGTATGTTTAGATAAAGAAATAACCATTGTCTCACAACTGCCTACAGTACTCAGTACAGTAACACACTGCACAGGCTGCAGCCTAGAAGCAACAGGCCATACCACAGAGCCTAGGTACGGAGTAGGCTACACCAGCCAGATGTGTGTAAGTGCACTCTGTGATGCTCCCACAGTGGCGGAATCACCGAAGGACACATTTCTCAGAATGTACCCGTCATTAAGCGACACATAACTCTATATATATCACACTAGGATTACTGAAAGCTGTTCTTTATACTTTTAGCTTCCCCAATTGTGTGCGCATTAGCAACAGATCCTTAAAAGCATCTATTTATAGAATATATGTTCATAATATAACATACTTAGGGTAACAGAAAATGCTTGTTTTCCTGTTACTATCATTTTAGAACTAGAGGGAAATTTCTCTAGGCATATACTAAAGACATAAATTCTCTCTCTTAAAATAAAAAACATGTTTCTATTGCCAAGCATTAAAATATAAGATACTTACAGCTCCTTCTTGATCCACATCAGCTCCCATGGCCAGTAAATGTTTCACACATTCCAAATGACCCTTTCGTGCAGCCCAAACTAAAGGGGTGGTTCCATACTATTAAAACAAACAATAAATTTAAAATTATTATAAAAAGTATTCTCAAGAAACTAGCTCTTAACATGAATTTTAATAAAAATCTTACTTTTTATGATTCTTAGAAAACTGTATACATTTATCGTAATTTTAATATTAGATAAATCCTATTTTTCCCATTTTATTTCTCCTGAGTAGATGATTAACCAGTCCATGAAATGTCTTTTAACCAATCTTATTCAACCTTTTCTTGAGACAGAGTCTCACTCTATCGCCCAGGCTGGAATGCAGTAGTGCAATCTCGGTTCACTGCAATCTCTGCCTCCCGGCTCAAGCAAATTCTCATGCCTCAGCCTCCTGAGTAGCTGGAATTACAGGTATGCACCACCACAACTGGCTCATTTTTTTGTATTTTCAGTAGAGACCGGTTTTGCCATGTTGGTCAGGCTGGTCTTGAACTCCTGACCTCAACTGATCTGTCTGCCTCAGCCTCCCCAAGTGCTGGGATTATAAACATGAGCCACTGAGCCAGGCTTTTATTTAACTTTTATAATGAGTGACAATGTTTCCATCACAAGGTAACACAGCCCCAAATTTTCAACAAGATTTCATTGCTTCCCATATCTTGTGAAACAGAATTTAAAGTCCAGCAGTCTGACTGTGAGCGGGAATAGTAACCAAGTGCCAAACAAACTAAAGCAGCCTAACCACTTTACATGGGTCTGCGTGTGTAATCCTTATCATAAGAACAATTCACAGTATCACATTTTCACAGATGACGACACTGAGGCCCTAAGAGCTTAATTCATAGGCTAAAGTCACAAGGTTATCACGAGATGGGACAAGACCCATGAGCCTTTGAAACTGCATTCAAAAGCACCTTTCCCTGAAACATGATTCAAAAGGCATCTAGGAAAATAAATCATGCATTAAGGCATTGCCTGCCTTTGGGGAGGCTAGCGATCGGCAGACACATGAATGCCCACAGTGACCTTTCAGTACATGCAGCCCACAGGTGGAAATTAACATTTAATTTAATTTAATTTAATCTACTCTCTGCGACAGCCCTGTCCAGTAGAACTTTCTGTGTTGATGGAAATACTCTATAATTCTGTGCTGTGAGATACAGTAGTCACTCGTCAAATAATGACTATGAAGCACTTGAATGCTATGTGGCTACTGTGACTGTGAACTGAGTTTGTTTTGTTTTGTTTTGCTTTTTCATTTCATTTTAATTAATGTAAGTCTAAGTAGTCCTGTGCTAGTGGCTACTGTACGGAGCAGAGTTGCTCTATAAATCATGTCGGACACCACAGCAACCACACTGTTGAGGGCTGGAGCCCTGGACGGGCTTCCCAGATGGATGAAGACTCCATGACAGCCGGAATCAAAAGGCTGCCAATACAGCACATGGGAGCCAGAGCCTCACAAAACGAGGAAGAGAATGGAGGGGAAGCAGCTGCCACAGTCACTGCCTCAAAGCAGGCTTAGGGAGAACGAGTAAGAAATACAGGAGGAGCAGGCACTATGACTCACGCCTGTAATCCCAGCACTTTGGGAGGCTAAGCCAGGTGGGTTACCTGAGGTCAGGAGTTCAAGAGCAGCGTGGCCAACATGGAGAAATCCCATCTAGACTAAAAATACAAAAAAATTAGTCAGGCATGGTGGTATATGCCTGTAGTCCCAGTTACTGGGGAGGCTGATGCAGGAGGATCACTTAAACCTGAGAGGTGGAGGTTGCAATGAGTCGTGATCACGCCACCGCACTCCAGCCTGGGCGACAGAGCGAGACTCTGTCTCAAAAAGAAAAAAAAAAAAAGAAAAGAAATCCAGGAGGAGATTCCCAACTTCACTCCTGCATCTGTGGTTTTCTCCACTAAAAAGAACTAAATTCTCTTTTCTAGCCTCCTTCTTTGTGGATAATACTTACTCTGGGTAAAATGCCTTTCCCAACTTTACAATATCAATATCTTAGACATCTTCAAACATAATACACGTAGAAAATCACCCTTCATAAAGCCTTTTAAAAATATACTAATTGTAACCGAGCTCTAATCCTTTGAATACCTAATGCATTGGATTTCTGCCCTTCTTATGGAACTGAACTATCCACGATTATATGCTATGATTTCTGCTCCTTTCCCTGCGTCATCACATGAGCCAGCTAGTCCTCACCCACTCCCATTCGGGAGACAGTCTCACTCAACATTACAAAGAACTCCTAACATCCAGCAAGACCTTCCCTCACCTTGCATCCTGTCTGCTTCAAAACAGCTCTGCAGCCACACTCTGAACTATCTCAACAAGTCTCTCATCTCTTTCTCAAATTCTGCTCTCTACCCCTTCTCAATCTAATCCCTTTATGTATATTCTTGATCCTATGGTCCTCTTTCACCCAGGCCCTTACTCAATAATCTCCTGCCACATCATCAGTTTTTTCTTCTTATTCCCTCTTCCTATTGGTCTCTGATTGAGGTCCTTTCAATGTGGGTCTCTCCTATCCTAACAGATTTTTCCAACAGGCTATCCTCTGAAGATAATCACTGTCCTTTCTTTTAAGGTTTCAAGATAATTTATAACCCCTTACCAAACCCCCCTAAAAAACTAGTTTCTGCTACAAACATTACAAAACCACCATTGCAGAGGTCACCCAAATAGTCACCTAAACTCCAGATCTATGTATCTTTTTTTGGTTTGTTTTTTTGTTTGTTTTTTCTTTGAGAGGGAATCTCACTCTGCTACCCAGATTGGAGTGCAGTGGCACGATCTCAGCTCACTGCAATCTCCACACCTCCTGGGCTCAAGTGATTCACCTGCTTTAGCCTCCCAAGTAGCTGGGATTACAGGCATCCACCATCATGCCCAGCTAATTTTTGTATTTTTAGTAGAGATAGGGTCTTACCATGTTGGCCAGGGTGGTTTTGAACTCTTGACCTCAGGTGATCCACTTGCCCCGGCCTCTCAAAGTGCTGGGATTACAAACATGAGCCACCACACTCAGCCACCTACGTATCTTTTACTAAGTTCTTTCTTTTCTTCCTGAAAGCTCTGCAGTATTTTGAACTATACTGACTGTCCCTTCCAACTTGAATTTTTGATTCATTCACCACGTTTGACTCTATACCAGCCAAGTTCTCCTAGCTCTGGAGATTAATAATAATTATATAAATAACTATGTATTATAATTAAGAAAATAATAATTATTATTCCTAATAATCAGCCCTTTGCTCACCATATTCTGTTACTACTGATTTCAGCTGCCAAATCTGCACTCACGTCATTTCAAGAATCACCTCTAGGCAAGCCCTTCACCACCAGCACCCAAATCTCTATGTCCACTACCTAGTAGGACACCTTCAACTACAAGTTCCCACCACTTCAAGGTCAACACGTCTAAACAGAATTCCTTCCTTTCTCTAAGAATTCCTTCCCATAGAAGCCTCCCTACTTCTGTCAGAAATAAAAATACTCTCCAATCCATCCCACTGTGGACTATTAAACATTAATGTTTTCAAAACATCACTTTGCGACCACCTACTACTTAAAATCTCCAGTGATTCTGAGTGTCTACAGGCCAGATGTCCAAGCTCCCCAGCCAAGTATCCAAGGCTCACCCAAAGGTGGCTCCACCTGCAGCCCAGCTTCCTCCTCCCACCCCTCTCCTCACCACTGAGGGTGCACTCAACACTAGCTCAACAGGCCACCTGAAGCCGTCCCCTGGTACCTTGTGCTCTCTTTTCCCTGTGCCCAGTTCGTTTCTGCTCCTCCTCTCTCAGGGATGTAAACTCTACCCTTTCTTCAAGGTCTAGCGGAAGTCGCATTCTTTTACCAAATCTTGACTGACTGCTGCACCATCAGTGAATTCTCCCACCTCTACACTCCTAAGTCACCTGACCCTGGGCCTTTGCATTTTACATGGCCCACTTATCTCCCTACTTCTCTAAACAGAGACCATTTCTTCTTTGTTTTTATATCTTCTGTGCTAAGTGCAGGTACAGGGCACTGCATAGTGAATACTAAACATTTTCTCAAAATACTAATGAGTGACAGATTAGGTAGCATTATTACCTGATTCTTGAGGGCCTTGAAAGCCAAGCTATATATAAACATTTTATTATAGGCAAGGAGAAAATAAAGGCTTCTCTATTATAATTAAATTACATCACAGGCTGGGTGTGGTGGCTCACACCTGTAATCCCAGCACTTTGGGAGGCCGAGGCGGGTGAATTACCTGAGCTCAGGAGTTCGAGACCAGCCTGGCCAACACGGTGAAACCCCGTCTCTACTAAAAATACAAAAATTAGACAGGTGTGGTGGCGCACACCTGTAACCCCAGCTACTCAGGAGGCTGACACAGGAGAATCACTTGAACCCAGGAGACAGAGGTTGCAGTGAGCCGAGATCGTACCACTGCACTCCAGCCTGGGTGACAGAGTGAGAATCCATGTTAAAAAAAAAAAAAAAAAAAAAAAAATCCATCAACAGGCAAAACTGTATCCATTTTAGACATACGTCAAACCTCAGTCAATCTGAATTAGCCAACAGTACGAATGCAATATTCTTAAATGCCATATTATAATATAAATATCTACAACAGCCTCCCTATGCTCCTCATTAAGCTATTGTTTTGTGTAATATTTTTAAGTGAGGCATAACATGTACAAAGTGCAAAAAAAATACCAATTTTCACTGTACGACTTGATGATTTTTTACATATGTATACACTGGCATAACTACTGCCCAGAACAAGAGATGAATGATTTCCAACAGCCCCATAAGGTTAAACGATACTGTTGTACTTAAAGAAATTTATGTGCAGAATCTATTTTAATGACAAAAAACAAATCTTAAAGTAATAGCTATTTCCCTATATTTAGCTACAATAAATGTGAAAAGATTACAGTTATCCCCACAATGTGCCAAATACTAAGACCACTTATGGAAATAATGGAGGTACAAAATGGGAAAAAGCAGTCCTTATCTACATGAAACGTACGCTCTAGTGGTAAGAAGGTTGTGGAAATCAATCATTACAAGGCAATAGGTTATGTGCCCTAATGGAAATGTGCAGAGTACCCAGGAAGGGGCACCCAGGGTAAGAAGACTTAACAAAGAAGCTAACACCTCAAATAAGCCTTGAGAAATAAACAGGAGTTCATCAGGCAGAGGAAGTAATAGCATGCCTAGCAGAGGGAACAGAATAAACACAGAAACAACGTTCACAGAACGTCAGACAATCTGTTGTATCTAAAACACAGCATATATGTAAAAAATGGCAAGAAGTGAGCCTGAGAGACAGGCTGAAGCCAAACTGAAAAGCCTGGGTTTTATCCCCAAACAGTGAAAGCCAATGAAGCTTTCCAAAAGTGAAGAAGAAAAAAAGATAATTAGGTAAGTATTTATGCAATAATTGAGGTAAGTGTTAAGTATTAAAAAAAAAAAAAGAATAGCACATCATTCTGGAATGCTTTCTGGAGGTGCCGGCAAATAGACAGAGCTTCAGAGATGAAGAGAAGCTGAGGAGGAAGAGGCGGGCACACTGCGAAGGAGCCCTGGACCATGGGTCGTTTGGTGGCTGGCATGTGAGGAAGCGTGGGGGACAAGCAGCAAGAGAAGGGGAAAAAGGAAGGCAAGGCCCATCTTCACCCACCATACCAGAGACGGTCTTCAGGAATTTAAGCCCAAGAGAAAGATAACCAAACTTCAATTTTAGAAAGATCTCTCACACAACAATACAGAGAGAGTAGATAGGACTGAAGGTAGGAAGAAGAGTTACAATTGAAAACTTCAAACAATGAAGACAGGGACTCTATCATCCCAGCCAGTTTTCTTGGGAATGATGAACGTGACATAAGAAAACACCAGAAGGATACTTACTACATAATACACCCAGGGAATCCATCTATGAGATATATATCTATATAAAATACATTAATATACAAAATATAAAATACATTAGAGAAGCCTCATGAAATCATATAAAAATGTTTATAACTTAGACACTGAGTGGACACAACATGGACTGGAAGCTGAAATGATGCTGCTGACCTACCTTATCAGAGCAGTTGACTTTAGCACCATTTTGCAGTAAAAGATGCACTATATCTGCATGTCCTCTCCCTGCTGCCCAAATGATGGGGTAAACACTGTACTGCTAGGATAGATTGGTAGGTAGGTAGGTAGATAAGCAGGAAGGAAGGAAAGAAAGCAAGCAAGGAGGGAGGGAGGGAAGGGAAAATAAAATCTTTCAGGTAGATATTTACAACACACATTTGCTAAGTAAAGTAAATATCAAAGGAAGTAACACAAAGCAATATTTTTTTAATCAGATTACAAACCATTCTCCATTTTAAAAACAGATGAAATACTCGTAATACATAATTGGCAACTAAGATATAACAAATCTTAAATAAACATATATTATGAACACATTTATTTTTGTAAATTCAACACATTAAAATGTGGTTATCTGGTCAAAAGGCAATGCTATTAAGAAGAAAGCGAAATAAGAGGAATGTAAATATATATAACAGAATGTATAGAAAAACAGCATGATTATTTGGTAAATGTCTCTTTTCTTTAAATAAGTTCAGATTAAGGATTCACACACAGAAAACAGGAAGATGACTAAAGATTTCAAAATTTCCTTTTGCAATGTTATATAGTTATAATTAACATTTAAGCTCTAAGAGCTGCCTTTTTGCTGACAACAATTGAAAAATAAACGTAGCTTTAGATAAAAATTCTCATTACTGTGTGTGTTTTGAAATCATATTCTACATTATGTTTAATAAGATAAAGAATATTTCTACCCACAATGAAGCCAAGTATAATCAACCTTAAGTATTCCCTAAGAAAACTTACCACTTATAATACAAACAAATTTGTTTGTTAATGCTTACCAGACCAGTGACACTTGGATTGGCACCATGAGAAAGAAGCAAATCTACTACGTCAGTACGGCCTTTGTAACATGCCCACATGAGAGCTGTCCATCCTCCCTAAAGAAAAAAAGTAGGGGTAAGGGAATCAAACGTTAGATCATCTCTGAGTATAAAAAATGTCACTAATGAAATTTCTTTAGTAAATATCTTTATAAACCATTGTTTCATGATGGTAGTATTATATAGGTTTAAATTTCCAGGCTCCCCAAATACAATAGTACATGAAATAAGTCAAATCTCTTGCATCCACAAATGGTTAGTCCAAAGTTTATACTATATAACAAAACCTGAATTAGAGAACATTCATTATGAATTCTTCCAAATTTCTAAGATTTATTTTGGCTGTCTAAAAATATTTCTTCAGGCTGGGCGTGGTGGCTCATGCCTGTAATTCCAGCACTTTGGGAGGACAAGGCAGGTGGATCATGAGCTCAGAAGTTTGAGACCAGCCTGGCCAATATGGTGAAACTCCATCTCTACTAAAAGAATACAAAAATTAGCCGGGCAAGATGGCGTGCACCTGTAGTCCCAGCCACTTGGCAGGCTGAGGCAGAAGACCCACTTGAACCTGGGATGCGGAGGTTGCAGTAAGCCGAGATTGTGCCACTGCACTCCAGCCCAGGTGACAGTGCGAGACTCCATCTCAGAAAAAAAAAACTTTTTTCGTCAGAAAACTTTCTATGTTCCTAGATATTCACTTCTTTATATGAATTTAAACTTTATCCAGAGAGAGATTCTAACAATCATATTCAACTCCTGCATTTAAACACATCCTTTAAACCCCAGATCATTATAGTACCTCTTGCTAAAAGAGAGAGGATGCTAAGGCATCTCATCTATGATCAGGATTTCCAGATGTAGGCAAGGTCATCGGGTATGAATTAACACCACACTTGATGATGTTCTACTTACTAAGCTACAGGAGCAATTTTCTCCTTAACTATGATACAATTCAATAAAAAAAGACCAATGTAATCAAATCTTACTAAGGAATTTTTTTTTTAAGTACGGAGCATCTTAAAAGGGCACAGAGCCAGCCTGAAAGAGCTTCTAATGGATAAAGTTGGAATAACTTGAGCAGTAATATTAGTACTGGACTATAACCCAAGGAATAAATATTTATAAGTCCATACTCAAATAGAAAGATATAGATAGATATATAGACGAATGGATGAATGGATGGATGGATGGACAGACAGAGTAGGGTGTGGGGAAGGGAAGCAGGCACTCTTCCCTACAGAAGAATTCTAATTAATTAATGCAGAACATATGAGGGCAGCAGAAAATCATCATTACACCACCACAGTTATGGTAATAACTGTTGCAGGTAAGATTCACTGATGAATGCTAAATCAAATAGGTGAAAGTTTAGTCAGAAGAAAGGTATTTTGTTTAGTCTCAAAGTATCTTCCCCCAAATATTAAGTAATTACAAACGGAAAAATAGTACCCTTACAGTAACAGACACTACCCTAATCAAGAGATGAAGGCTGACATCACCAGTGACACCAACTGAAATCACGTTCCCCCAGGAGGTACACCAAGAAAAGCACATCGCCTCTGGGACATCCTTCCCTCTAAAGCACATCTGCATGTGAACACGAGAAACATCTACAAATCCAAACTGAGGAACAACCTAAAATTACTGATGAGTACTCTTCTAAAGTGTCAAGGCCGTGAAAGACACAACATATTTAGGTCAAATTACAGAGCTGGGCATTTGGTCAAGTAAAGTCTTACATCTATATTTTAACTTGTAAAATACTTGCCCAGAACTTTTTATCATCATGCCCTCACTTCAATTTGAATAATGTCCCAGCCGGGCATGGTGGCTCACGCCTGTAATGCCAGCACTTTGGGAGGCCGAGTCAGGCAGATCACTTGAGCTCAGGAGTTCAAGACCAGCCTGGGCAACATGGCAAAACCCTGACTCTACAAAAAATACAAAAATTAGCCAGCCACGGTGGTGTGCATCTGTAGTCCCAGCTACAAGGGGGGCTGAGGTGGGAGGATCACTCAAGCCTGGGGGACCGAGGTTGTAGTGAGGTGACAGAGACCCTGTCTCAAAAAAAAAAAAAAAAAAATGAGGCCTAGGCAGGAGGATCACTTGAGGTCAGGAGTTTAACACCAGCCTGGCCAACATGGTGAAATCCTGTCTCTACTAAAAACACAAAAAGTGAGCCAGGCGTGGTGGCACATACCTGTAATCCCAGCTCCTTAGGAGGCTGAGGCAGAAGAATTGTTTGAACCTGGGAGGCGGAGGTTGCAGTGAGCCAAGATTGTGCCACTGTGCTCCAGACTGGGCAAAGAGCGAGACACCGTCTCAGGGGGGAAAAAAAAAAAAAAAGAATAATGTCCCTCTGGCCCCCTACGTAAGAAACTACGAGATAAAATTTTAATCTCAAGAAAATGAAGCTAAATTGGCAAAAGACTGAGACCAATTAACTATAGTATAGCTTTAGATTTCATGAACTCTTTCTTTACTTTGGTGCCAGTAAAGGTCCTCACAGGAAGAGTCCCCACTAGACTTCTGATATTAAATCCTGGAATCCTTCCTGAGCCCCACAGGACCTCAGTGGTCACTCTCCTCTCCTTAAACAAGTCCCAGGGACTCTGTCTTCCCTCAACTTGGTAGTTACTACTGCCCACCCACCCAATCCTTTGAGGTTAAGGTCCCACAATACTGGTTACTGAGAGAGACACGGTCCTCAGTTTCCCCAATTTTCAGTGTTTTAAAGCCAAAATAAAGACCCTTTAAATGTTAAAGGTTTCCTGGTCATCACTTTGAAGAAATAGGGAGAACCAAAAAAGTTTAAGTTTTTACAAATCTTAATGCACTTTTACACATTCATAATGTATATTTTATTGTTCCTAATTCCCTTGTTGATATATGTAAAACAATGACAGAGGAGAAAGTCTTTGGAGCAGGGAGACCTGGTTCAAAACCCAGCCTAAGTGCTTACTAGCTGCGTGACTTAGGATAAAGATTCACCTCTTCCAGTCTCAATTTCCTCAATTATACATTGAGAATAAAACCTACCCTTAGTCCATAGGATTGTTCTGAGAAGTCAGTTAAATGACAGAGCAGCTATAAAGCACCTAACGAGGCCAGGCATGGAATAGCTACCTACTGCTATAGTACCTATTGGTATGGTACCTATTCCACACCTGGTCTCTTTAGGTACTTTACAGCTGCTGTGTCATTAACCCATCTGATAATCTGGTAAGGTACCTTTAATAAAGTATTGAGAACTCGATAACTCCCTGCATTTCCCTTCTACCTTTCGTACCAACAAGGCAAGAACCACACTTCACTCTCAGCTGTTATATCCATCTTTGCCTCAGTTACTGATATCATTATCTTCTCTCCCTAAACTTTCACTGCAACGTACTTAAATTCTTTTTGGAAATACATAAGATACCAGCGGTTCCCTGTATCTTCCTATAAAAATAAGGATACCACCCATTGCACTTAGTTTTGAGAACAAATATAAGATTATACAGGTTGAACTACTGTGAAATTTTAATGTGTTATTAAGTGCAAAATGGTGAAATGCTAAGGCTTCTTAAAAACTCAGACCGTCTGTACTTCAAAAACCATCATCAGCTAAGTAATAAATATTTTATATATCACAGCAGATCATTTTCTTCCTTTCTTCCACTGTTTAAATCAACTTTTAAAAGGGCTGAACATTTTACAGAATTAGCCAGAAATGACCTCTCTCTTCACCTTATGCTTTAACCAGATGCCAAGCTCAAGTAAGAGCTAAGTAATAATTAAGGATCACATCTTGTTAAACTTCTGTCATGCACGGATAGCATGTCTGAAAATAACCACATTTTAAAAATAAATCTAAAATATTATTCTGAAAAGTGTAACTTTGAATACCTGGTAATAGTTTTAAAACCATACGCTGTCCCTCCTAAAGTCCTACCTAAAGGAAACAACTGTCTCAGGAGATCCAAAATGTTGATATATTAAAGAGTAATGAGTTATTTGTAACAATATGTCAGAATTTTAAACTCTGAAATAAACGAAAAATGACTAAGAATGTACTATGAGGTATATTATAACACCTGGGTTTTAAAACATTCTTGAGGGTCATTTCAATGTCCAACCCCAAATTCTAAAAACATTATTATAATATCATTTCACACATAAAAATACAAGATTTCACACATATCTATGATTATAAACAAGATTTCAGCTAATGAAGAACATATAAAAATGTCCATACCATATCACGGTGCTCCAGGTTAACCCCACATTTCAGCAGTTCCTCTACGATGTGTATATGCCCTTCTTTCGATGCGGATATAAGTGCTGTCCAATTATCCTTGAACACATATTTCAAAAGTTATCATTTTCAAACCAAAAATAACATTTCAAAGTAAGGAAAACTAAATTTCACCTTACATACCAAATGATCATACCAAGTTGACATGACGTGACCCATGCTAACTAAACTACTCTACAGTCACACTGAAGCTCTCTTAAGAATCCATCTGTCCACTTGCATCACTAAGAATGGGGTAAACATGGTTTTATAACTGCTTGTTCAGTCTTCTCACTGGACTTCTAATCATATACTGTGCTTTTTAAAAATGAGAAAAAATGATCATCAAAACCTCAAAGCTAATCCTCATGGCTAGCCACCATGACTATAATTTAAATTCAAATTAAAGAGACTGTAATCAGATTTAAAAGCACATTCACAGGCTACCAGACTACAGAGATCTCAAATGTTTAGATACAATGTGATAAAGAAAAGAACTATTCTCCTTTATTTTTTAAATAAAGGATATAAGCATCCTATGTTAACTTTTATTCCTAACTGTAATCATTCAATTAAGAAACAAAATAGATGTAGCTATGTGACCCTCAAAAGCAATTCCAAAAATTCAGGGAGAATCAGAGGAGATGTAACCGTGTGGAATGTCGATTTACCCCTCAGAGGTGGTATCAGAAGGGACCATATATTCCTGGCCATTATCATATGTAATGATATTTATAATAAGTTACCATTATGGGGAGTTACTTAACATGACTCATACGTGGATATCTTCTAGGCGGACATTTAACTGTATGTACACATGCTCTCTATTCAGCCAGTCTCATCCATATAAAAAAACCAAAGAGCTGAGATCCTTCATTGAAAGTAAAAATTTCCCTCCTGTATTACTCCTTTAAAAAAACACTGATACAGCCCACTAGGCAAAGTTGAAATATATGTAAAAGTTTTAATTATTACTTTTGAATCACCTCTGAAAAACAAAAAACATAGCAAAGAAAAGAGTGAGCAAATGATGAGTAAATTATTTAATATATACCAAATCTTCCAGATTGCAGTTAGCTCCATTCTTAATTAATTCCTTCACTATTTCCAGATTGCCTTGTTCAGCAGCTATCATCAGTGGAGTCTGGCCACACTAGAAAATATAAAGGACACAGGGAACTTATCAAGATATGCTACTTTTACTAAAACATCACAGTTAAATATACCAAACATTTTCATGAATGTATGTTAAGCACTGGTTAGTTGTGTTTACTATATTTAATTTAGAAATAGCTTTGAACTTTAAGTTGCAGTTTAGTAGTAATTTAAAAGTCAAAGAAAAAATAAAACATAATTTTTCTTCCCACAGTATTAACAATCTGTTTTTGGCCCTGCAAATTCATTTAAAGCAAGTAAATATGAATAACACTAGGATTTGGAATGCAATTACTGAAATATACATAAAATTTCAGAATACTTATGGTAGCCAAATTCTCTAGCAATACAGGTAGAATACGATCTAGAATGTGTTTTTAATTACATATAGATGTTTTGTCTGAAATAAGACCATAAGAAGAAAAGTAAAATAATGAATAAAAACAACCAGGTGCTATGTATGATACACATATGTAGTTTTTTTAAAGCCTTCTCTTAGAAACTTAGTTCACTAAACTAAATAAAGCTCCTACTAGTGAAATCAGTGTCCCAGCCTTCGGGTTAAGAATGAGTCACAGGAGTACAGAGACGATGCTCCCTCAAGCCCTGGAGACAAGGGCAGGGCTCAGGCAGCTAGGTACCTGGACAAGTCACCCCTACCAGCAAGCCTCATCTACTGCAAGTGCAGTCAAAAGTTATCATTTTCTGTAAGTGCCATGACAGGAAACAGATCGGCAAGTACCAGGTTAGGCCGGGCGCAGTGGCTCAAGCCTGTAATCCCAGCACTTTGGGAGGCCAAGGTGGACGGATCACGTGAGGCCAGGAGTTCAAGACCAGCCTGACCAACATGGTGAAATCCTGTCTCTACTAAAAATACAAAACTAGAGGGGGCGTCATGGTGCATTCCTGTAATCCCAGCTACCTGGGAGGCTGAGACACGAGAATCGCTGGAACCTGGGAGGCAAAGGTTGCAGTGAGCCAAGATCGTACCACTGAGCTCCAGCCTGGGTGACACAGCAAGACTTGTCCCAAAAAAAAATTAAAATTAAAATTTTTCAAAAAGGAAGTACCAGGTTAAAGAGGGATGATACTAAAGGTACTAAGACACACTAAGGCATATGAGAAAAATGTACACCAAAAATTAAGTTTAATTATGCAAACACTTAAACACCTACTTACTACATGTATATTAGTATGGGGGGAAATATCTATGATTCTTTTAAATGCCCACCTGACATTATTCCTCGGCTGAAAACCCTTTGATGTTTTCCCATAGTTCTTTTGGATAAGAACCAACATCCTTAACCATGCTGACACAAACCCTGAGTGATGCGGAGCAGGGCATGTGCCTGGCTCTCAACCCAGTCTGTGCCACCTCCAGCCTCAACGTGCCCTCCTGCTCATTCCTACCTCCTTACTGATCCCCTATAATTTACTTCTCCTATACTAATCCTCGTTTGTAACCACATTTTTATTGTGTGATTAACAACTGATCATTTCTGTCTCCCCTAAAGGCCGGGAAACATGTCTGTTTTGCTTATGGGTTTAAAACCATATACCCAGTGTGAGGGACAGTGACTGCCACACAGGTATCCAAATATTTGCTGAGTAAACAAGTGAGCAAAGTCTCAAAGAATTTAAAATTCTATTAGGCACAAAATCCAAATAAGCAAACAGTTATAATGATTAGCAAAATACAACAGATGCTATTATAAGAATAATACAAGTAAGGATTTAAACACAAACATTGGTTTAAAGTTCAAATATCGGTCACGTTAAATACAGACATTCCTATGTAAGGATGGATGCTAAATTATATGTGGTAGCCACATGTCATCCAACCATGGTCATTAGGGAATGACGCATTACACATAAATAGATTTTCTGGGTGAAACAATTTATCTTCTCAACATTAAAGCTGATTATAACTTTTATGATAATCATCATTCTAAAAAGCTATGCACGTACTGCTACTTGTTAAACAGATTACCTGAAACATTACGTTTATAATTCTGAGTCATAACTACCAACATCAATTACTTTGCCATGCATGCCTCTGTCAGCTCTAGGTTCTTTGGTATACATTCTATAGAACTGTTTTCCCTTCTAATCTACTGGGACACAAAGTCAGGTATCAAAGTCATTGGTAAAATATATAAATTAAAGCAACAGACTCTAAATCCACAGTCCTGAGGATACATCAATTTTACATCACAGTTTTCAAAATTATAATTCCAAAGACTCAGGGAAGTTTTCTGTTTACTCTCTGGGTCACAGTTACATTTCAGATGTTCACATAGATAAGTGTTTCTAGATAATGAGAGAAAAACATAATATAAATGTTACAAATACATACAACACAAGTAGGAAAGGTGGTATAAATTTGATAGCCTAGAAACATGCCAAATGAAAGACTCGAACTGTCATTCTCTTTTCTTGCAGAAACTATCCATTGTCTACCCAGCATGTAGAAAGACAGGGCTTGTTGGGGGTGGCAGTGAGCTCAGCTGGAAAAAAAACGCCCAGTGTTCAGCCTCACTTGCAGCTGGAAATAATCCCACAATGGTGCCCTGGCTAGCTCTCCCAGGAAAGCTCTGTAAGGGACTAATTCTGCTGGTCTGTGCCTTTTCCTTCTTCTTGGCCAAACTGAGACACAGTGCTGGGGCTTTTGAACATGACGGATGTGATGCAATAGGCACACAGTGACGACTGGAGAGAAAGGAAGGAGCCTGGGTTCTTGAGGATATCCTGAAGCCATCATATTAGCCTTGAAATGGCTCATCTAGCTTGTCATAATGACAGAAAAACAAAACCTTAATTTGTCTAAATCACTGTTTTGAGAGCTGTTCCATGCAGTACAAAGCAATTCTTAACTGATGCACCTTTTGTATCTACACTATCCAAAAAGATAATGACTTTCAGGAAAGGCTGCCATAAAGTTTTACAGAATCCCCAAAAATAGAACGATTGTTACTTTAAAAGTTCGGCCTGAAAACAAAGCCTATCTTTGGATTTTCCTAGTTCTTGCTTAACCAGTCCAGTAACTACAGTTGTAGAGATAGAGTAACTTATATCATGAGAACTTTCATTTTTCTACTTGAAAATGAATCAATAAAGATCCTTTCCATACCTGACCCCACACATCCCAGCAAATTCCATGCCTATCTCCTTCCAGAAAACACAGGATTACCTAATCCACATAAACCCTGCTCTACTACTTATAGTGACCTCAAGCCAAAACACACCAAAAACAAAACAGAACACTATGCACCTACTGAAATACTGGACTTTATCTCAGCTTCCCAGAAGACTACAATGCAAAAACAGCTACTATTCAAGCATCTTTTTGCTCTTCCCAATTTCCAGGTTCCCATTTCTACTTATTTAAGTGTATGAAACCTAAAAAACCACGGTTTTTTGTTTTTTTTTTAAAGCAGTCCTTCTGGAGGGTTTCTACTTCTTCCAATAACTATAGTGAAACTAAAATATTTTGAAATCCTCCTTTGAAATTTCCTTTAAAGTCTATTTACAGACCAGGCGCAGTGACTCTCATGCCTGTAATCCTAGCACTTTGGGAGGCTGAGGCAGGAGGATCACTTGAGCCCGGCAGTTGGAGAATAGCCTGGGCAACATTGTGAAACTTCATCTCTACAAAAAAAAAAAAAAAATTTTTAATGAGCCAGGCGTGGTAGCACACGCCTGTAGTCCTAGCTACTCGGGTGGCTGAGATGGGAGGATTGCTTAAGCCCAGCAGGTCAAGGCTGCAGTGAGCTGGATCATGCCATTATACTCCAGCCTGGGCAACAGAGCAAGATCCTGTCTCAAAAAAATAAAATAAAGTTTACTCATAAACATACAGCAAATTCCATTGCTTAAAGTCTCAGTTCATTTTCTTAAACAGGAGAAAAATGACCAACCTCAACACTATTCCCTTATACCAAGGAGAGCTGAGAGTGACTGTTTGTTCCTTTCAAAAATAAAATAAAAATAAAAACGTTTTGTTACTCTACAAAGGACAAAGATTTGCCATCACTGAAAATATTCATAGGCCAAAGATGTATCTAGTTTATAAACAAAGCAATAAAAGGAAACTAGAATTCACTGTTTGTAGCCAATTATGTGCTAATAAACACAGTATCAGGCAATTTTACCCCTTTTTAAATTTGTTTATTTTATATTTCTTAGAGATAGGGTCTCAGTCTGTCACCCAGGCTGGAGTGTAGTGGTGCAATCATAGCTCACTGCAGCCTTGAACTCCTGGGGTCAAGCGATCCTCCCACCTCAGCCTCCCAAGTAGCTAGGTCTAAAAGGTGCCACACATAGCTAATTTTTTTAGAAGTAGGGTCTCACTACAGTGCCCGGGCTGGTCTCAAACTCCTAGGCTCAAGAGACTCAGCCTCTCAAAGTGCTGGGATTACAGGTGTGAGCCACTGCATACAGCCTACCCACATTATTTTAATTGATCTAATACTTAAGAATCTTTCTCAAAACTGATAACCAAAACACATTAACATGAAGTTACATAAAAATAAAACGAGAGAAAAGGGGAAAAAATACAAACAACTTTTTGTAATTCTATAAAAATTACATTTTATCAGAAGTTGTAAAAGCAAAATGCTACAAAAAAAAAAAAAAAAAACCAGCTTTTACACTGAGCCATAACTGAACAAGCCTAGGTGGTTTCAAATTATCACTTTAAAACTCCAATTTAAATTGATACAATATTAAACTGGATATGTTAATATTCATTAAATGCTTATCTCGCATGATGCTAAACTAAGCTCTATGCCACTGTGCTTTACTCCTTACAGCAATAAGATTAATTTTACGCTTACTGATGTGCTATCTTTTCCTTCCGAGTGAAGCTGTTTTCTCAGCATTCCCTAGACAAGTGTCTCTGAAGTAAAATTTAATGTTTTCAAACTATCGTATGGTTATTCCAAATATGCTAACATATGCTAACAAAATGACTAATTCTGTAATAATTTTATAACAATTAACCTCCAATGATTAGTATCTTATCTATGTATAACAATTTTTGACTATTCATTATCATAGAAGGGGGTAATGATGTTAACTAATGAAAATATATTTTGCTCAATATAGAAACAGTGAAAATATAGGCATTATCATTAAATAAACTTTATTATGAAAACTCAAAGAAAAAACATAGAGCTTAAACAGATTATAATCTGTTTAAAGTCAAATTGAGCAAAGTTCAAATATGGACTCTACCAAATAATACATTGG
Organism: Mandrillus leucophaeus; assembly: GCF_000951045.1. Taxonomy (NCBI): domain Eukaryota; kingdom Metazoa; phylum Chordata; class Mammalia; order Primates; family Cercopithecidae; genus Mandrillus; species Mandrillus leucophaeus. The sequence goes on along the minus strand of NW_012107808.1, from coordinate 5,224,405 downwards.
ATAGGAAACTGAGTAATTCAGTCATTTACCCATAAATAAAGATAAATAACAGTATTAATCTTTACACAGCTGCTATGCAAGTTAAATGAGCTAAGATATAGAAAATATATACCAGAATATTTGCATAAGTATTCAATAAAAACATTAGCTAGCATAATATTATTATAATAACAACATTTTTATATCAACATTTCCTTAACAACTGAGTTAACATTAAATGAAATTAGGTACCACAAGTCAGAAAAAGTAATAATGAAGTAATGACTAAGTCAATTTAGCAGCTTTAAAAACATTTATACATCAGGCATGATGCCTCACGCCTGTAATCCCAGCACTTTGGGAGGCTCAGGCGGGCAGATAGATTGAGTCAAGGAGTTCAAGACCAGCCTGGGCAACATGGCAAAACCCCATCTCAGCTAAAATACAAAAAATTAGCCAGGTATGGTGGTGCACACCTGTGTCCCAGCTACTTGGGGGGCTGAAGCAGAAGGATCGCTTAAGCCTGAGAGGTCAAGGCTGCAGTGACCCCTGATTCTGCCACTGCACTCCAGCCTGGGCAATGGAGTGAGATCCTGTCTAAAAACAAAAAACAAAAGCAAAAACATGTATAACATTTGCACACTCATGTTTATAGCAGCATTATTCACAATTACCAACAGATGGAAGCAACCCAAATTTCTAGCCACAGAAATGTGCTACGTACATACAATGAAATATTATTCAGCCTTAAAAGGAAGGAAATCCTGTTATGTGCTATAACGTGAATGAACCTTGAGGATATTATGCTAACTGAAATAAGCCAGTCACAAAAAGACAAACAGTATGTAAGTCCAAGTACATGAGGTGTCTGAACAGTCATATTCATACAAATAGAAAGTAAAATAGTCACTGCCAGGGTTTAGAGAGAGGGGGAAAGGCAGAGCTGTTGTTTAATAGACAGAATTTTGATTTTGCAAGATGAAAAAGTTCTGGTAGGCTGGATGGAGTGGTCACGCCTGTAATCGCAGCACTTTTGGGAGGCCGAGGCAGGCGAATCACTTGAGGTCAGGAGTTCAAGACAAGCCTGACCAACATGGTGAAACCCCATATCTACTAAAAATACAAAAAATCAGCCAGGTGTGGTGGCACACAACTGTAGTCCCAGTTAGGAGGCTGAGGCACGAGAATCACTTGAACTCAGGGGACGGAGGTTGCAGTGAGCCGAGATCACACTACTTCACTCCAGCCTGGGCGACAGCAAGACTCCGTCTCAAAAAATAAAAAAAAAAAAAACAGAAAAAGTTCTGGAATCTATTGCCCAACAGTGGAGAAATACTTAATACTCTTAAACTGTATCCTTAAAAATGGTTAAGATGGTAAAGACGTAAAATTTTATATTATGTGTTTATCACAATAAAAAATAAATAAAACTTTTTATATGTCTACACAAGATATATATGTAAGCAAATATATACCAACACATAAGTATATATACATACATATATAGTGTAAAATGAAAAGTCACTCCTTATTCATCTTACCTACTGGCAAGAAATACCATACTCTGGAAAACACACACAGTTCTAAGAGACAGGGTTGTTTTCCTTAAGTTCTGTAAACCAAACACATACCCTGACACTCACAACATTACACAAAACTGTATTAGCACCTAAAATGTCCTGCCAAATAATAATAGCTTGGCTTGCCAGGCATGGTGGCTCACGCCTGTAATCCCAGCACTTAGGAGGCTGAGGCGGGCGGATCACGAGGTCAGGAGATGGAGACTCATCCTGGCTAACATGGTGAAACCCTGTCTCTCCTAAAAAAAAAAAATTAGCCAGGAGAGGTGGCGGGCACCTGTAGTCCCAGCTACTCGGGAGGCTGAGGCAGGAGAATGGCATGAACCCAGGAGGTGGAGCTTGCAGTGAGCCGAGATCGCGCCACTGCACTCCAGCCTGGGCGACAGAGCAAGACTTCGTCTCAAATAATAATAATAATAGCTTGGCTTTTCATAATGAACTAAGATCCACATTTTTTAACTCATAACATTGAGGAGAAACATCTCATTTCAGTTAATGTTTATTAACGTGTTACTAATACCTAACCTATTTAACTCTCTAATAAAGATGTAGGGTTTTTAAAATCCCACAGTGTGTGGGACAAACAATGGAGGAAGATAGTGGGGGCTCATTAAAGAAAGTATTTCAACAATCCCTGATTTTGTCTGGTTAATCAAGATCAGGTCCAGATGATCTCTAAAGTTTCATAGAAGTACATGATTTCAGTAATCAAGCTTCCTGAATATTAATTATTCCATCAGTGGAAAAAAAATCAATAAATCTAAATTCAATAGTCAATCATTTATGTAAGTTAAAATGTACTCCAAAAACATGGATTTGAAGTACTTTTAACTATAAGACATTATATCATAAGTACAGTGCAATATTACTAAGGGTTAGAACTACCTATTTCTCACACACTTCCATCCTATACGTAGTAGGTAGTCAACAAATATTTGTGAAAGAATGTAATTTTGCAAACTTGGTCTTACCTCATTTCTCTCATCTACGTCTTTGCATTTTTCAAGAAGAGCTTTCAGAGCAGGAATGTTTTCTTCCTCTACATAATTTATTACGCTCTGTGATATCAAAACTGACATTTTCACAGAAAGCTGCAGTTAACTTTATTTGAATACCTGTTAAATTAGACAAAATACATATAATTTACAATCAGAAAAAAATTAAGTTACTATTAAATACAATATCCTTCTTAACATTAACCACATCCAAGGACACCTCCAGTGGCAGAAGTGAAGACACGGCTTCCGACGGCTCTCATAGCTCAGGTGTCAAAAAGCTGCCAAGATGTCTCTTAGGTTCACACTCAACTCCATCTTAACTTATCCAAACACCAAACTCCAGATCCATCCCCAAACCCTCCTCATCACCACTCTAAAATGCTTCCGTGATCCTCCTGCTGTCACCATCCCAGTAAACGGTAGCTGCAGGTCCATTCTTCCAAGGCCAAAAACCTTGGAAATGTTCACGACTTACCTCTTCCTCTTACACCCTACACTCAATCTATTAGCAGATCCTTTTGGCTCTACTTATAAAACACATTTCACATCTGACTACTACTCACCACTTCCATCACCGCCACCCTGGACGAGCCACCATGACTCACCTGCACCACTGTCATCGCTTCCTAACTGGCCTCCCTGCCTCCACTTGACCTGGAAGAGTGGATTTTAAATGGTCTCACTGCAAATAAATAATTAAGTACGTGAGGTGATGAATATGTTAATTAGCCTCATTTGATCATTCTACAATGGATACATGTATCAAAACATCACATTGTACCCCATAAATATATAAAATTTGTCAATTAAAATTACATTACTTTTTTTAAAACTTTAACATATATTAGAATCACCTGAAGAGCTTTTAAAGCAGATTCCTGGGCCCCACCGTCAGAGATTCTGGCTCAGCAGGTCTGAGTGGGGCCCCTTACTCTGCATCTTTATCCAGCTCCCTGTGACACTGACACCACTGAGGAAGAACCACAATGTGGGTAGTACTAAGTCAGAGCATGACCTCTTTTATTCGAAGCCCTCTAAGGGCTTCTCAGAGTGCTCAAGATAAAATCAAATGTTTTTACCTTGGCCAAGATAACTCTAAGTGGCAAGCCTCTCACCTGTGTTACACCTGTGACTGTAGCTCCTACCACTCCTTCTCACCCTCCTGGCTGCCTGGCCATGCTGAGCACCTGTCCCACCTCACCAGGCCTCTGTGCTACTTTTCTGTCTGCCTAAAATTCTCTTCCACAGGACATGCACATGGCTCACCCCCTGACCTCCGTCAGGTCACCTGGTTAGAAAGTCTCACCTGATGTGGGATGTCAGGGTACTGACCCCACACAGGCTTCACTGTCACCCTGCACTCTCAACCCTTTGCCCTGCTTTCACCACTCTCCGTAGCACTTGCCATCATCCAAAAAATGACATATTGTTTGCTGACTGTCTGTCTATCATAACTACACTTTAAGTTTCAAAAGAGTAGAAATTTTATTACTGGACATCCAAATGCAAATAAACAAACCTCAATCCATACTTTTTACCACACACAGGTGCTAACTCAAAATTCACCTAAATATAATGTCTGAAAGTACAAAACTTCTAGAAGAAAACACAGATAACCTTAGTGACCTTAGATTAAGGAAGATTTGATATAACACTAAAAGCATGGTGCATAAAAAAAGAAAACTGATAGACCAGAGTTCGTCAAAATTGAAAACTTTTGCTGTTATGAAAATGAAATTGTTTAGGACTGGTGAATCCTTTTTTCCTTCCTTTTCCTCTACCCTTGAACAGGACTGTCTGTAGCTGATATCCCATGCCCGTTCCCCAACTCTATGTTGGAGCAGATAACTTGTTTCTTGGGTTTCCCAGGTGGAAAGGAATCATGCCTCCAGATGGACTACACCCAGAGCCTCTCATACCTGATTTAGATGATGAGATTTAAATGAGACTGTGGACTTTGGGTTGATGCTGAAATGAACTGAGACTTTTGGGGAGACCTTGGGATGGAGTGAATATGTTTTGACATGGGAAGGAAATTTATCTCTGGGGGCCAGAGGGCAGAAACTATCGCACTCTATGATTCTACTTATATAGCATTCTGGAAAAGGAAAACTGCAGGGGCAGAAAAAAGATCGGGCTGCTAGGGTCTAAGGCAGGGGAATGAGATGGCTACAAGAGTACAAGAGAATCTGGTATGTTAATGGCTGTTCTATATCTTGACTGTGGTGGCAGTTACACAATCATTCATTTGTCAAAATTCAAATCTGTCCATTAAAAAGGGCGAATGTTATTATATGTAAACCACAAATCAGTATACCTTACTTTCAGGGAGTATATATTCAGAGCAACTTGAATTCATACTCCTGGGTTGAAAAACTTATTTTAAAACATGATGTTATTTGATCCCATAGTTTCACTTCTAGGAATTATTCTAAAAACATGAGAAACATGAACAACATTTTAAGATTTTAAGTAAAACAATTTTATCCTTAAGAACAAAAATCTTAGAAATGGATATTATATAAATTATAAAATTATAAAAATTCACAAAGTAGGATAATATACAGTCATCAAAATGTCTCAAAAAATGTGTTACCAAAAAATGCTCATGATAGCAGAAGTGGGGTAAAAGATTAAGAGCTATATATACAGCATCTCAGCTATTTTAAATATATACATGTTTAAATAGTGGAAATAAAAAAAGAAGAAATGGTGATGGGCATCAGTGTAATTTTTATTTTCTTTAAAACCTTTATTTCCTACATGTTCTGGAATGTGATGCTTCTATCATTAGAAAGCAGTGAGGGTTTTTATTAGCAGTTATCAGCAACACCCACCTTCATTTGTTCCCACTCCTTCTAGGATCAAGCCTAAGGCCTCAGTAGGGCTTGCAGGATCTGGCTCTCCCTCTATATCAGCCCCAGCTCACCCCGCAGCCCAGCCAAGCAGAAGAACTCAAATTACCAAACCTCCCCAGTGCTGCTCCACACGCCTGCCTATGCTCTGTGTGCTCCTTCCATGTAGAACACCATTCTCATCTTTACTCTACCAAGGCATCCATGGCCCTCTGAGTCACACAGCTACCATTTTTCATCTAGTTTACCCCCTAAAGTGTGAGATCACCCAACCCCACACTCAGTGCCTTAGTTTAGGCCTACACCATCTATACTAATCAAGACCCTTAAGGTTGCAAGAAACTAATTTAAACCAGCTTAAGCAAAACAGAAAAATGCATTTTAAGGATACTGGTTTATTTCCCATAACCACACTACGGGAAGAGTGGGTGCCACTGGACCTCAAATGCCAGGAGGATTCTCTTTCTCTACTGGCTTAATCTACTTTCATTCTATACCAACTACTTCTACACAAAGGGAAATATGGCTTCCCACAACCATCCAGCCTCAAATTAGATTATTTATCCATTTTTTGAGACAGGGTCTCACTCTGTCACTCAGACTGGAGTGCAGTAGCACGATCATGGCTTACTGCAGCCTTGACCTCTGGGGCTCAAGCGACCCTCCCACCTCAGCCTCCTTAGTTGGGACTACAGGCGCACACCACCATGCCCAGCTAATTTTTGTATTTTTTTTAGAAATGAGGTTTCACCATGTTGCCCAGGCTGGTCTCAAACTCCTGGGCTCAAGTGATCCGCCTGCCTCTGCTTCCCAAAGTGTTGGGATTATAGGCATGAGCTACCGCACGTGGCCTAAATCAGATAGTCTCTAACACCAGAGAAAGCAGGCTATTCTTTGTTCCCAGATCCAGAAGTCCCAGAAAAGGGCTCTGACTGCCCAGGCTGGATCTGTTGCACCCCCCAGAACCAATCAACTAGAGACACAAAGTTGGGAGGGGGTTACGAGGTCACACGGTATTGGCACTGTTTCCAGAAAAGAGTAAACAGTTGTGATCTAGGCATCAATCCTGAAAACGTCTACTATACCATCTCTCGCCCAGATCAACGTGACAGACCAGCAACTTGTGCCTCCTCTCTCCAGTCCTGCCCCCTGCAATCCATTTGCCACACTGAAGCAAGAGTGAACCTACAATACATTTTTCTTAAAACCAAGGTTGGGAGGACAGATGACAGCTTTACTACTTACAAGTTATTCAAGGAACTTACACCTTCTAAGGCTTTTAAAGCCATTGTAAAGATGTAAATACGCAATTCCTATGGAAAGCTTCGCTCTCCACAGAGCAGAGTGAAAACTTCTTGATTATAATGAGGGCATGTAGATCCTTCACAATCTGGCCCCATCTTACCATTCCGGCCTCATCTCTTTCTCCCCTCCCCAGCCCCATCCCTCCCACCATTTACACAGTCACATCTAACTTCCGGCTCCAGCCAGACTGATCTACTTGCAGCTCCTTCACTGCCCCACACTTTGTTCTTTCCAGACCTTCGCACTTAATGCCCCCTCTGCTTAGAAAGTCCACTCTGGACAGCTCCTACCAATCCTTAAGAACATGGCTCCAACAGATCATCCGGAAGCCTTCACTGACTGGCTGCTTACCCCAAGCTGGGCCAGGCCCTGGGCTCCTCCACACCTGTGTATACATCTAGTCGTAGACTGCTCACATCACACTCAACTCTCCTCTTCATCTCATTTTACTTACTCTCTCCACATCTCCCTTAGACTAGAAGTTCTGGCAGCAGGATCTGCTTTATATCTAGCACAATGCCCACACAACGGGGGGTGAGAGAGAAAAGCAGCCCCTGACTGTCGGGAACTGACCTGGCACGCACAGCCAGACTTGGTGTTCTAACGTAAATGCAACAATTTCAAAGAATGCCAACATCAAACAAGGTCACTCTGTCACCAGGATATGAAGACAAAAATAAGACTACTCTGGAATCATATCTGAACACAGACAAAAACATGAACACCACCCAAACCACAAAATGCTCAAACATCTTCCTATCCTGGCTAATATGAAGGATTGCTGCTTCTTTATCAATTACAGCTTTAGCCTTACTCCGTACCTCTCGCCTTTTCGTTAAGATTTTAAATATCCAATTGCAGAATTCTCAGTCCTCCTGCTTCCTGAAGCACCCAAGACTAAGCAAAGCTTTGCTTCTTCCTTGAACTCTTCCCCGAATCACCTAACATCATCTCGAATCTTCTAAGTGCTTTCTAACAACCTCTTACAGAGACCCCCCATCGTTCCCTAGGACAGGCATTCTCCTTCATTGCAGGGAGTTAATAAGACCAACTTTGTTCAACTAGAGGTACGGTCCTGGCAGTCTTTGACTAGAAGGCATTGACAGTGTTTAATAAATTTCACTGAATAATCTATTATTAAATGTCATGTTTGTAAGCACATACCTAAGTACCTAGAAATTACAAAATAAAATTTGAACATTAAATCTACATCTGTTGATACATACAATAGTAAAACCAACGACACACTGTCATGTTAAAGAGTACGTGTGTAGTATAATGCTATTGGATAAAATAAATAAGACCCCCATATATGTATCTATCCAGTGTGTACACATGAACAAAAAAGAAAAGTGTAGAAGGACACACACCTGGCTGTAAAATTCGTTATCTTACCATGTAGGACTAAAAGGAGGAGATAATTAGCTTTGCCTTTACGCATCTTTGTGCTATATTGTTTTACTTGATACGTCTACATTCATTTTCATTAGAAAAAAATGTTTCATCACAGGTGGAAAACTACAGCTTCTCATCTTTCACATTTCAGTTTCAATGTTCACTTCAAAAAGGCCTTTCGGCTTAAAACGAAGCAGTCTAGTGGTCAAAAGTATGGACAGACTGCCTTGGTTTGACTCCTGACTTTATTACTGACCGTTGTATCATCTCGGGCTAGTTTCTTTTTTTCTTAATTTTTTAACTAATACATAATAATTGTACATATTTACAGGGTATGTGTAACATTTGGATTACATGCATATGATATGTGATGATCAGAGTATTTAGGATATCCATCACCTCAAACATTTATCATTTCTTGGTGCTGGGAACATCTCAAAACTTATCTTCTAGCTACTTTAAAATATACAATAAAAAATTAAATCTACAATAAACTGTTAAGTATAGTACTGTGCTGCTGAACACTAGAGCTTATTCCTTCTACCTAACTGTATGTCTGTATTCATGAACCAATCTCTCTTTATCACTCCCTGTCCCCTGGGCTACTTTCTTCATCTCGGTGTCTGAGTTTCCCCATCTTCAAATAACTGCACGATTACATGCAATGGGATTAAAATAATACCTTACCCATATGAAGCCAATAAATATTAGCTGTTTTACATAATAACAGAATATGATCATTTCTTAACTACCCTTTTTGAGAATCTTGGTAGATTCTCAACACCTGGATTGTTCTCTATTATGGAATCATTTTTATTCCTTCATAACACTTTACTAAACTTGTAACTTACATATTTACCTTTTTTACATTTGTCTTTTTTTTTTTTTTTTAGCTACACCTGCTGGAATGGGACATATTTACCTGATTAATAGTTGTCTCTCCCACTAGGATATAAGCTTATAAAAAGAATGGATTATTTTCTTTTGTTCTATACCAAATACCCAACACTTAGCTTAATAGCTGGTTCATACAAGACACTATATTTCTTGAATAAAAGGACATCAGTTGACTCTAATGTCCACAGCATTTCCTGTCTAATGGGAATATAAGGCTATACATTCTTTTGCACAATTAGCAAAAAAATGAATGTCTTGCCACCCGTTTTGAAAATGACAGAGGTAGCCAACAGCAATGGCAGAACAAAAAATTTATGTTGTAGTAAGCTCATTTTTAGAACTTGCCAATTTAATAGGCAAAATCTCTAAATGTATTCAAAATGCTTTCACCAAAAGGCCAATCGGTTAATAGATGCACCCTATAACTTTTCTCCGGTTACAGACAGAGTGTATGAAAGCAACAACAGTGGCCATGCTACCCAATGCTTACTTATTTCTTATCCTCCAGATATGACACAGTAAGTTCCTGAATGTGGCCCCTCCCATGGTTCTCCTATCTCCAGCCCCTCTTTTCCTCCTCCCACTTAAGTCTCCAGCAATGATCATCGCTATGCAGTCCCCAGAGCCTACCCTGGTGCTGACATTTCTGGGCCTGGGTGGCAGCCCTTTGCCCCCTCCACACAGAGGCCTAAGCGGTCCTCCTCAATCGTGTCTTCTTACGACCATTCTGTGCTCAAAACACCCCAACAGTTGTCCTCTCACTCAAAATAAAATCCCAGATCCCTACCACAGCCGACAAGGCCCTGCTTGATCCTATTCCACCCCTTCCCCACCTCCCTAAGCTCAACTCTTCCTGCTCCTTCTCCTTGACTCTGCTCAGGCCACAATGACTTTCTGTACATATGTCACCTGGTCAGAGCTTCTCTGACCACCGTGTATAAATGGTGTATAAAACAGCCCTCTCTCCTCTACTATATCCCCCTTCCATGGCCGTACTTTAAAGGTCTTCTTTATAGAACACCTAGCATCACTCCACATACCACATACTTTGTTTTTGGTCTGCTTCCCCTAGCCAAACAAATGTAACTCAATCAGAATAAAGACTATCTCTGTTTTGTTCACTGCTGAATCTCCGGCACTTAGAGAAGTGCCTGGTACACCACAGAACCCAGGATCGGTAGAATGAATGGACATGCTCACGCTGATCCAACGACCTGGAATGCCTGACCCAACTTTAACGTTCTTAACAAGCCAAAACATATCCTTCAAAACCCCACTCGCGGGTCACCTTTAAACTAACTTATGTATATATATGTATGTATGTATGTATTTAGTTATTTTTACTGAGACAGGGTCTGGCTCTATTGCCCAGGATGGAGTGCAGTGGCACATTCACAGCTCACTGCAGCCTCAAACTCCTGGACTCAAGTGATCCTCCTGCCTCACCCTCCCTGAGTAGCTGGGACTACACGTGCACACCAACACACCCAGATAATTGGTTATATTTTTAATTTTTGTAGAGACAGGTCTTGCTATATTGCCGAGGCTGCTCTTGAACTCCTAGCCTCAAGTGATCCTCTTGCCTTAGCCTCCCAAAGCACTGAGATGACAGGTGTGAGCCTGCACGCCCGGCCTTGAACTAATTTATTAAGGGCTGTCTCTCTCCTTCATCCTTATATCCCCAGAACCTACTACAGATCTAGAATAGGTAGAAACTTAATAGATAACTGTCAAATTGAATAACTGCGTAGGTATGCTAAGGATACCTCTTCTGGAGGACTTTGCCCACCCACAGCCCCTGCTACCCTCAACAGCCATATTCTCTAGCATCAGCCATACCCAGGGATGGGCATATGATCTGTGGCATGAAACTGTTGAAAAAGATAAGCTGGGCCAATCAGACTCCTATCTCTAGAACTGGGAATTAGAAACCAGAGACTGGGCCAATCAATACGGGTCACACATAAAATGATACAGTTCTGAGACATCCAATCAGCAAAGAGAGAACACAACAGATATGAACAGAAAAGAGACTCCTCCTAAGTAAGAGAACAAATGTGGCCCCTAAAAGGAGGTCAGGGCTGCAGTGAGCCAAGATCACACCACTGCACTCCAGTCTGGGCAACAGGGCCAGACCCTGTCTCCAAAAAAAACAAAAAAAAACAAAAAAGTTGCCCCAGGGAGATGTAGAAAATGGAGCTACCTGGGATCCTGACTTCTGACTCTCATTCAATCCCATAATCTCCTTTTCCTTGAAGTAAAGGATTTAAGTTTCTGTTCTTTGTCTTCTAAACAGTCCTGACAAATACAGCAGCACATAAAATGGAGAAACTGACAGTTCTTGAGCAAAAGCAGGAAGAAGGGGATGGCACATTCATACATGATCCTATAAAAATTAATCTGGCAGTGTACGTGACCCAGACTGGAAAAAAACACGAAGAATCAGGGCCCTAGACGCCAGTCGAGGAACCAGCAAACAGACAGTACACAGGAGAGGCAGTGGGAATAGAGAAGAAATGAGAGATATTAACTTGAAAAATATAAAATCCCCAATATTTGAATTTTCTGACCTACCAAAATATCCAGAAGAGATATTCTGGATACAAAGACAAAACTAACTATGTGACTGGATGGAAAAGAAAAGAACAGGTGGAAGATGACCAGATGCCCAGCATTGGTGACTGAAGAATGGAGCTGCCCTTAACGATGACGACGACAACAACAACAACAACAACAACAACAACAACACAGGAGAAAGAGTAGACTTTCCTCTACTTAGTTATGCCTCCTCCCTCCCACCACCCCAGCTGGGTGAATGGAGCTATGGGGTGCTTTGGCCAGGCTGAATCTGAAGTGTCCCAAAAGAGCTAGGTTGGAGAAATCCACCCAATACTTGGAAAAATATATCATTCACACTGTGTGTGAATGATCTGGAAATTATTCACATAAAGGGTGTAGAACAAGGATTCTCAAACTTGTGTGCATCAAAATTATTTGGGAAGCTGGTCAAATACACATATTCCCTGAGCTCCTCCCCGGGAGAATCCCATTTCCTAAATCTGGGGTGGTGCCCAGAAACTGACATGTTAACTAGCACCCCAAAATGATTCTGATGAAAGTAGTCCATGCTAGTAAAGCTAGAAGAGAACAAAGAACACACCTGGCCACGGCATTTCCCAACCTGGGCTCTGCACTCAACACACCACGGTGGTTTACAAAAGTCTGGTCCTCAGTGTTGTCAAAATGTGGACAGGAACGAACCTGAAGGGGTGATTCCCGAGCCACACCTCAGGCCGAAGGAATGGGAATCTCTAAAACGCTAAGAAATCTACATTTTTAACAAGCGCCCATAGGGAGCAGATATGACTGCATAAATAGTAATTCAAAAAAAAAAATTATTCATCGGTTTAAATCTGTCAATTTGAAAGAATAAAAATTCCAACATTACAAAGTGATGAAGAAATTATTTCCCTATAAATAAACCCTGGAGGGGTGGACATCAATGGCTTGCACTATTTTGCCAGGCGTTTAAAAGCCTGCACAGGACAATGGAGCAATGGAGCCCACGATAAAAGCAAGGGAGAAAACAACACCTCCCGGCCCGTGGAAGCCTAGGAAGAGGAACCTAGAACGATTAGCGGTACCAGCTAACGGGGCCCTCAAGGTGGTGGATGTGCCAGAGGCTGCTTGGCAAAAGAAAAAAAAACGGTTTTACCAACACCCTTCACCCCAACCCACCCGAGGGGCCCCGAGGAGACAGACCACCTGAGACTCCAAGGTCGGAGACCTTCCCGGCGCTCCAGCAAAAGCGGACTCGCCCCGAAAACCGGCGCCCGAGCGTCCGGTGCCCGCGCCAGGCCCTCCCCGGGACCCCCGGCCCGAGCGCGCCCCTCCCGCGCACTCTCCAGTTGTCCCACCTCCCCGCCCGGATCCCCCAGCCCGGCCTCGCGCCCGTCTCCTCCCCAATCCCGCGGAAAAGCCCCGCGGACCGGCCTCCACACTGACCGTCTCCCAACCTGGTCCTCGGCTCCGGCGGAACGGGCCCACTCGGCTGCAGGCGATGTCAGAGGACGGGAAAGCAAGAGACGGCGACTGCAAGCGCGTCGCCCTCACCACACCCGGCGGCCATATTCTTCCCTCTCCACGAACTGACAGATCACGTGCCCTGGGTAGGGGCGGGACTCCGGGTTGCCACGCCCCCTGGGCGTGAAGGGGTGGGGCGTAGAGCAGGCGGGGCTGGAGGGGCCGCGGGGCTGGAGGGGCCGCGGGGCGAGTACACTCGGGACCAGCGCCCCAGGCAATGTTTTTCACTGTCATTGTCACTCTTATTACAGTTAATTTATTATCCCTATTTGCCATTATAATCAACCTTATTCAGAGAAATAAACATCACTTAAACTTCAGAAGACACTGCACAGACATGAGAAGTGAAAGCCGGCTCAGCAGCCTTCTTCCAGCTCCAGGAGCGAGACCTCCGCCTTCCATGGGGCCTGTGGTTCACACTCCCGGCCTTCCAGGTCTCCCACCACCTCCCCTCACCTCCTTCAGCCTCCACATTCCTAGGCCTTGCTGCCAATAAGCGTCAATCTTGATTTTTGAAAAAGTCCAAGAATGATTACGACGTGCATGGGTTGGGAACCATCGAAAAGCACCCACTGATACGTCAACCTGGCAACTCAGGAAAAAGCCGGTAGGGAGCCTGACTTCATCAGAAGTTGGTGCCGGCTGGGGACAATGCCTCACACCTGTAATCCCAGCGCTTGTGAGGCCAAGGCGGAGGATCACTTGAGCTCAGGAGTTTGAAACCAGCCTGGGCAACATGGAGAGACCTCATCTCTACAAAAAACAAAATACAAAACTACAAAACTTAGCCAGGCGTGGTGTTGCAGGACGGCTTCATCAGAAGTTGCCAGCGAGGAGCATGGACGGCTTCATCAGAAGTTGACGTGACCCTTGTAAGCCAAAAATAAAATCCTAAGGCCTCCCAAACGTCTGCATGGACCCCTCTTCTCTGCCAAGGGCCTTCCAGAGTTAACCTTAACATCTAGTTCAGGCCATGATGGAAGAGGGAGTCAGGCTTCTTTATATCCCTCCAGCATTAACATCAATGCAGACATAAAGTCCGGTAAGAAACATTGACAGTCTATTCTCTCTGAAGCCTGATACTTGAGGCTTCACCTGCATAATAAAACCTCGGTCTTAAAAAGTAAAGTCTTAAAAAGTAGAAAGTAAACCCCTTCTATTGATAATAATTCTTTCCACCAATTGCCAATCCAAAAAATTTTAAAGCTACCTATGACCTGGAAGCACCCCCTCCCTTCCAGCTGTCCCACCCTTCCAGATGGAACCAATGTAAATCTTACATGTAGAGATTGATGTATTATGCATCCCTAAAATGTTTAAAAGCAAGCTGGACCCTGACCCCCTCGGGCACATGTCCTTAGGGCTGCCTGAGAGGATGTCACGGGTGCTCCTTAGCATTGGCAGAATAAATTTTCTTAATTGACTGAGACTGTCTCGGATATTTTGGGTTCATACCCTCATGAAACAAGGAGAGAATACTCTCACACATACAACGAAGCCCTAAATGGTGTGATTTCTTTGGTAATGGCTTTGCTAAGGGCAGCCACTGTTGTAAACAGCGTGGGGTGGGGGAGGGGGTGTTGGAGGTATGGTGAGATATAAGGATGAAGTCGACCTTAGAGTAGGAGAGAGAACAAGGACACAGGTTAAATGTGCCTTCTTTAACACAGCCTTTCTGAGTCCCAACGCGGTCCCAGGCACTGTGCAGTATGAAGGTCAGCACGGAGAATGAAATGGCCAACTCTGTGGGGGCCCACTAGGAACGTTCACAGAAAAGGGGACCCCCTCAGCTGTATCTTAAATAGAATTTGCCCATCACAGTCAGTTGAATGGGGTTAGGAAGAATGTCCAGGTTGGGGAACAACACTTTGGAAAAGAATGGAGATGAGAAGGAGCATGGCCCAAAGTTCCAGGAACTGTAAATATTTGCCAGCCTTGGGGTGGGAGTAGTAGTGTGGGCGGGGGCCGGAGACAGAGCAGGGCCAGCCTCTGAAAGGCCTTGCATGTTAAGTACCACTTGGGAGTTTGTTCTGGGGAAACAGAAGGCCACTGAAGAGTTTAATGAAAGAAGTGGCATTAGCTGGCAAGTTTGTGGAGGAGTGGTTAGCAGGGCCACTGGGTTAGCAGGGAGAGTTGCTGGGGACTATTGGGATAGTCCTGGTTGGGAGCTCTGAGGCCTTTAAACAGATCCCTGGGATGCAAGTGGCTACAGTCAGGTGATGGGCTGATTAAATGACCATGTAATCAGGGGAAAGATGACTTCCGACTTCCTGTTTCGGTGGTTAGGGATGGAGCCCGGGCTCTGAAACTAGTGCTGCAGGAGGAAGGGTGGGTGGAAGGGGTATGGATGAGTCCAATGGGAACAGAACTCTGCAACCTCAACAGTTCATGGGAGGTGGAATCTGAGAAGGAGCTGCCAGAAGAATAGGATAGAAGCCCAGGAGAAGAAGTATTTCCAGGAGGGAGTCCTAAACTGTGCTACCAAGAGAGGGAGGGAAGAGGATGAAGGAGGACAGAAAGAGGACTAGGGGAAGCGGTGGGAGGTTTAGGGAGGCTTGGGTGGCTGGAGGAAGACAGAGGAGGACAGAGAGAGGGGTGGGAGGAAGAGGGGGGT